>NC_032010.1:11308854-11389940 GCF_001865875.1 Lupinus angustifolius | reverse complement strand
ACAAGGAAGAAATTTCAAGATTTACAAAAGCCAAAAACTACATAAAGGTTCATATGATTTTATTATCATCCCCTTTAGTTATGCCTTCATAAAATACTTAAAGAACAAATATAAACTCTACTTTATGAACAACATAATAAAAACTCATAATTTTCTATGAAGTATGAGAAGAAGATGAAGAATAGAAAATAAAAGATTACCTTAGTTTGTATAGGAAATTTAGTATAAAATGAGAGAATGGGGTGAGGTATTTATAGGAGAGCCTCACCCTCATCAAATCATAAAATTTAATGCAAAGTAAGTAGATTCAGAGGTGATGTGTCTAATGGTGGTGGAGTGAGGGGATTTGTTGAGTGATTTAGGGGATTTTGTGTAAGAGAATATGTACTTTTGCTTGTTTAACAAACAAGCTTCTTACATGAAAGTGATGTAGCCTTTTCGATGACATATTCTCGATTAAACCATTCCCGAGTATTGTCAACTAATACCCGGTCAAATAATAAAAATCTCCTGATTTCGGTTTACAGTTAGAACTTCGAAACACCGAATTTGGAGTGAAAAATAATTAGAAATGCGTTATGGAAAAACTTGATGTCTATCTTGACTCGAAATAATATTTCGAAGCCAATAGCGCAATCAGAATTCGCTTCCGAGTTATGGAACTCAAAAACACGTTATTGGGTCGTCATAGAAATTACGAAAATTTACCACAAAATAGGAAATCACAGGACAAGACTAACACTCAACTATGGTTTAGTCTAATTCAATACCGATTAATTTCTAAAATTAATCATTGTTAAAATAAATAAGTAATAAAATATACACAGAAAATTCACGGTGTTACATCACACATACATCACATCATTTTCTCCCTAATGCATTAATATAGATTCTTGCCAAACACATTAAATTAGATACAAAATAATTTTTCAAATATTATATTTTTTTCAATTTCTATTTTTTCCACTTACTTGCTTCCTCACTCCTTTTGTTTAAATTCAAATAACAAGTCACATCACATTAAATTGTTGTTGAATTATTTTTGAAGTCCATCTCTTTCTCTCCAAAAACACATTTGTGTTCTTCTCTATCTTTCTCTTTCATTTCATTACTAAGTCAATAACTCTCTCTTTCTCCTTTCCACTCCTTAACTTCATCAATTTTCATCTCCTCAATCAATCATCTTTAAAGTGCATTTTTTATTGATTTTTATTTATTTTGTACATGTGTTCTTATTTTGTGATACATTTTCTCACTCATTATTAGTCATTACAGATCTTATTCTTCAAATTTTAATTTTTCCTTATCATAATTAAAAAAAAAACAAATTCGAATTTGAAAAAAAACTTTCACTTTTATAACTTTTAGATATTTATTTTTTATAAAAAAGACTCGTACAATATCTATATAAGAAAAATGTCCAAACACAATTTCTCTTAGACACATGTCACAACCATATTCATTTTTCCCACCCAAACATATACCCCTCCAACATTTATAGGTTGTCATATGGTATCATTCTCATACACATCTTGCACCATTAATTTTCTTTATCGTGCACACTCAAATAATGTATCACAAACCCCTTCATTTTTAGACCATGTACACATAGTCCCACATAGACATCACGTCACTTTCTCTCTCATGCATTAATATTCATTCTTGCCCAACATATTAAATTAAGAGTAAATTACACTAACACCCCTGAGTTTTAGCAAAATTACACAAATCACCCCTCACTTGTCTACACCAACACAAATCCTCTTAATTTTTATACTTTTATTACACTGATCACCCCTGCATGAAAATTAAGTGTAATCTTTTAAACAAAAATGTGATAAATGCAATTAAGTTAAATAAAACATGGTATATTGTGGAGACAAGTTCAAATAATATATGAGTCGATACCTCTTTATTATTTTTGGTTCGTTATGATATAATATAAGAGTTATTTAAACATTATATCTTTAGAATTGTTGATGCAATTTGTAACAAAAAATAATAAAGATACATTGATTTGTATATTATTTAGATTTTTCTCCATAATATATCATGTTTTGTTTAACTGAATTGCATTTATCACATTTTTTATTTAAAAGATTATACTTATTTCTCATGAAGGGGTGATCAGTATAACGAAAGTATAAAAAATAGATGGTTTGTGTAAGTGTAAAAAAGTGAGGGGTGATTTGTGTAATTTCACTAAAACTTAGGGGTGTTAGTGTAATTAAATCTTAAATTAAATACAAAATAATTTTACATTATTATATTTTTTTCAATTTCTATTTTTCTCACTTACTTGTTTCCACATTCCTTCTATACAAATTCAAGTAACAGTCACATCACATTAAATTGTTGTTGAATATTTTTGAAGTTCATCTCTTTCTCTCTAAAAATACATTTGTGTTCTTCTCTTCCCTACATTTCTCTCTCATTTCATTATTAAGCACATAACCCTCTCTTTCTCCTTTCCACTCCTTAATTTCATCAATTTTCTTCTCTTCCTTTCTTCAACCAATTATCTTTAAAGTGCATTTTTATTGTTTTTTTTGTTTATTTTGGACATTTGTTCTTATTTTGTAATACTTTTTCTCACTCAATATTAGTCATCACAGTTCATATTCTTTGAATTTTAATTTTTCCTTATTACAATTAAAAAAAATCAAATTTGAATTTGAAAAAAAAAACTTTCAATTTTTACAACTTTTACATATTTATTTTTTATAAAAAAAAGACTCGTACATTAACTGTATAAGAAAAAAGATCCCAACACAATTTCTCTTGGACACCTGTCACAACTATATTCATTTTTTCCCGCCAAAATAGGTACACTTCCAACATCTACATGTTGTCACACAATATCATTCACACACATCTTGCACTATTAATTTTCCTTATCATATACACTCACATAATGTATCACACACCTCTTCATTTTAGACCATGTACACACTGGCCCATACAAACATCACATCACTTTCTCTTTCATACATTAATATTTATTATTGCCCAACACATTAAATTAAATACAAAATGATTTTTCATTATTATATTTTTTTCAATTTCTATTTTTTCAACTTACTTGCTTCCATATTCCTTCTCTATAAATTCAAATAGCATTCACATCACATTAAATTAGTGTTGAATTATTTTTGAAGTTCATCTCTTTCTCTCCAAAAATACATTTGTGTTATTCTCTTTCACATCTTTCTCTCTCATTTCATTACTAAGCACATAATCCTCTCTTTTCCTTTTTACTCCTTAATTTCATCAGTTTTCTTCTCTTTTTCTCTTCAACCAATTATCTTTAAAGTACATTTATTTATTTATTTGTTTATTTTGCACATTTGTTCTTATTTTATTATATTTTTTCTCACTCGATATTAGTCATCATTGTTCATATTATTTTAATTTTAATTTTCTTATTATAATTAAAAAATCGAATTCAAATTTGAAAAAAATCTTTCATTTTTATAACTGATATTTATCTTTTATGTGTGTTTTTAACCATATGGTAAAAAATTGCACTCACGTGCAAATGCACGTATAACTTGCTAGTTATTATTAATAATTAGATTCAACATAAAAATGTTGGCTATATCTTTCATTTTTATCATTTCATATTATTTGATTTGAGTTATTTAATGTATTTGTACTATTCTAATTTGACTTTAATAGAAACAATATGGAGTGACATGTGTGAACGCATGAGTATACTACTAGTAACATTAGTAGCAAATGGCTACCATTTCATTTTGAAAACAAAATAATTTAGAATAAAGGTAGAGAATCAAACCAACAAGGCGTTGATCTAGTAATGTAAGGCACCACTGGATCTCCAAGATCAAATATTCAATTCTTGGGAGCGACACTTGTTTGGAGGAGCAGTCACAAACCTCGAAAGGAATTAGTTCCTTACCAAAAAATGTGAGGATACCCTTAGTAGTACAAAAAATGGTAGCGAGTCAAGAATAACTATTAATTTGGAATTTAAATTATCTTTATTTTCTCCAATAAAATATTTATTGATATAATTATAATAATTTTAAAATAAATTAACATGCTATAAAAGTTGATTGCCACCTTTCAAGAAGTCAAAAAATTATGGGGTATAATTAGATATGGCAATATATGTATTGCCTGCAAAAAATATGTGCAGGGCATTGCATGTTAGCCCATGTTGTTCAGACCGCTTAACCGCTACATTTGTGGGCATTTCAAGCGAGCTACACGAGAGCCTGCATGCATTAAACAGGCCAAAATTTTGAAGCCCCATTCGGCCAGACACCCAAACCCAATCAGTCATTATTCATTCATCCCATAGTTATAGACTCAAATGTTGTAGTTCATTAATCATCCAAGCAGCCAAGCTTTTGATTTCACATTCTCAGCATTGATAGTGTTTGTTTCAACTGAAGACCACATCTTTGACCTCTCCACAATCTCAACAACCTTTTTGCACATAACAATAAGTTTTAAAATCATTGGAAATTCTATGGCATAAATGCAAGGTAAATCACAAGTTTGATAACTACTTTTGCAACAAATGGTCTGGAATGGGTGTTTTGTTCTTGACTACAACTATAAGTCCAGCATTAGAGAACAAGTTTAATCCAAGACCAGCTGCAATCATATCAAGGATAAATGCATACTGGAACAATAAATTGGTTACTTGGTTGGTATTGAATCTTTAATGCCTATGGAATATGGTTAATTTGTTAGTATTGAATCTATTGGAGAGTATGAACTATGGTTAGATTCAAGTATTTCCAGATTTATTATTGAAGAAATACTGCAATTTGCAGACTTGCTACATCACAACATTACATCTTTCTATTTTTCAGTGTAAAGTAAATAATCCTCGCGGGCCCACCTGAATGCCCGCTTGTAAAACGGGCAGGTCATGTGATTTTGTCTGTTAAGCATTTCTAAACATGCCCGTGTCTACTTAAATTTTGCGGGCATAATGCAGGCCATCTCTAGGTATAATGCACAATTCAAAAAATTAATGTAATAGACATGGAGAAAAAATGTATGTATTGACATTGTAAAATTTTTTTGTACTATCATTGTATCATCCATCATTCATTTACAAACATTATTAATTCTTAAATAAAAGTAATACAAATAAATGATAAATTTACTAAGTATAAATCGTTGCTGGATTCTAAGACATACCAATAATTTCTTAAAATACTTGAAGACAAACATAAAAAGTATAGGACTTTATCACGAAAGTAAAATTGTAGTTACCCACGCTTCTGTTCCTAACATTATCTCCACATTTCCACGTGCTGTGTTTTCGCTTACGTAAAGTAATGTCTGCTCCGCAGCCACTGGTCGTCTATCCACGCGCTGTTGTGGCATGTTGGTTGCTCCTTCAAACTCATGGGCCCCACATGAAAGTGTCCTACTTGTGCAAGGTTACTTTGTAAGTTTGTATAAACTATAAAGGAACTTTTATTCCTGAGAAAAATGAGTCTTAAATTATAAAATTCTAATTATATGTAAATTTGACATTAAAATTTGAAAATTAATATCAATTTATATTTAAAATATGAACAAAACTATGCTTCAAAAATGAAGATTTATCCAAATCAATGTATTTCTTTTACATCTAATAATGATATGGTTAACCAAGACCATACGCAAGCTAAAAATTATATATTAAATTACTAAAATAGTAATAGAAAAAGACATTATGTTAAAATAAAGATAATAACCAAATAATTTAATATGTGAGATAAAAAAGTTTGGACGCCGTACATGCAGCAGGGTGGGATCCGATTATTAGATACCAATTTCTATTAAAAAATTATCATATTTTTTAAGAATATTTTTCATCATAAAAGGAAGGTAAATAGCAATGAGAATAACATATTAAAATGTATATAAGAGTTTTTATAATATTATTGTATCTATTATTCATATTTAATTACTATTGAAAAACCAATAAAAAAGTACATGTGTATGACCGACTAAAACCCCATATAAATAAAAAGATGAATAATTTCAATTCATGACAAAAACATTTAAGAATTTGTTAGATATAATACAAATAAATAATATATAATATATAAACTCTTTAATATAACGGGTGATTATTGTAAAATATTTCCGTTCAATGTTGTATTGGTGTAAGAGTAACGTCATCCACTATAGAAAAAACAGTACCAACATTCCAGAGACACACCAACGCCATCTTCCACCGTTGTCACCGCCGTCACCAGAGTAACAAAGACACTTATAACTGAAACTTTCCAAATGGGTGCTGCTGAACCTGTACGTTCTTTTTATATGTCTAAATGGGTTGTTGCTATTTGTGTAAAGTTTGAATTTTTTGCTGTTGTTTGTGTTAGGTGGATAAGAGAGAAAGAGAAAATGAAACTGAAGCTGATGTAAGGGATGATGCAAAGAAAGAGGATTCAGAAGTGAAAGACTTGGAAAAAGGAGAAGTGGGTTTTGAAGAAAGAGTGATTTATAGTAATAGTAATGCTAATAATGATGGTGTTGATGATGTTCATAATGATCATGAAGAATTTCAGGTATCAAGGTTCAATAGGTTGAACCCCACTAACCCTTTGAGGATTGTGCTTAATAATAATACAAGAGTTGCAGCTCCTTCTCCTGCTCAATCTCAACGTTCTCAACCTCAATCTCAATCTCAACCTCGTTCTACTCCTACCCCACAACAAGTATGTTTTTTTTTTCTAATTTCCAAGTCAATTCCTTTGTCATAATTTACATTTTTGTTTGTTTTTTTATTAAAGATTATAAGGGGTTCCACTAGTCTTCAATAATGTCTTCCAGGTCATTTTGGAATGCTTCATTTTTATTTATTTAGAAAAAAATATGGAATCTGTTACCTTTTTCAGAGAAATGGGTTTTTCAACCAACTCCTTTATGACAATTTACATGTTTCTTTTGTTACATATTATAAGGGGTTTCCTGATTCTTAAATAATTTTTCAAGTCATACTTGTTATTTCTAAATTTTTTAAGGTTTAAGATTTTTAGTTTTATGGATTTTTTTCCTTTTTTAGCAGCAACCAGTGACACTGAATTCCAGAAAATATACCAACAGAATATCCTTGTTTCTCTTTATTTTCCACATGTGTTTAGCTGTGGCATTGGTATGTTTTCTAGTATTCAGGGGAGTTCAGGGTCTTATCCAAGCATCAGAATCTATGAAGAGGAAAGAGAAAAGGGTGTTAATGTACTTTCTGCCTCAAGTGGAAGCTGCAACTCTTATGAGCATTATTCTTGCATTTACTTGGCAAGGAGCAATTAGGAAATGGCCTACTTTTATGGTTCATTTCATACTTTGGTGCACTTTTTTGATGTCTCTGGCTGCTGGCATATTTCTTGTTTGTCTCCAAATGCCACCGACTGATGGTGTTGGTGTTTGTTTCATTGCTTTCGCAATTGGGAATGGCTTATATGCTTGTTGGGTTAGTCATAGAATTAAGTTTTGTTGTAAAGTCTTCAGTTTATCACTTCAGCCTATGTCCAAATTCCGTGATTTAAATAGACCTACTTATATTATGCTTGGGGTCGGATTTGTGTGGATATCTCTATGGAGTTTAGCTGTGATCGGTGCGTTGAACTTCTATTTCCCTCCTTTGATCATCATTGCATTAGTGTTGAGCTTGGCTTGGACTACAGAGGTCATGAGGAATGTTGTTAATATCACTGTTAGTAGGGTTATTGCCTTGTACTACCTTAGAGGAATGCAATCAAGCACCCAATTTTGCTTTCTGAGAGCGTTGACGCGGAATCTTGGCAGTGCTTGTTTGGGGTCAGTCTTTGTGCCAACAATTGAAGCCCTTAGAGTTGTTGCACGAGCTTTGAATTTGCTCGAGGGAGAAGACGAGTTCATGTTTTGTTGTGCTCATTGTTGTCTGCGTGTGATGGAAACAATTTTCAGAAACGGCAATAGCTGGGCATATGTACAGGTAACTTAACAAATAAATAATTAATTGATACATATATCTGCAATAAAGAGAGTTTGGCGCAACAGTAAGGTTGTTCTTTAGGAGCCATGAGTTCATGGGTTCAAATCTTGACCACCTCTCTGCTTGTTAAGTACATCTACCCTCTCCATACCCACTAAGTTGGAGCCTCGTGCATTGAGCCGCATTTTTTTATATATCATAGTGTTTATGGTAAATATGATTATGAATTGTTAATCTTCAGGTAATGTTAAAATTCAGTTTCTCTGATGCTTGTACACAACATGTTTGTAAGTTCTAACTTAATAAAGTTTAATCACTCATTGGGATCCTACACTAATAAGTTTGTAATTGGGTTCTTGAGTGTCTAGAAGATTTATAATTGGCCCCTTATTCAGTTTTTGTTAGGGTTCCTTTAAGTTATGCATCGACTTCCTTGTTGGGTACCTAGACTTTTTTAGAAAAAATGTCCCTACACTTTCTTGAATATTATAATTGGTCCCTATAACCCTAATAGAAGACCCATATCACAACCTTTTTATGGGCTCAGGGACACAATTATACACTTTTATAGTTTGGGGACCTATTTGAAATTTTCCAAAATGTACAGGGACCTAAAACATAATTTAACTTTGAAAAAAATGTTCAACCTGCTTAGTTGGTTTCAGATTTTAGAACAATGGAATCTACTTTTGATATTTTCCCATTGGTTAGTCATTGCTATTTCTCTTCAAAACTTTATCTGTAAAGTTAATATTATTTGGTTTATCTGATACTGTGGATTCTTTTGCTATATGGTCAATGGTCCCTACCTACTTTCCCATTGCATTGTTATCATTTATTTTGTTCTGAAGTTACTACAGAGCAATCACCATCTGAAAGCTGGTGGTGCTTGTCAATGTGGTCCTTCCACCATTTTTATTTAACTGCTTATTCAACATGAGTAATTCATGGTTTAAGATCAATTATCATGGTTTTAAATATGGGTCTGTGGCTGCTATAGATACAAATATGTTAATATTTTGTGAGTCATCGAAACCATATTCGCGACTGCAACAACCACATATGGCAACAATTGTCTGAAATGTCAAGGTTTTAGGAGTTTCTTAAACCGCGATCGATATTTAAAACCTTGTCAATTATTTACTTTGAGTTATGTAACTTACAATTTATTTCATTTCAACAGATAGCAGCCTATGGAAAAGGTTTTGTAAATGCATCCCAAGACACTTGGGCCCTCTTTGAGAAGGAAGAAATGGAGCCAGTTGTGGATGCTGATATAACCAGCTCAATATGCTTCCTCACCGGGGTATGCAGTGGCTCAATTTGTGTCATTGTGGTGGCTGCTTGGACCTATAACGTACACCAAACTTTTACAGCCACCATTTCCCTCCTCACATTCTTCATTGGATACCTTTTGGTAGGTGGTACCCTTTACTTGACTGCATTATTATATTTTTTGTTTGTCCATATCTCGTAATGATTAAAGTGCGAGCTTCGGCACAACACTAATCTTGTTTCTTAGTAACTAGAGGCCACAGGTTCAAATCCCGGAAATAATATTTGCATGCATCTACCTTACCCCAGACCCCACTAGATGAGAGCCTTGTACACTGGGCTACCCTTTATTATATTTGGTCATGATTATTTAGCATGTGACTAAACCATCAACTTGTTGACTTTGCAGACTAGAATAGCTATGGCAGTGCCTCATGCTTGTGTGAGTTGTTACTATGTATGCTATGCTGAGAATCCAGAGAATAGATTGTTTGATAAAACAATTAAGGATCGTCAAGCATTGTTAAAATCTGCTCGTGATGAGATTGTGCCTACGCCAAGGGTGCATAGGACAAGGAGATCATGAACAAGTTATGTATTTCATAGTTTTTTTCTTGTACTTTGTTCAATTTAATGGGGCTCAAGATGTACCATAGTTTTAGGAAGGATAACCTTATGGTCTGTTTGTGAGTTGATTTTTGGAGGAAAATGTTATACACTTATGAGATAGTTTCGAGCCTTTCATTTCTCTTTCTCTTCCTTTCAAATTCAACTCATAAAAGACCCTTAGGACATGAAAAGGGTTGAATTGAAGTCAATACAAGTCTATTATGGCTGATGAGGTGGTTTTGTTGAGAAATGATCTGGCATAGAAAGAGGTGGAGCCATAATTGGAATAGAGGAATGTGGAGCACATGAAATTAATCAACTAGGCCACTATGAAAAAAGGTGGCATGTGGTCCTTTCCTTGTATATTATATGTTATTGTTGCACATATGCTTTTAGGATATTCTGAAGTCCCATTATTATTTTAGTGTAACATGTGTACATAACTGTAGAAGCACTTTTATTTAATTGTTATTGCAATCCTTTAACTATGTCCACGAATTCTTAAAACAACACGGGTAGTTGGCCCCAAGTAAAAAGTTATTTTTATAATGAAATAATTAAGTTTTAGATATTGAATATATAATACTTTCATTATAAAATCAATAGGAGGTTATGTGTTATCGGTAGGTGGTTTAGAAATTTATATTATTTTTAGAATTACTAAAGGCAAACTTGTTTGTAATGTATATTTTAAAAGAGAATAAATAGTCTTCTCATAGAACTTAGTTACCTTAAATTCACTTATTATTTGACATGTGTTATAAAAAATAAAATATATGTCAAACAATGAATGAATTTAAGAAGATAAATTATCTCAAAGATATTTTATTCTCATTTTAAAAATACAAAAGTACATATTCTAACAATTAAATATTTTTGTAGTGTGATCCACATGTTACTCAGTGGTGAGTGGGGTTTGTTAATTAATTGGATTGAAGTATCAAACTTTCTCTTGGTTTTTCTTCCCAAAAGTCTACAAAATGGACTTGGACAGGTTAACCCCAATGGCTACCAAATATCGTCCTCAGTCTTTATGGGTGTGAAAAATCTAGGTTTTGTTGAGGCCTTGAGGGGGGAAACTCCTATGGAATACCAAGGAGCCTCATAGGTCTAGGTGTAGACCTGCTATGCCGATTTATTCATTGAATAGGTCCTTATTCGCGATAAGATAAGTTGTTATATAAGAAGTATCATCTTCTTAACTTTTCTCTAAATCCCTTTTATTATATATCTTATTTGAGTGTTGGAGATCCTTTTCAAGTATCACTAATGCGACCCAAGGCTAACTCGAGGCTAATTCAACTGAAATCTACCTTCGTATATCATCTCTCCTTCATATAAAAGAACATTGGTATTCTATGTGACTTTCTTAGAATCATTTTTCAAACCAAATAATAAGAATTTGATCCTCATGTGGTCCAATTAAGAAAAGTAATGATAAAATAAGGCTAGAATTTACTTACAATATTATAAAATTAGTGACATTGGTGTCCTTTAGTAAAATAATAATTGGAATTTTATCCCACCTCATTAATGTTCTAAGATTTCACCCGTATTATTTCTTTTCAATTGTCTAATTATGAAACACAAACATCATCTCAACCATGAAGGGATGCAATCAAACAATTACTACTCTAAGGCATCTTCACCCACCACTACTACCTAACTTTGTCACCTTATAGGCTAGGTATATAAATATTTAAGTATTAAAAATTTTACTTACATTTTTTTCTATACTATCATGGCAAATGGCATGTTGAATGAAACATTTTTCCATATGGAAGACAAGTATCAGGCCTAACATTTTGTAGGTCTATTGTGATAAAAAAAATTGGACCTCTATTTTAACTACATGAAACTGTAATATCAAAATTCAAACAAAATTGAGAACTTAACAAATTGTGATGACAACATAAAATAAAATGATTACTCATGTCGAATAATTTAATTATGTAATATTTTTACAATAAATTTTAAACAAAAGAAGTCCTATATAGATTGTGAGAATGCAAAATATACTTTCTTTTTTGGATCTATTATTATTACTTATTGGATAATTGTATCTAACAATTTTTTATGAAATCATCTTCTTGATGAGTATTAAACGGTCTCATGCCTTTTCACTTCAAATCAAATTATTATTTTAATTATAGATCAACTATATATGATAATATAAAACAATGGTCATTACAACTAACAATACATTGAACTAACTTATTGGTAGAGTAATATTGACAACACAACAAATTTTAAAAAGTAAAAACAATAACACATTTGTTATATAGAGACATAATTAATCATATAAGTAAACAATATTTGAGCCCCATTATGAGTCGATTACTTTGAACTTGCCACATACCCTTTCAGTCGGACATGGGGAAGACAATGAAGAATCCCAGAACAACCATCTCTAGGAATCCTTTGACAACACGCCATGTCAATCATTATCATTGTTGCAGTAACATCCAACGGTGTATTGTGTTGCGCGACCAAACCACCATCTCGTGCTAAGAAGAAATCTAAATCACTAGTAAGATCGTAGATTGTGTGTGCAACATTGTTCAATCTATTTTCAATCTATAATAGACCAAGTTAGTTTGTTGTGTGCTGAATTTAATTTGGGTAAAACATGCCTTATCAAGGACATATATTTGGGTTGATGGAACAATGGTGGCCTCCGTGTGAAAGGGAAGCAATGGGAAAATTAAAAATAAATAGTTAACAGAAAAAAGTATATGCACCGATAATATATGAATTTTATATATTATCAGTGTATAATCCATCATTCATGTCTAATTATTATTGACTCTTCAAAAAAAGTAATGCTATCTACAAATCTTTATATTACATTGATATTATACTAGGTGTTTATGCATAATGCACAAATAATGTACATATATTTTATAACGTTAATAAATCATATATCCCCATTATATTTTTTGCATTCAATAGTTGCAATATTAACATTGGTTATTGAGCATATATGTATAATATTAACATTTATATATGCATTTGTATAAGCATTGATTTGTGGAAAATATAATTATAGAAAGTATTTGATTCTAAAATAACTCAATAAATAAAATTCAAATTGTATTGAATAATATCTCACCTCTATATTCTCTATATAAAATTATAAATATAAAGACTTCTTTTTGCATCTTATTTTTTGTGATTACATTTATAAGTACCATATAAAGTCATAAGGATTTTTTAGCATCTCTTGAATGATTATTTTTATTTTAGATTATGTTCATTATGTATAAATATTTGAATATATTTTTAGCATTCAAATATAGTATAATTAAATGTTATTTATTTGATTATGTTTTAGCTAATAATCATTGTATGAAAATAACTCATAAATTAAAGATTCATTTCTATTATTTGGAAGATATATTTTTCTATACAACCGTAATATTTTACTATACATATTTTTCTATTAAGTCTGTCATTTTTATAATATACATATTTGAATTAATATTTTTATTGTTGGAATTAAGTTAATTCATATGTATTATTAAATTCATATGTTGTGGATAACTCAATGTACAACACGTTATTGTTTACATTAATTTGTAGTTTCAAATATGCTAATAATGTTTCAAATCTTTGTGTATTAATTTTACTATTATTGTCTTATCTTATTTTTTATACCAAATGATTTGATGAGCTATTAGGATGTGATATTTTTTGTAATATATTTGAAAAACACATTAAGTTGTGATTTGACAGTATATTTTTTCTGATAATTTTAATCGAAATAATAAAAATAGTCTAATAATTGATTTGTTTTTCTTATATATTCCTAATTAAAATACATATATTTTCCATGAATATATCTATTATTGTTATCTTTTAATTAAATAATATAATGATAGTAATTAAGTATTTTGAAAATTCTCATTCGTTATATTCTCATATGTTATACTAATATATATTCAAAAATTGTTAAGATTTTTAATATTCTTAATCTAATATCTTAATATTCTATTTATTATATACTTATCATTATTACTATCTTAATATTGTAAAAAGTAACATTGTAATATTAGAAGCAAACACTAAATCCGGAACAAAATATATTTATAATGAGTGTTGCCTAAAATTGAAGAATAAAAATAAGTCAAACAAAATATAAATCAAATATGCGTTATAATATACACAACTTTGTAAATCTTATGATTATTTTTAAGAAAATAGAGGTAAAAGAATCAATTATGTAATCACAATAAAATCAAATCAATGACATAGTTTTTCAATAATTATGTAATCACAATAGAATCAATTATGATTTTATAATTGATCTTATGTGTACCTGTATTAATTTATAGCTTGAAATATACTAATAATATTTCAAATCTTTGTGTATTAATTTTCTACCATTGGTTTATCTTATTTTTTATAAGGAATGATTTGATAAGCTATTATGATGTGATAATATATTTCTCCGAATATTAATTTCATTAATATTAACATATTGTTCCTTAGAAATCTTCATCTCCTTTCTAGTAACAGTCAACCAATTTTCATACATGTGAGTGAGTTTGAGAGTAGAAGATGATAGATTTGTTAAATAAAATATGTGAAATTTATATGATGAAGAAGTTATATCTACCACAAATGAAGAAAAATTGAAATAATATAAAAATAAAAGTTGATCACAATTTGAGTTATATCATACTTATGAGTTAGTTTTAAAAGTTAAAGATGATAAATTTGTTGATTACAATTTGACAAAACAATATAAAGTATATCAACTTCCAACAGAAACATAAATTAAAAGAATAGTTGTAAGAGACACTCTAAGGAAATTGCAACCAGAACAATTGTGAGAAAAACTACACAATATTTTCTCTCCTTTATTATTTATTTAATAAGTCATTATGTTTATATTTTTAAATAAATAGTAAAATATAGTTTTAATGGTGTGTGTAAGGTTGTATAGTAATAGATGATGAACTTTTGGAGGGGAAACTTTGCATGAGGTATTGACATGTGTCCCTAATAAGCAAATTTTGCATAAGGTATTGACTTGTGTCCCTATGAGTTTTTTTTGTTATATATTTATTATTTATTTAATGAGTCATTATGTTTATATTTTTAAACAAATAGTAAAAGATAGTTTTAATCATGTGTGTAAGGTTGTATAGTATGAGTGATGAAATTTTGGAGGGGAAACTTTGTATGAGGTATTGACATGTGTCCCTAAGAAGAAAACTTTGCATAAAGTATTGACATGTGTCCCTATGAGTTTTTTTTGTTATATATTTATTATTATTTATTTAATGAGTCATTATGTTTATATTTTTAAACAAATAGTAAATATAGTTATAATCATGTGTGTAAGGTTGTATAGCAAGAGGTGATGAGCTTTTGGTGGGGAAACTTTGCATGAGGTATTGACATGTGTCCATAAGAAGCAAATTTTGCATAAAATATTGACATGTGTCCCTATAGGAGTTTTTTTTGTTATATAGTAAATAGAAGTTAAATGATGAACATATTATTAATACCTTATCAAAGCAGACAATATAATTGTATAGTGATATATAGTTTAATAATTAGTTCTCTAATTATTCTGAATATTGGTGAAATTAGATGTAATATATATTATTTTAATATAAATGTTGAAAAATTAAGAAAAAATAATGAATAATTTTATTGATAAACAAAATGTGTCCTTGAAAGATATAATATTTTAAAAGTATAAATAAAGTTAGAATACTTCTACCCTCTTTGATCCTCCACTTTTAAATGAAAATTAATTGATATTAATATAGATGGTAAATGTTTTTACTTATTATGACCAATTTTATTGTATGTTATCATTAAAGAGTCCATTTCAGTGATTTTTGAGGATGGTAAGGTGACGAATACTTTAAGATTATGTTTGGTTCTATAGAAAATAAGATGAAAGAAAAGATGAGAAAAAAAGTTATAAAAATGTCATTTTTCATGTTTTGTTCCAAAACTAAATAGAAGCGAACGAAAAGACATGTATGTCCCTATAAAAAAACTTTTTTTTCCTATTAAAAATTTCAAATTTGCCTTTTGACCATGAATAAATTGAGGGGGAAAATCTAGGTAAAAATAGATACAATGTAGTGAACTTCTTTATTTATATTCATTTCTATGTGAAATTAGTTAAACTAATTTTATTTTCTTTACTTCTCAACTCACAAATAAATAGTAATTGTGTATCCTCAATAAAAATAGAGTGAAAATAAAAAACATAAATAGTTAATATTTCCAACAAGGTGACAAATAATAAATAAATTAAAAAGAAAAAACTCAAATGTGTGAAAGTGAAATGATTAAAAATATAAAAGTGATTGTTAAAAGTATGATATACTTTCTTTATAGAAGAAGATATATGATGTTAATAATGTTCATTGAATTTTATAAACATAAAATAGTTATATTAAACTTTATAGTTTACATGCTACTTAAAATAATATTAATTAATTTATGAAAAATAAATTATTTAGTTATTTGTAATTTGCAATAAAAAATAGTGTTTAAAAAATTAGACATACTAGTGGTAAGCAGGACCTGGTTTGGTCGGATCATGATTAGGCCCATATACTGTGTCTAGTGTCGCGTTCGGATTCAAAAAGTAAATGCAGTCAATATTTAGGGTCGGGTAGGGGACAAACATGATATGTCTCATCGTCCCGTGATCACTCGCTTATCATGTTTGTATGTATTTCTATTCAATTGTATACAGAATAATGACATCTCATTAAATATCATTGATTCTCTTATATTTCATCATATATACATGATTAACAATATATACACATATATCAATTCATATGTCAAAATTACATATCCATAATAATAAGGAAAATATTGAGAAAACTTTATTCAAAGGATGTACGCATTACATTTAATCGAATGTTGTCTTAGTTGATATTTGAGGTCGGGTTAACTTCGGGTCTAAGGTCAGATCCGGGTTAAAAATAAATGATTCTATCAACATTTAGGGTCGAGTAAGGGACAAACCGTACTCAATCTAACTCGGTTCATGCTCACCCTTAACATACTACTTAATTATATATATAGGGATTTGCTAACATGAGGATACCTCATTTTGTGAAAGATCATGTTACCATAGTGTATCCAATTATTCTAAACAAAAGCACCCTTTTAATTTTTTTACTTAACTATGTTAAAAGGGTTGTTTTAGTAACTTGTTATTCTTTTAATAATAAAAAAAAGCAAAAAAAACAAATTTCTCTCGCTTCCACCTCACTTAAATTATCTTTCCTTCCCAATTTAAACATTTTTACTCATGCTCATTTTTTAGGCTCCATGGCTGTCCAACCTCAAATTTTTTTACTAACTGTTTGGGTTGTTAAAATCCTGTTTTTGTAAAGATTATGAGTTCTGCACATAACCCACCAACAATGTGCTTCAGGCGACAATGTTTCTCTTCGGCATTTTATCGAAAACTTTGAAAGCATCCTCCATGTTTCCATTTCTTTCTCACTATTGTATCACTTATACGTTGAATATAGGCTCTTGTTTGCTTTTAAAAACTCAAATCTCATCATTATTATCTTTATGAGAGAGAAATGGGGAGGAAGAAGATGCAAGAAGAGAGGATTAAAACAACCCAAACAACTTAAGAGTAAAAACTTTTGAATGTCATCTAACCCAAATAAATTGAGAACAAAATAGAAAATTTTAGAAAAATAGGATTTTAACAGCCATGGAACCTAGAAGAAGAGTAGTGAGTAAAAAATGATGAGGTTGAGAAGGAAAGATAGAATTTGACTTAGGTGGAGGTGAGAGAAATTTGTTTTTTTATTTAGTAGAAGAATAACAAGTTACTAAAATCACCTTGTTAACATAGTTAAGTAAAAAGGGTGTTTTAGTCTAGTATAATTGGGCACATGATCCTAACATATCCTTCACAAAATGAAAATGAGGTTACTCATGTTAGAAAACCCAAATATATGAGTTTAAAATTTATGCCGCCGTAAGTATAAAAATTGTATACTGTTACACATCATCCACATTTGTATTACTTTTGTTTAAAAGTCGATGATGATTAACATATGAATGATGAACGATTTGCTTACAGTATAAGAATTATTTACACTGTCAGTATACACATCTTAAATTATATATATATATAATAAAAGCGCTTATGTCATTTTAAATACATTATATATAAATATATATTATCATTCCTTTCACTTTTCTTTCATTTTCAATCATATCAAATAATAATATTATCATATCATTTTTTACTATTTTAACTCTTCTTTTTACTTTCACTCATAAGGTTATGAAACCATAAAAGCGGATAACGTGTTAAAAGGTCCATACGTCTGCTTATAATAGGACCACTATCATGTATGGTATTATTGTAGGCAACATTTGTTTCTCATGGTGATATTTATGGATTCAGCTATATCTTTGAAGAAACGTGTGTGTTGAGCAAGATAACCGTGGATAGAGAACGTGAAAAGAAAAGATATACATTATTATTTTATAGGAAACAACGCTTTCTAAATAAAAATATTATATTTATCATATTCAAAGACACTCAATTGGCATTGTTGAGCGAGCACCATAGAAAGTGGACATTCATCAGTACTTTTGAAACACTATTAAATCTAATGTTATATTCTACTGCAATCACATAGACTGTGCTTAGAAGAGCTGTTGAATATTAATTTTAAGTGATATTGTTTTGTAATTCATTCAGGCATGTATGCACACTACTTTTAACCTTTAAGAGTTTTAAACCTCTTCTGATATCATTCTCCACAAATCTTTTTAGAAGGTGATAAAGTATCCCAACAACGATGCACAAGGTCAACCAACAAAGAGTTCCAAGGGAGCACAAGGGTCATGTCCACAACCATCTTCAGACCCTCAAAAGTGTTAAATCTTTCATTCTAAGTCTTGTAGGAAACATTCTCATCATTGTCACATTCTCTTTTTCAAGTCTGTTAAGCCCTTAACAGTTCTCCAAACCAGTATAACACTCAAGAACTAGCTAGACTAAACACTTTTGAAAGCTTAGTGGCATGTGTTTTATGAAGAAAAAAACATTATGCACCAAAATACACTAAGTCACTTATTTGAATCAAGATTCAGATTACTAATCAAAATACATATCTCAGTTCCTTACAAGAATTAAGACTCCTAATCAGTACTTCACAACAACTTTGAACCTTAGGTAAAATGGGTTGAAACTTTTCTAAAGGGTATTTGAAACCAAAATTTAAAGTAGATCCTTATCATATTCCTCAGATACAGAAGATCACAGGTGATACAAGTCTATACATGGAAAAAGTGAGCAAGAAAGAGGAGACAACAAGAAGTTGAGGTGAAATGTGGCGATGGCAATGAAGGAATCACAACTAACAGGACAAGTGAGAATTCAGTTCTGAATGACCATGATGGGCATAACAGAAGGGACAGGTGGCAATCTGTCAGAGAACAGGTGGATTTTCTGCATTTATTCACTATTTCAATTTCTGCTAGCACTTTCTTTTGATGTTGAATGTACTGTTTTGTGGCTGGTTTGTGAATTTTAATAAAGATTGAGGTATTTCAAATTTTCTGTGCTTAGTGTGTTGATTCCTAACACCCTCAATCCTATCCATTTTGCATCTTAAATAAAAGAATGCTCATCCTCACCATCCAGTTTATCCTAAACAAGGCACCAAAAGCTCATTAGTTGCTAACATGATATTGCAAATATCCATCCTCACTATTTAATCATTAACCTCAGTCCCCACTCATTTGCTAACAAAGTTAACAAATTCAATACACAAATACATTAAAACTCACTTTGGAACATAAAATGTGCCTCAAGAAACTAAAAAAAAGAAAAACTTTCTGCACAACCATCAAAGAAAGGCCATATAATTTTCCCGTGATTGAACAGCAAATAAGTTGAACTTTAATCATGCCCATTCAAGTATCATAGACCACAATGCATGTGCTTATTCAACAAAATAGTACAACTTCATATTAAGAGACAAAATCAAACATAATGCAATAAATCTACAGTAGCACAGAACATTACTCAACCACATCAATTCAGCAATGACAAACTAAGCACTAAAGTTTAAATTTTCATAACAGAAATATTAATGAAACAAAAATGGGGGAGATTGCTCTCACAATCAGGCAACTTTAGCATTCCCTTTTGTCTCTGTTTTATCTGCCTTTGCCTCTCCAGAACAACAGCCGCCAGCATGATGATGATGGTGGTGATGGCCCCCACCATGATGCTGATGTATCTGCTTCCCCTTGAGCTGCTTCCTCATGTCATAAGCATCCTCCCCATCCGCATAATACTTTGCCTCCACATCATGAATCTTGTATCCCAAGGTCTCTGTGTACAAGTTAAATGCAGCGCGGTTACTCTTCCTTACGTGTAGTGAGACATACTCGGCACCAAACACCTGTATCAGATACAGTAACCAGGATCAGAGTGAGAGAAAAAGAGAGAAAGAAGATACTATGCCCCTTCGCAAATCAAACACCTTTTATATATAACTTGATGGTAACAAGTAACTAACTAACTATAGAAAGTAGCTTCTAACAAACATGTAACTGAAGTACTGAACTTCACAATTTGCTAACTCAATACAGGAAGAACAAGAAAGGATAGATAGAGAAAGGGTGAGAAACCGAGAAGGAAGAGAACTTTATAGTGAAATTGCTAATCAGATATGAAACCCCTTTAAACACAGTTATATACAATTAGCACGAACAAAATATTCAACTACAAAAACTAACTCCTAATTCCTAACAAACTTTTAAGTAAATTTAGCAAATCTGAGTTATATGCATTATTGAATACAAGGAATTTATAGTGGAAATGAGATTTCTACTGAGAGCTAGAGATCTCCATTCATAACTACGCTAGTGATTACTCAATATCCCCTAGACACATCCCTGACACAGTATAACAGTAAAGCACTATTCCTCAAAGATTCCTTCTCTCTGCCACCTCAGCATGGTAACACGCTCTTGCCAATTCTTCGAGTGTAGACATTCCACGCCTTTACATGAGAAATTATAGTATGCATTTGAAGTGGCAATAAATGCATGCTTCAAGAAGATTTTCACCATTGATTTTACGCGCACTGACATGAATAATAAAAAAATGGAAGTCATCGTGGAGCATGCTATTAATGAAGTCATCCTAAGAAACTTGTCCCTGAACTTAAACTACTTACTATCTGAAACTGTAGTTTGGGAGAAACCAATGGAGGGTAGAAGCAAAATTTCTTCAGGATGTTTCATTGGCTTCTGTTTATGGGCAATATTCTACATCATAATTAAGTGTGCAGGTGTCTTATCCGTAAGGACCAAGAACATCCTATTGGCTTGGGTTAGTAGCAAGAGTCAAGGATTTCATTTGAGAGTTGTATCATTGCTACTTGCTTCCTAGTAAGTTGTGCTTAGGAAGTTATAATATAATAACTGTAATTTGAAATTTCTACATGTTTGGATAATTAATGACAGGTGGAATGGTATGAAATGGAAAAAAAGGAATCACACCATCGTTTGGATATTTTACGATGGGATGGATTGAAGCATAAGTTAGTTCCATTTTATTCCATCCCATACCCCAAATTTAGAGGGAATAAAAGTAGAGGTATTGAAATGAGGCCTTCGCTTGGGATTATTTTAAAAGCTAAACCTCACCTATCCATTTGTTTGAAAATAATTATCCTTTTGTTTGAAAATAATTATCCATTTGTTTGAACATAATTATTTGAATACCAAAGACAAACACTTAGGGTCTGTTTGCGAGTTTGGATGGTGATGGATGGAAAGAAAGGTTTGAGAGTTATCCCACAAGTGTATTTTGTGGCTCCCAAGCCTTCCCCTTTCCTCCATCACCATCCAAAAACCAACTCACAAACATACCATTGGTGTCTCACAATTCTTTCTTATCATTTCAACTTTTCTATTCCCAAAAAATGGATAGGTGTAAGCCTATGCGTCAATCTAGTGTTTTAAATTGCATCACACAACCAGAATTGCATTCTGCGGTTGCAGGAGTCTCTACAATATCATTGCAACCACATCAGCTACAATCACAACATAGCCACAACCACAATTAAAAACACTCTGTCAATCTTTCGTGTACAAATAACATCACTCATTCAAAATTCACTAAACATAGAATATAACCCATTATTTCATCCTATTCTAAAATGTTCACCTCACACACATCAACTCCACTAACAAACAAACACATAACTAAACTATAACAACTTCCTAACTGACATAAACACATAATTTAAAGAACCTGTTCCATGGCGTTCTGCGCGGCGGTCATGAGCTTGGTGGCGATACCGAGCTTGCGATGGGTACGGAGGACAGCAAGGGAGGTGATATGACCGTGACACTCGGTGGTTTCTTCTTCCATCTTGGCGAGGACGTAACCGACAATGCGACCGTTATAGTCTTCGGCGACGTAGAGAAGGTGAGGCCATGAGAGGATGTGATAGAGGTAGTATTTCATCTGGTAGTTCTCAGGGAGACAGAAGAGGTTGCATGCTTGCATTGCAAGAAGGTCGTCGACGGTGGCTTTTCTTATGCACACCATCGTTGAATCAGAGAAGGTTTGGGATTAGGGTTCTGAATGGAGAAGTGATTTTGCATAAAAAAGTATAATACCAAACGCGGGTTATTAAAAGTAATTTTCTTTGTTGATTTTTTTTTATTTTTTTATCTTTATGATTAAGGTGCAGGGACTCAGTTTGGGGCTGGTATTTAGATGGAAAAAAAATCATTTAATTTAAAGACATAAATAATATTTAATTTGGTTGATTTATATTAAGAAATTCAACCAAATTTTATAGGTGGTTTCGATCTAGTTTGGTTAAATTTTTTAATAAAAAATAACAAGTCTAATACATTCTTAAATAGTACACATAAAAAATAAATATTTCAAAATAATAAGTTTAGTATGTTTAAAGGTATCCAAAATTTACATTAAAACCAACAAGTTTACTCATAGACTGATGGTACCAAGCATGATAATTATAAGAATAAGAAAGTAACATCTATAACACATGAGTATAATTATAATAACAAGAAAGTGTTAATTAATAAGTAATAACACTTCTAACAATTAGAGAATATGAAAAATGTACATTTTAGATTATCAATTTCAATGTTAATTAAATTCAGAAACGAAACAATCTTCATTTTTTGTATATGTAATTAGGATTGATTTGGTCTAGATCAGTTTCATTTCTAAAAATTGGAATAAAAAATTGATCCGGATACATCAGTTTTCTAAAAATCAATCCAACACAAGTCAAACAATTCCATTTTTTTTATAGTTTTGGATTGGTTTTCGATTTCTTTTTTGGATTAGTCTAGACCTAAACACCCTTATTTATGGTTTTACAATAGTTTAAGATATCATAAAATGAAAATGTTATATAATTTTGATTAAAATAATATTATTTAATGTACATTGGAACTAAATTAAAAAAAAAATGAAGAAATAAATGTGGAAAGATAAGTAATAAATAAAAAGTATAATTGGAAAATAAAGTATAAATGTGCATTAATTTTTTAAAATATAAAAGATTTGAAAAAATATGAAAAAATTAAAACATAAAAAAAATATGGAACACAAAGAGTACGAAGTAGATTCTATTATGAATTTGACTAGAAGAGATAAATTGTAAGATATTATCATATTTTGATATATAAGGCAAATATGAGTTTGTTCACCAATCATATCATATTTTGATAGATAGAGCAAATATGAGTTTGTTCACCAATCATATCATATTTAACCTAATATATTTCTATCGCATGGGTATTGAGTTACAAATAACCAAGAACATTATAATTTTCCTCATAGTACCAAATACTAATGTGGCCACCACTATAACGGATGTTACCACATCAATATCATTATTATCTAATAAAGACCACATATGCTACAAGAAAATAGTTTCTCACATTTTATTATCCTCTTATCATTCTTCTTATCCTATTCTACCATCAAAGATGACCTAAATGATAATATCACAAAAGGTTTTATTTAAAGGTCTTGTTACTTAACAAACAATGATTTTCTCAAGTGTTTAGACAAATCTGGATCATCAAGTAAGATCAAAGGTTGATATCTGATCTCTAAGAGCAATATTAATAGAAAAAAAGTGTAATAAAAAGATAATTAGCCAATGATCTAAATAATCGAAAATATCATAATAGAGCCTAAAATATCTTATTAATGAGAAGAACTTTTAATTGTTGGGTATCATTGAGGTAAGAATACACCTAGAGGGAGTGAATAGGTGTAGCGGATCACTAATCCCGTTTTTCCGATATTTGTGTAGAATACAAAGCTGTTGTAGTTAATCGATTATCAAGAGAGTTAATTGATTAAAGACAATTGTGTTAATCGATTATGGTCAGTACGTTAATCGATTATACTGGTTGTTTATTCTTTGAAAAATAGACTTTTCTTGCTTTGAAAACAATGATAAATCTTGATCTTTACTATCCTAATATTGATTTATGATTATCAACAAATTAACATCAATTAGCACTTTATCACATAATGCAAATAAACTCGGAAAGCAAGTAAAGACAGAAACGTGAAGAGATAGGGAAAGAGAAAATGTACTCGATGATTTTATCTTGGTTCGTTTGCTGGTGCACTTGTAAACTACATCCACGCCTTCGGTTGATCTGAGAGATTTTTCTTCACTATCAGAAATGTTATTCAATTACGATCACACTTCCAATAGTCCTAACAGAAACTTCTTTCTTGAAACCGTTGAGCCACCAAGCTCGGTTTGACCACCATCTACGCCTACATGGATACCATATTGTTTGTACAATTTGGTCTCAGCCGAAACTATTGCTCGAATCAAGACTCTCTGCCTTGTGAAGACGATCGATTCTGAACTTGTGATGATACCACACCACGAGAATTATCCTCAAATTATAGAAAATTTGTCGAGTTACTTTGCACACAAGATTGTGTGGATATAGACTCTAAATTTAGCTCTATAACCCTTGATAAAAGATCTCACAAACAACACTATAAACTAGATGTGGAAATCATACAAGGTCTTTCAACTGAATGAAAATGTTTAGTACAATGGAAAAGACTTTATCTTTTTTTCTCTCTTTTCTCTCTTGAGAATGTATGCAAGAAAAACTTCTCAAAGAATAAACAAGATAGCTTCGAAAATTAAGCACAATGAATCTTGACTTTTTCTCTCTTTTTGTTCTTTTTCGTTGTTAATTGAAAGTGTGAAAATCTTCTCTTTAAAACTAATTTGTTCTATTTCAAACTAACAACTTTTTAACACGATTCTTTCTCTACAAACTGCGTCTGTAGAAGCCCATCGAGCATGAGCCAAACCCTATTCTCAGGAAATTCCACCCCCTGGATCCCTTCCGAGCCAGGAAATTCTCCAGGCGCGCCTCTGGATAAAAAAGAGGTGCAACACGAGGACTTCCCAGGAGGTCACCCATCCTAGTACTACTCTCGCCCAAGCACGCTTAACTGCGGAGTTCTGATGGGATCCGGTGCATTAGTGCTGGTATGATCGCACCTGCAAGTACACGCGCTGACGGACGATATATTACACAATTCGTAACCTTAAACTAGCATGGTTGATGATTCTTCGTGCCTAATTGACTTTGTTTCACATGGTTTAGTGTTTTAGACTTTATTGGACTAATATTCCTAAAATGAGTTAATTTGGGATTATTTGGCCTGATTAAATCTATCATCATTTTCGATCAAATTCGGCGCCGCTGCCGGGGATTATCGGTTCTTTTCAGAGGTTCTCAGTAGCGTTTAGTGTGTGTCTTAGAATAACCATTCTGTTTGGGTTCCAAAATTCGCCTATAGCATTCACCGTTTTGCTGTTTGCTCTCTTGTTCAGCTACTCGCGTGTTGGTTGGTTCGGGTGCATGTTACTTTGTTTAATATAGTTGCGGCTGGAATTTTTGCATGGTACTTTGTTTCCACACTTCTTTCATCACACACTGAATACTGGATGCATCATAGCCAATCGCCTTGCTGCTGGTCGTGAGATACGAACAAGTGGTGACTAGTTTTACCGTTGATTTTCTGTTTTTGGCATAACTTTGGAATCTTTGATCAGAATTGGACATATTATATATGCATTTGGGGTAGAAAAATGAGACGATTCTTTCTCTACAAACTGCGTCTGTAGAAGCCCATCGAGCATGAGCCAAACCCTATTCTCAGGAAATTCCACCCCCTGGATCCCTTCCGAGCCAGGAAATTCTCCAGGCGCGCCTCTGGATAAAAAAGAGGTGCAACACGAGGACTTCCCAGGAGGTCACCCATCCTAGTACTACTCTCGCCCAAGCACGCTTAGCTGCGGAGTTCTGATGGGATCCGGTGCATTAGTGCTGGTATGATCGCACCTGCAAGTACACGCGCTGACGGACGATATATTACACAATTCGTAACCTTAAACTAGCATGGTTGATGATTCTTCGTGCCTAATTGACTTTGTTTCACATGGTTTAGTGTTTTAGACTTTATTGGACTAATATTCCTAAAATGAGTTAATTTGGGATTATTTGGCCTGATTAAGTCTATTACCATTTTCGATCAAATTTGGCGCCGCTGCCGTGGATTACCGGTTCTTTTCAGAGGTTCTCAGTATCGTTTAGTGTGTGTCTTAGAATAACCATTCTGTTTGGGTTCCAAAATTCGCCTACAGCATTCACTGTTTTGCTCCTTGCTGTCTTGTTTAGCTATTCGCATCTTGGTCGATTCGGGTGTATGTTGGTTAATATAGTTGTGGTTGGAATTTTTGCATGAAACTTTGTTTCCACACTTCTTTCCTCACATATTGAATACTGGATGCGTTATAGCCAATCGCCTTGCTGCTGGTTGTGAAATACAAACAAGTGGCGACTAGTTTTACCGTTGATTTTCTATTTTTGGCATAACTTTGGAATCTTTGATCAGAATTGGACATATTACATATTAGAAAAATGAGACGATTCTTTCTTTACAAACTGCGTCCGTAGAAGCCCATCGAACATGCGCCAAACCCTATTCTCAGAAAATTCCACACCCTGGATCCCTTTCGAGCCAAGAAATACTCCACGTGCACCTCTGGATAAAAAAGAGGTGCAACACGAGGACTTCCCAGACGATTCTTTCTCTACAAACTGCGTCTGTAGAAGCCCATCGAGCATGAGCCAAACCCTATTCTCAGGAAATTCCACCCCCTGGATCCCTTCCGAGCCAGGAAATTCTCCAGGCGCGCCTCTGGATAAAAAAGAGGTGCAACACGAGGACTTCCCAGGAGGTCACCCATCCTAGTACTACTCTCGCCCAAGCACGCTTAACTGCGGAGTTCTGATGGGATCCGGTGCATTAGTGCTGGTATGATCGCACCTGCAAGTACACGCGCTGACGGACGATATATTACACAATTCGTAACCTTAAACTAGCATGGTTGATGATTCTTCGTGCCTAATTGACTTTGTTTCACATGGTTTAGTGTTTTAGACTTTATTGGACTAATATTCCTAAAATGAGTTAATTTGGGATTATTTGTTTGCTGTCTTGTTTAGCTATTCGCATCTTGGTCGATTCGGGTGTATGTTGGTTAATATAGTTGTGGTTGGAATTTTTGCATGAAACTTTGTTTCCACACTTCTTTCCTCACATATTGAATACTAGATGCATCATAGCCAATCGCCTTGCTGCTGGTTGTGAGATACAAACAAGTGGCGACTAGTTTTAGTGTTGATTTTCTATTTTTGGCATAACTTTGGAATCTTTGAGCAGAATTGGACATATTACATATTAGAAAAATGAGACGATTCTTTCTCTACAAACTGTGTCCGTAGAAGCCCATCCAACATGAGCCACACCCTATTCTCAGGAAATTCCACCCCCTGGATCCCTTCCGAGCCAGGAAATTCTCCAGGCGCGCCTCTGGATAAAAAAGAGGTGCAACACGAGGTCACCCATCCTAGTACTACTCTCGCCCAAGCACGCTTAACTGCGGAGTTCTGATGGGATCCGGTGCATTAGTGCTGGTATGATCGCACCTGCAAGTACACGCGCTGACGGACGATATATTACACAATTCGTAACCTTAAACTAGCATGATTGATGATTCTTCGTGCCTAATTGACTTTGTTTCACATGGTTTAGTGTTTTAGACTTTATTGGACTAATATTCCTAAAATGAGTTAATTTGGGATTATTTGGCCTGATTAAATCTATCATCATTTTCGATCAAATTCGGCGCCGCTGCCGGGGATTATCGGTTCTTTTCAGAGGTTCTCAGTAGCGTTTAGTGTGTGTCTTAGAATAACCATTCTGTTTGGGTTCCAAAATTCGCCTATAGCATTCACCGTTTTGCTGTTTGCTCTCTTGTTCAGCTACTCGCGTGTTGGTTGGTTCGGGTGCATGTTACTTTGTTTAATATAGTTGCGGCTGGAATTTTTGCATGGTACTTTGTTTCCACACTTCTTTCATCACACACTGAATACTGGATGCATCATAGCCAATCGCCTTGCTGCTGGTCGTGAGATACGAACAAGTGGTGACTAGTTTTACCGTTGATTTTCTGTTTTTGGCATAACTTTGGAATCTTTGATCAGAATTGGACATATTATATATGCATTTGGGGTAGAAAAATGAGACGATTCTTTCTCTACAAACTGCGTCTGTAGAAGCCCATCGAGCATGAGCCAAACCCTATTCTCAGGAAATTCCACCCCCTGGATCCCTTCCGAGCCAGGAAATTCTCCAGGCGCGCCTCTGGATAAAAAAGAGGTGCAACACGAGGACTTCCCAGGAGGTCACCCATCCTAGTACTACTCTCGCCCAAGCACGCTTAACTGCGGAGTTCTGATGGGATCCGGTGCATTAGTGCTGGTATGATCGCACCTGCAAGTACACGCGCTGACGGACGATATATTACACAATTCGTAACCTTAAACTAGCATGATTGATGATTCTTCGTGCCTAATTGACTTTGTTTCACATGGTTTAGTGTTTTAGACTTTATTGGACTAATATTCCTAAAATGAGTTAATTTGGGATTATTTGGCCTGATTAAATCTATCATCATTTTCGATCAAATTCGGCGCCGCTGCCGGGGATTATCGGTTCTTTTCAGAGGTTCTCAGTAGCGTTTAGTGTGTGTCTTAGAATAACCATTCTGTTTGGGTTCCAAAATTCGCCTATAGCATTCACCGTTTTGCTGTTTGCTCTCTTGTTCAGCTACTCGCGTGTTGGTTGGTTCGGGTGCATGTTACTTTGTTTAATATAGTTGCGGCTGGAATTTTTGCATGGTACTTTGTTTCCACACTTCTTTCATCACACACTGAATACTGGATGCATCATAGCCAATCGCCTTGCTGCTGGTCGTGAGATACGAACAAGTGGTGACTAGTTTTACCGTTGATTTTCTGTTTTTGGCATAACTTTGGAATCTTTGATCAGAATTGGACATATTATATATGCATTTGGGGTAGAAAAATGAGACGATTCTTTCTCTACAAACTGCGTCTGTAGAAGCCCATCGAGCATGAGCCAAACCCTATTCTCAGGAAATTCCACCCCCTGGATCCCTTCCGAGCCAGGAAATTCTCCAGGCGCGCCTCTGGATAAAAAAGAGGTGCAACACGAGGACTTCCCAGGAGGTCACCCATCCTAGTACTACTCTCGCCCAAGCACGCTTAACTGCGGAGTTCTGATGGGATCCGGTGCATTAGTGCTGGTATGATCGCACCTGCAAGTACACGCGCTGACGGACGATATATTACACAATTCGTAACCTTAAACTAGCATGATTGATGATTCTTCGTGCCTAATTGACTTTGTTTCACATGGTTTAGTGTTTTAGACTTTATTGGACTAATATTCCTAAAATCATTTTCGATCAAATTTGGCGCCGCTGCCGCGGATTACCGGTTCTTTTCAGAGGTTCTCAGTATCGTTTAGTGTGTGTCTTAGAATAACAATTCTGTTTGGGTTCCAAAATTCGCGTATAGCATTCACTGTTTTCCTGTTTGCTGTCTTGTTTAGCTTTGAATACTGGATGCATCATAGCCAATCGCCTTGCTGCTGGTTGTGAGATACGAACAAGTGGTGACTAGTTTTACCGTTGATTTTCTGTTTTTGGCATAACTTTGGAATCTTTGATCAGAATTGGACATATTATATATGCATTTGGGGTAGAAAAATGAGACGATTCTTTCTCTACAAACTGCGTCTGTAGAAGCCCATCGAGCATGAGCCAAACCCTATTCTCAGGAAATTCCACCCCCTGGATCCCTTCCGAGCCAGGAAATTCTCCAGGCGCGCCTCTGGATAAAAAAGAGGTGCAACACGAGGACTTCCCAGGAGGTCACCCATCCTAGTACTACTCTCGCCCAAGCACGCTTAACTGCGGAGTTCTGATGGGATCCGGTGCATTAGTGCTGGTATGATCGCACCTGCAAGTACACGCGCTGACGGACGATATATTACACAATTCGTAACCTTAAACTAGCATGGTTGATGATTCTTCGTGCCTAATTGACTTTGTTTCACATGGTTTAGTGTTTTAGACTTTATTGGACTAATATTCCTAAAATGAGTTAATTTGGGATTATTTGGCCTGATTAAATCTATCATCATTTTCGATCAAATTCGGCGCCGCTGCCGGGGATTATCGGTTCTTTTCAGAGGTTCTCAGTAGCGTTTAGTGTGTGTCTTAGAATAACCATTCTGTTTGGGTTCCAAAATTCGCCTATAGCATTCACCGTTTTGCTGTTTGCTCTCTTGTTCAGCTACTCGCGTGTTGGTTGGTTCGGGTGCATGTTACTTTGTTTAATATAGTTGCGGCTGGAATTTTTGCATGGTACTTTGTTTCCACACTTCTTTCATCACATACTGAATACTGGATGCATCATAGCCAATCGCCTTGCTGCTGGTTGTGAGATACGAACAAGTGGTGACTAGTTTTACCGTTGATTTTCTGTTTTTGGCATAACTTTGGAATCTTTGATCAGAATTGGACATATTATATATGCATTTGGGGTAGAAAAATGAGACGATTCTTTCTCTACAAACTGCGTCTGTAGAAGCCCATCGAGCATGAGCCAAACCCTATTCTCAGGAAATTCCACCCCCTGGATCCCTTCCGAGCCAGGAAATTCTCCAGGCGCGCCTCTGGATAAAAAAGAGGTGCAACACGAGGACTTCCCAGGAGGTCACCCATCCTAGTACTACTCTCGCCCAAGCACGCTTAACTGCGGAGTTCTGATGGGATCCGGTGCATTAGTGCTGGTATGATCGCACCTGCAAGTACACGCGCTGACGGACGATATATTACACAATTCGTAACCTTAAACTAGCATGGTTGATGATTCTTCGTGCCTAATTGACTTTGTTTCACATGGTTTAGTGTTTTAGACTTTATTGGACTAATATTCCTAAAATGAGTTAATTTGGGATTATTTGGCCTGATTAAATCTATCATCATTTTCGATCAAATTCGGCGCCGCTGCCGGGGATTATCGGTTCTTTTCAGAGGTTCTCAGTAGCGTTTAGTGTGTGTCTTAGAATAACCATTCTGTTTGGGTTCCAAAATTCGCCTATAGCATTCACCGTTTTGCTGTTTGCTCTCTTGTTCAGCTACTCGCGTGTTGGTTGGTTCGGGTGCATGTTACTTTGTTTAATATAGTTGCGGCTGGAATTTTTGCATGGTACTTTGTTTCCACACTTCTTTCATCACATACTGAATACTGGATGCATCATAGCCAATCGCCTTGCTGCTGGTTGTGAGATACGAACAAGTGGTGACTAGTTTTACCGTTGATTTTCTGTTTTTGGCATAACTTTGGAATCTTTGATCAGAATTGGACATATTATATATGCATTTGGGGTAGAAAAATGAGACGATTCTTTCTCTACAAACTGCGTCTGTAGAAGCCCATCGAGCATGAGCCAAACCCTATTCTCAGGAAATTCCACCCCCTGGATCCCTTCCGAGCCAGGAAATTCTCCAGGCGCGCCTCTGGATAAAAAAGAGGTGCAACACGAGGACTTCCCAGGAGGTCACCCATCCTAGTACTACTCTCGCCCAAGCACGCTTAACTGCGGAGTTCTGATGGGATCCGGTGCATTAGTGCTGGTATGATCGCACCTGCAAGTACACGCGCTGACGGACGATATATTACACAATTCGTAACCTTAAACTAGCATGGTTGATGATTCTTCGTGCCTAATTGACTTTGTTTCACATGGTTTAGTGTTTTAGACTTTATTGGACTAATATTCCTAAAATGAGTTAATTTGGGATTATTTGGCCTGATTAAATCTATTAGCATTTTCGATCAAATTTGGCGCCGCTGCCGCGGATTACCGGTTCTTTTCAGAGGTTCTCAGTATCGTTTAGTGTGTGTCTTAGAATAACCAGTCTGTTTGGGTTCCAAAATTCGCCTATAGCATTCACTATTTTGCTGTTTGCTGTCTTGTTTAGCTATTCCCATCTTGGTCTTCGCGTGTTGGTTGACTCGGGTGTATGTTGGTTAATATAGTCGTGGTTGGAATTTTTGCGTGAAACTTTGTTTCCACACTTCTTTCATCGCATGCTGAATACTGGATGCATCATAGCCAATCGCCTTGCTGCTGGTTGTGAGATACGAACAAGTGGTGACTAGTTTTACCGTTGCTTTTCTATTTTTGGCATAACTTTGGATTCTTTGATCAGAATTGGACATATTATATATGCATTTGGGGTAGAAAAATGAGACGATTCTTTCTCTACAAACTGCGTCCGTAGAAGCCCATCGAACATGAGCCAAACCCTATTTTCAGGAAATTCCACACCCTGGATCCTTTTCGAGCCAGGACGTACTCCACGTGCGCCTATGGATAAAAAAGAGGTGCAACACGAGGACTTCCCAGGAGGTCACCCATCCTAGTACTACTCTCGCCCAAGCACGCTTAACTGCGGAGTTCTGATGGGATCCGGTGCATTAGTGCTGGTATGATCGCACCTGCAAGTACACGCGCTGACGGACGATATATTACACAATTCGTAACCTTAAACTAGCATGATTGATGATTCTTCGTGCCTAATTGACTTTGTTTCACATGGTTTAGTGTTTTAGACTTTATTGGACTAATATTCCTAAAATGAGTTAATTTGGGATTATTTGGCCTGATTAAATCTATCATCATTTTCGATCAAATTCGGCGCCGCTGCCGGGGATTATCGGTTCTTTTCAGAGGTTCTCAGTACCGCTTGGTGTGTGTCTTAGAATAACCATTCAGTTTGGGTTCCAAAATTCGCCTATAGCATTCAATGTTTTGCTGTTTGCTGTCTTGTTTAGCTATGCGCGTGTTGGTTGACTCGGGCGTATGTTGGTTAATATAGTCGTGGTTGGAATTTTTGCGTGAAACTTTGTTTCCACACTTCTTTCATCGCATGCTGAATACTGGATGCATCATAGCCAATCGCCTTGCTGCTGGTTGTGAGATACGAACAAGTGGTGACTAGTTTTACCGTTGCTTTTCTATTTTTGGCATAACTTTGGATATTCTTTGATCAGAATTGGACATATTATATATGCATTTGGGGTAGAAAAATGAGACGATTCTTTCTCTACAAACTGCGTCTGTAGAAGCCCATCGAGCATGAGCCAAACCCTATTCTCAGGAAATTCCACCCCCTGGATCCCTTCCGAGCCAGGAAATTCTCCAGGCGCGCCTCTGGATAAAAAAGAGGTGCAACACGAGGACTTCCCAGGAGGTCACCCATCCTAGTACTACTCTCGCCCAAGCACGCTTAACTGCGGAGTTCTGATTGGATCCGGTGCATTAGTGCTGGTATGATCGCACATGCAAGTATACGCGATGACGAACGATATATTACACAATTCATAGCCTTAAACTAGCATGATTGATGATTCTTCGTGCCTAATTGACTATGTTTCACATGGTTTAGTATTTTAGACTTTATTGGACTAATATTCCTAAAATGAGTTAATTTGGGATTATTTGGCCTGATTAAATCTATCATCATTTTCGATCAAATTCGGCGCCGCTGCCGGGGATTATCGGTTCTTTTCAGAGGTTCTCAGTAGCGTTTAGTGTGTGTCTTAGAATAACCATTCTGTTTGGGTTCCAAAATTCGCCTATAGCATTCACCGTTTTGCTGTTTGCTCTCTTGTTCAGCTACTCGCGTGTTGGTTGGTTCGGGTGTATGTTGGTTAATATAGTTGCGGCTGGAATTTTTGCATGGTACTTTGTTTCCACACTTCTTTCATCACATACTGAATACTGGATGCATCATAGCCAATCGCCTTGCTGCTGGTTGTGAGATACGAACAAGTGGTGACTAGTTTTACCGTTGATTTTCTGTTTTTGGCATAACTTTGGAATCTTTGATCAGAATTGGACATATTATATATGCATTTGGGGTAGAAAAATGAGACGATTCTTTCTCTACAAACTGCGTCTGTAGAAGCCCATCGAGCATGAGCCAAACCCTATTCTCAGGAAATCCCACCCCCTGGATCCCTTTCGAGCCAGGAAATACTCCAGGCGCGCCTCTGGATAAAAAAGAGGTGCAACACGAGGACTTCCCAGGAGGTCACCCATCCTAGTACTACTCTCGCCCAAGCACGCTTAACTGCGGAGTTCTGATGGGATCCGGTGCATTAGTGCTGGTATGATCGCACCTGCAAGTACACGCGCTGACGGACGATATATTACACAATTCGTAACCTTAAACTAGCATGGTTGATGATTCTTCGTGCCTAATTGACTTTGTTTCACATGGTTTAGTGTTTTAGACTTTATTGGACTAATATTCCTAAAATGAGTTAATTTGGGATTATTTGGCCTGATTAAATCTATCATCATTTTCGATCAAATTCGGCGCCGCTGCCGGGGATTATCGGTTCTTTTCAGAGGTTCTCAGTAGCGTTTAGTGTGTGTCTTAGAATAACCATTCTGTTTGGGTTCCAAAATTCGCCTATAGCATTCACCGTTTTGCTGTTTGCTCTCTTGTTCAGCTACTCGCGTGTTGGTTGGTTCGGGTGCATGTTACTTTGTTTAATATAGTTGCGGCTGGAATTTTTGCATGGTACTTTGTTTCCACACTTCTTTCATCACACACTGAATACTGGATGCATCATAGCCAATCGCCTTGCTGCTGGTCGTGAGATACGAACAAGTGGTGACTAGTTTTACCGTTGATTTTCTGTTTTTGGCATAACTTTGGAATCTTTGATCAGAATTGGACATATTATATATGCATTTGGGGTAGGAAAATGAGACGATTCTTTCTCTACACACTGCTTCTGTAGAAGCCCCGGATCCACACCCTGGATCCCAAACCCTATTCTCAGGATATTCCACACCCTGGATCCCTTTCGAGCCAGGAAATACTCCACGTGCGCCTCTGGATAAAAAAGAGGTGCAACACGTGGACTTCCCAGGACGTCAACCATCCTAGTACTACTCTCGCCCAAGCACGCTTAACTGCGGAGTTCTGATGGGATCCGGTGCATTAGTGCTGGTATGATCGCACCTGCAAGTACACGCGCTGACGGACGATATATTACACAATTCGTAACCTTAAACTAGCATGATTGATGATTCTTCGTGCCTAATTGACTTTGTTTCACATGGTTTAGTGTTTTAGACTTTATTGGACTAATATTCCTAAAATGAGTTAATTTGGGATTATTTGGCCTGATTAAATCTGTTACCATTTTCGATCAAATTTGGCGCCGCTGCCGCGGATTACCGGTGCTTTTCAGAGGTTCTCAGTATCGTTTAGTGTGTGTCTTAGAATAACCATTCTGTTTGGGGTCCAAAATTCGCCTATAGCATTCACTGTTTTGCTGTTTGCTGTCTTGTTTAGCTATTCGCATCATGGTCGATTCGGGTGTATGTTGGTTAATATAGTTGTGATTGGAATTTTTGCATGAAACTTTGTTTCCACACTTCATTCCTCACATATTAAATACTGGATGCATCATAGACAATCGCCTTGCTGCTGGTTGTGAGTTACAAACAAGTGGCGACTAGTTTTACCGTTGATTTTCTATTTTTGGCATAACTTTGGAATCTTTGATCAGAATTGGACATATTATATATGCATTTGGGGTAGAAAAATTTGACGATTCTTTTTCTACACACTGCGTCTGTAGAAGCCCTGGATCCACACCCTGGATCCCAAACCCTATTCTCAGGAAATTCCACACCCTGGATCCCTTTCGAGCTAGGAAATACTCCACGTGCGCCTCTGGATTAAAAGAGGTGCAACACGAGGACTTCCCAGGAGGTCACCCATCCTAGTACTACTCTAGCCCAAGCACGCTTAACTGCGGAGTTCTGATGGGATCCGGTGCATTAGTGCTGGTATGATCGCACCTGCAAGTACACGCGCTGACGGACGATATATTACACAATTCGTAACCTTAAACTAGCATGGTTGATGATTCTTCGTGCCTAATTGACTTTGTTTCACATGGTTTAGTGTTTTAGACTTTATTGGACTAATATTCCTAAAATGAGTTAATTTGGGATTATTTGGCCTGATTAAATCTATCATCATTTTCGATCAAATTCGGCGCCGCTGCCGGGGATTATCGGTTCTTTTCAGAGGTTCTCAGTAGCGTTTAGTGTGTGTCTTAGAATAACCATTCTGTTTGGGTTCCAAAATTCGCCTATAGCATTCACCGTTTTGCTGTTTGCTCTCTTGTTCAGCTACTCGCGTGTTGGTTGGTTCGGGTGCATGTTACTTTGTTTAATATAGTTGCGGCTGGAATTTTTGCATGGTACTTTGTTTCCACACTTCTTTCATCACATACTGAATACTGGATGCATCATAGCCAATCGCCTTGCTGCTGGTTGTGAGATACGAACAAGTGGTGACTAGTTTTACCGTTGATTTTCTGTTTTTGGCATAACTTTGGAATCTTTGATCAGAATTGGACATATTATATATGCATTTGGGGTAGAAAAATGAGACGATTCTTTCTCTACAAACTGCGTCTGTAGAAGCCCATCGAGCATGAGCCAAACCCTATTCTCAGGAAATTCCACCCCCTGGATCCCTTCCGAGCCAGGAAATTCTCCAGGCGCGCCTCTGGATAAAAAAGAGGTGCAACACGAGGACTTCCCAGGAGGTCACCCATCCTAGTACTACTCTCGCCCAAGCACGCTTAACTGCGGAGTTCTGATGGGATCCGGTGCATTAGTGCTGGTATGATCGCACCTGCAAGTACACGCGCTGACGGACGATATATTACACAATTCGTAACCTTAAACTAGCATGGTTGATGATTCTTCGTGCCTAATTGACTTTGTTTCACATGGTTTAGTGTTTTAGACTTTATTGGACTAATATTCCTAAAATGAGTTAATTTGGGATTATTTGGCCTGATTAAATCTATCATCATTTTCGATCAAATTCGGCGCCGCTGCCGGGGATTATCGGTTCTTTTCAGAGGTTCTCAGTAGCGTTTAGTGTGTGTCTTAGAATAACCATTCTGTTTGGGTTCCAAAATTCGCCTATAGCATTCACCGTTTTGCTGTTTGCTCTCTTGTTCAGCTACTCGCGTGTTGGTTGGTTCGGGTGCATGTTACTTTGTTTAATATAGTTGCGGCTGGAATTTTTGCATGGTACTTTGTTTCCACACTTCTTTCATCACACACTGAATACTGGATGCATCATAGCCAATCGCCTTGCTGCTGGTCGTGAGATACGAACAAGTGGTGACTAGTTTTACCGTTGATTTTCTGTTTTTGGCATAACTTTGGAATCTTTGATCAGAATTGGACATATTATATATGCATTTGGGGTAGAAAAATGAGACGATTCTTTCTCTACAAACTGCGTCTGTAGAAGCCCATCGAGCATGAGCCAAACCCTATTCTCAGGAAATTCCACCCCCTGGATCCCTTCCGAGCCAGGAAATTCTCCAGGCGCGCCTCTGGATAAAAAAGAGGTGCAACACGAGGACTTCCCAGGAGGTCACCCATCCTAGTACTACTCTCGCCCAAGCACGCTTAACTGCGGAGTTCTGATGGGATCCGGTGCATTAGTGCTGGTATGATCGCACCTGCAAGTATACGCACTGACGAACGATATATTACACAATTCATAGCCATTAAACTAGCATGGTTGATGATTCTTCGTGCCTAATTGACTTTGTTTCACATGGTTTAGTGTTTTAGACTTTATTGGACTAATATTCCTAAAATGAGTTAATTTGGGATTATTTGGCCTCATTAAATCTATTAGCATTTTCGATCAAATTTGGCGCCGCTGCCGCGGATTACCGGTTCCAAAATTCGCCTATAACATTCACTGTTTTGCTGTCTTGTTTAGCTTATAGCATTCACTGTTTTGCTGTCTTGTTTAGCTATTCGCATCTTGGTCGATTCAGGTGTATGTTGGTGAATATAGTTGTGGTTGGAATTTTTGAATGAAACTTTGTTTCCACACTTCTTTCCTCACATATTGAATACTGGATGCATCATAGCCAATCGCCTTCCTGCTGGTTGTCAGATACGAACAAGTGGTGACTAGTTTTACCGTTGATTTTCTGTTTTTGGCATAACTTTGGAATCTTTGATCAGAATTGGACATATTATATATGCATTTGGGGTAGAAAAATGAGACGATTCTTTCTCTACAAACTGCGTCTGTAGAAGCCCATCGAGCATGAGCCAAACCCTATTCTCAGGAAATTCCACCCCCTGGATCCCTTCCGAGCCAGGAAATTCTCCAGGCGCGCCTCTGGATAAAAAAGAGGTGCAACACGAGGACTTCCCAGGAGGTCACCCATCCTAGTACTACTCTCCCCCAAGCACGCTTAACTGCGGAGTTCTGATGGGATCCGGTGCATTAGTGCTGGTATGATCGCACCTGCAAGTACACGCGCTGACGGACGATATATTACACAATTCGTAACCTTAAACTAGCATGGTTGATGATTCTTCGTGCCTAATTGACTTTGTTTCACATGGTTTAGTGTTTTAGACTTTATTGGACTAATATTCCTAAAATGAGTTAATTTGGGATTATTTGGCCTGATTAAATCTATCATCATTTTCGATCAAATTCGGCGCCGCTGCCGGGGATTATCGGTTCTTTTCAGAGGTTCTCAGTAGCGTTTAGTGTGTGTCTTAGAATAACCATTCTGTTTGGGTTCCAAAATTCGCCTATAGCATTCACCGTTTTGCTGTTTGCTCTCTTGTTCAGCTACTCGCGTGTTGGTTGGTTCGGGTGCATGTTACTTTGTTTAATATAGTTGCGGCTGGAATTTTTGCATGGTACTTTGTTTCCACACTTCTTTCATCACACACTGAATACTGGATGCATCATAGCCAATCGCCTTGCTGCTGGTCGTGAGATACGAACAAGTGGTGACTAGTTTTACCGTTGATTTTCTGTTTTTGGCATAACTTTGGAATCTTTGATCAGAATTGGACATATTATATATGCATTTGGGGTAGAAAAATGAGACGATTCTTTCTCTACAAACTGCGTCTGTAGAAGCCCATCGAGCATGAGCCAAACCCTATTCTCAGGAAATCCCACCCCCTGGATCCCTTTCGAGCCAGGAAATACTCCACGTGCGCCGCTGGATAAGAAAGAGGTGCAACACGAGGACTTCCCAGGAGGTAACCCATCCTAGTACTGCTCTCGCCCAAGCACGCTTCACTGTGGAGTTCTGATGTGATCCGGTGCATTAGTGTTGGTATGATCGCACCTGCAAGTATATGCGTTGACGAACGATATATTACACAATTCATAGCCTTAAACTAGCATGATTGATGATTCTTCGTGCCTAATTGACTTTGTTTCACATGGTTTAGTGTTTTAGACTTTATTGGACTAATATTCCTAAAATGAGTTAATTTGGGATTATTTGGCCTGATTAAATCTATCATCATTTTCGATCAAATTCGGCGCCGCTGCCGGGGATTATCGGTTCTTTTCAGAGGTTCTCAGTAGCGTTTAGTGTGTGTCTTAGAATAACCATTCTGTTTGGGTTCCAAAATTCGCCTATAGCATTCACCGTTTTGCTGTTTGCTCTCTTGTTCAGCTACTCGCGTGTTGGTTGGTTCGGGTGCATGTTACTTTGTTTAATATAGTTGCGGCTGGAATTTTTGCATGGTACTTTGTTTCCACACTTCTTTCATCACACACTGAATACTGGATGCATCATAGCCAATCGCCTTGCTGCTGGTCGTGAGATACGAACAAGTGGTGACTAGTTTTACCGTTGATTTTCTGTTTTTGGCATAACTTTGGAATCTTTGATCAGAATTGGACATATTATATATGCATTTGGGGTAGAAAAATGAGACGATTCTTTCTCTACAAACTGCGTCTGTAGAAGCCCATCGAGCATGAGCCAAACCCTATTCTCAGGAAATCCCACCCCCTGGATCCCTTTCGAGCCAGGAAATACTCCAGGCGCGCCTCTGGATAAAAAAGAGGTGCAACACGAGGACTTCCCAGGAGGTCACCCATCCTAGTACTACTCTCGCCCAAGCACGCTTAACTGCGGAGTTCTGATGGGATCCGGTGCATTAGTGCTGGTATGATCGCACCTGCAAGTACACGCGCTGACGGACGATATATTACACAATTCGTAACCTTAAACTAGCATGGTTGATGATTCTTCGTGCCTAATTGACTTTGTTTCACATGGTTTAGTGTTTTAGACTTTATTGGACTAATATTCCTAAAATGAGTTAATTTGGGATTATTTGGCCTGATTAAATCTATCATCATTTTCGATCAAATTCGGCGCCGCTGCCGGGGATTATCGGTTCTTTTCAGAGGTTCTCAGTAGCGTTTAGTGTGTGTCTTAGAATAACCATTCTGTTTGGGTTCCAAAATTCGCCTATAGCATTCACCGTTTTGCTGTTTGCTCTCTTGTTCAGCTACTCGCGTGTTGGTTGGTTCGGGTGCATGTTACTTTGTTTAATATAGTTGCGGCTGGAATTTTTGCATGGTACTTTGTTTCCACACTTCTTTCATCACACACTGAATACTGGATGCATCATAGCCAATCGCCTTGCTGCTGGTCGTGAGATACGAACAAGTGGTGACTAGTTTTACCGTTGATTTTCTGTTTTTGGCATAACTTTGGAATCTTTGATCAGAATTGGACATATTATATATGCATTTGGGGTAGAAAAATGAGACGATTCTTTCTCTACACACTGCGTCTGTAGAAGCCCATCGAACATGAGCCAAACCCTATACTCAGGATATTCCACACCCTGGATCCCTTTCGAGCCAGGAAAAACTCCACGTGCGCCTCTGGATAAAAAAGAGGTGCAACACGAGGACTTCCCAGGAGGTCACCCATCCTAGTACTACTCTCGACCAAGCACGCTTAGCTGCGGAGTTCTGATGGGATCCGGTGCATTAGTGCTGGTATGATCGCACCTGCAAGTATACCCGCTGACGAACGATATATTACACAATTCATACCCTTAAACTAGCATGATTGATGATTCTTCGTGCCTAATTGACTTTGTTTCACATGGTTTAGTGTTTTAGACTTTATTGGACTAATATTCCTAAAATGAGTTAATTTGGGATTATTTGGCCTGATTAAATCTGTTACCATTTTCGATCAAATTTGGCGCCGCTGCCGCGGATTACCGGTTCTTTTCAGAGGTTCTCAGTTTCGTTTAGTGTGTGTGTTAGAATAACCATTCTGTTTGGGTTCCAAAATTCGCCTATAGAATTCACTGTTTTGCTGTTTGCTATCTTGTTTAGCTATTCGTATCTTGGTCGATTCGGGTGTATGTTGGTTAATATAGTTGTGGTTGGAATTTTTGCATGAAACTTTGTTTCCACACGTGTTTCATCACATATTGAATACTGGATGCATCATAGCCAATCGCCTTGCTGCTGGTTGTGAGATACGAACAAGTGGTGACTAGTTTTACCGTTGATTTTCTGTTTTTGGCATAACTTTGGAATCTTTGATCAGAATTGGACATATTATATATGCATTTGGGGTAGAAAAATGAGACGATTCTTTCTCTACAAACTGCGTCTGTAGAAGCCCATCGAGCATGAGCCAAACCCTATTCTCAGGAAATTCCACCCCCTGGATCCCTTCCGAGCCAGGAAATTCTCCAGGCGCGCCTCTGGATAAAAAAGAGGTGCAACACGAGGACTTCCCAGGAGGTCACCCATCCTAGTACTACTCTCGCCCAAGCACGCTTAACTGCGGAGTTCTGATGGGATCCGGTGCATTAGTGCTGGTATGATCGCACCTGCAAGTACACGCGCTGACGGACGATATATTACACAATTCGTAACCTTAAACTAGCATGATTGATGATTCTTCGTGCCTAATTGACTTTGTTTCACATGGTTTAGTGTTTTAGACTTTATTGGACTAGTATTCCTAAAATGAGTTAATTTGGGATTATTTGGCCTGATTAAATCTATTACTATTTTCGATCAAATTTGGCGCCGCTGCCGCGGATAACCGGTTCTTTTCAGAGGTTCTCAGTATCGGTTAGTGTGTGTCTTAGAATAACCATTCTGTTTGGGTTCCAAAATTCGCCTATAGCATTCAATGTTTTGCTGTTTGCTGTCTTGTTTAGCTATGCGCGTGTTGGTTGACTCGGGCGTATGTTGGTTAATATAGTCGTGGTTGGAATTTTTGCATGCATGAAACTTTGTTTCCACACTTCTTTCATCGCATGCTGAATACTGGATGCATCATAGCCAATCGCCTTGCTGCTGGTTGTGAGATACGAACAAGTGGTGACTAGTTTTACCGTTGATTTCCTATTTTTGGCATAACTTTGGATTCTTTGATCAGAATTGGACATATTATATATGCATTTGGGGTAGAAAAATGAGACGATTCTTTCTCTACAAACTGCGTCTGTAGAAGCCCATCGAGCATGAGCCAAACCCTATTCTCAGGAAATTCCACCCCCTGGATCCCTTCCGAGCCAGGAAATTCTCCAGGCGCGCCTCTGGATAAAAAAGAGGTGCAACACGAGGTCACCCATCCTAGTACTACTCTCGCCCAAGCACGCTTAACTGCGGAGTTCTGATGGGATCCGGTGCAATAGTGCTGGTATGATCGCACCTGCAAGTACACGCGCTGACGGACGATATATTACACAATTCGTAACCTTAAACTAGCATGATTGATGATTCTTCGTGCCTAATTGACTTTGTTTCACATGGTTTAGTGTTTTAGACTTTATTGGACTAATATTCCTAAAATGAGTTAATTTGGGATTATTTGGCCTGATTAAATCTATCATCATTTTCGATCAAATTCGGCGCCGCTGCCGGGGATTATCGGTTCTTTTCAGAGGTTCTCAGTAGCGTTTAGTGTGTGTCTTAGAATAACCATTCTGTTTGGGTTCCAAAATTCGCCTATAGCATTCACCGTTTTGCTGTTTGCTCTCTTGTTCAGCTACTCGCGTGTTGGTTGGTTCGGGTGCATGTTACTTTGTTTAATATAGTTGCGGCTGGAATTTTTGCATGGTACTTTGTTTCCACACTTCTTTCATCACACACTGAATACTGGATGCATCATAGCCAATCGCCTTGCTGCTGGTCGTGAGATACGAACAAGTGGTGACTAGTTTTACCGTTGATTTTCTGTTTTTGGCATAACTTTGGAATCTTTGATCAGAATTGGACATATTATATATGCATTTGGGGTAGAAAAATGAGACGATTCTTTCTCTACAAACTGCGTCTGTAGAAGCCCATCGAGCATGAGCCAAACCCTATTCTCAGGAAATTCCACCCCCTGGATCCCTTCCGAGCCAGGAAATTCTCCAGGCGCGCCTCTGGATAAAAAAGAGGTGCAACACGAGGACTTCCCAGGAGGTCACCCATCCTAGTACTACTCTCGCCCAAGCACGCTTAACGGCGGAGTTCTGATGGGATCTGGTGCATTAGTGCTGGTATGATCGCACCTACAAGTATATGCGCTGACGAACGATATATTACACAATTCATAGCCTTAAACTAGCATGATTGATGATTCTTCGTGCCTAATTGACTTTGTTTCACATGGTTTAGTGTTTTAGACTTTATTAGACTAGTATTCCTAAAATGATTTAATTTGGGATTATTTGGCCTGATTAAATCTAGTACCATTTTCGATCAAATTTGGCGCCGTTGCCGCGGATTAGCGGTTCTTTTCAGAGGTTCTCAGTATCGTTTAGTGTGTGTCTTTTCAGAGGTTCTCAGTACAATGAAGATGATACGTTCAAGGTCTTCGGTCAATCTTTGTTGCTACTGCTGAAACTCAGCTATCATAGAATCCTTCATAGTCTGAAAATGTCCATCAATATGCGCATGGAGACGCTGTTCCATAGCATCCAGGTGAGCAAGCCCAAAAGATGGTTCATTGAGGCTCAGCATATGGCTCGGTTGGTAGTTGCTCGGGGTTAGGCTCACTAGAATTTGCAACATTGTCTTTATTTGACAAGTCTTCATTCACTCTAGCATTATGATCTTCTTGATATTTTCATTCATTACCATACATGTAAATTCCCATATTGTGAATAAGATTATCGCCTACAAGGTGCTCTCAGGAATTGGTAGTGATAGTTTCCACATCTGACGTGTCAATTTCATAATAGTCAATGTCACGAGAGATGAATATCCCATATGCAAGCAACCTTGATGAAGATGAAGCTATGCCCCGCATAACCTTTAAGATTTTCGAAGGCTAGGTCACCGCAATGCCTTCCCTTATGGCGAACATAAGCTTGAGATCATTGATTGTGGGTTGAGCGTGGTTAGTATTCCTCTGAGCTAATATATATGCAATCAAATAGTGTAAGAGCCGGTTTTCAACAGACAATGACTCTGCTTTGGTCAATTCCCCTTGCACAAACAAGTGAGGCCCTCTTAGGCATGACTTGTACATTTCAACAACATCAAATGAGTCCTATGACTCATTGTTACACTCTCCTAACATCGGTTTATCACTATCAAGACCTCCAACATCCTAAAACAGTTCCTCATCCAGAATTATCATCTTCCCCATTACCATTGAAGAATAAACCTCATCTTTATACCTAAAATTGCTATAAAATTCCCGAATGAGCAAAGAATAAATTTTACCTTTCAATTCCAAGAACTTATTCGCTTCTTGGTACTCTAAACCATGTGGGAATTGAAAGCCTTGTTCAACCAACCATTCTGCATCCGCATACCGGATGTATGTTTGCTTTCGACCTTGGAACTTGGCCAACCTAGCATCTTGAATAATGGGAGAGTAGTATGGGTCTCCATGGTTCTTTCTCCCACCTTGATCCGAGGAGGAACCTTTTTCACCGCCTCTTGCACGTTTTGCAATGTGCTTCACTCTCATACTGCATGGTTCACTCATTCTTGCAAGTATAGCACTGATTTAATCGATTATATAATTGATTTTCCGAATTGAGGTTTTAGGGTTTCTAAAGAGGGAAAATGGTGAGGATGCAAATTTGTAGAGATTGAGGGTTGTAGGGAGATGAAACTATGATATAGTATTTGAAATTGCTATTGATTTCTATAGGAGCACTCAATTTAGGGAATTGAATCAGAAGGGGGGAAGCAAAGAGGGTTAGGATTCTAAGTGAAGAATGACCCTAAAAGATACTTGAATATGAATTAAGACTACCGTTAATCGATTATCTGCAGTAGTTAATCGATTAACCAACTTAAAATTTTCAAACTTTTATGCTTTGGAGCCCAGGTAGTCGATTAATTGAGACAATAATCAATTAAATAGATAAAAATTTCAGAATTTCAAAAAATTGAGCCCAGGTATTCGATTAAAGTGAGTGTTAATCGATTAAAACACAAGATGAAAATTTATTTTGGTTACTGGAACTCGAGTTAATTGATTAAGGCACAGAGCAATTGATTATTGACAGGACTTAACATAGATTTCAATGCATTTTAAAGATCTCTAGAGTATGCAAGAGTGTTATTGCTAAGACACAAACCTAAAGGATTTTGACACACTAAAGGAGCATAAAAACATTCATGAAGATATTCTAAACAAGGAAGCGTACATTCATAACATATATCATTCATAAGCATATATTCAAGATCACACAACGACACATATTTCCCTAAAGCAAGTTAGTGTAGATATTTTTCATCAAGTATACCAAGTTCTCTGCATAACACAAAGAATGTATCCGTGGAAGGGGCATGGTGAAAATATCTGCCAATTGATTCAAGGTTTCAACAAATTCAAGTATGCAGTCATCTTTTTGTACATGATCTCTTAAAAATTGATGTCTAATCTCTATATGCTTAGTTCTAGAATGCAGAATACGGTTCTTTAATAGATTTATGGCACTAGTGTTATCACATTTTATCAGTATTTTTACTAGTTTTAAGCTAAAGTCTGATAGTTACTGCTTCATCCATAAAATCTGAGCGCAACACACGCTAACGGCAATATATTCCACTTTGGTGGTAGACAAAGCAACACATACTTGATTCTTACTATGTCATGATACTAGTGAGCTTCCTAAGAGATGGCAAGTCCCGCTAGTACTTTTCTAGTCCAACTTGCATCCCATAAAGTCATAATCGGAATATCCTATTTGGGACAACGAAGCATCCCTAAGATACCTTAAACCCATAGACAATGTTCCTTTAAGATATTTCATAACACGTTTTACAACACTAAAATGAGATTCCTTAGGTGAGGCTTGATATCTTGCATACATACATGCACTAAACATTACGTCGGGGCGACTAGCAGTTAGATACAATAAAGAACTAATTATCCCATAATATTTTGTTACCTCAATTGCTCTACCTTTTTCATCTTTGTTGAGATAGTAGGATGATGCCATGGGTGTTGTCGCTTCTTTACACTTATCCATCTTGAACTTTTGCAATAGTTCCTTGCAATATTTTGTTTGGTGAATGAATATCCCGCCGCTCATCTACTTTATTTGTAGTCCTATAAAGAATATTAGCTCGCCCATCATCGACATTTCAAACTCCCCTTTCATAAGATGAGAAAACTCCTCACAAAGTAAATCGTTAGTAGCACCAAATATTATATCATCTACATAAATCTGTACTAACAAGACATTACTTTATGATTTTTGTATAAAGAGAGTTGTATCAACTTTGCCCTTTTCAAATTGTTAGGTATCAGTGACAGAATACACCTAGAAGGGGGATGAGGTTGAATAGGTGTTGCGGTTCCCACTTACCGCTATTTGCACCAACTCCATGTTCTGGAAATTTGCCCAGTTAATCAATTAATGATATGACTTAATCAATTAAGTCGCACAGAAATTGCAGTTGCTGACTGGCTCAATCGCACATTCAATTACAAATTACACATAATTGATTTAGCACATATTTTTTAACACAATTAATCTTTGTTTGGCAGTAATGCAATATACAAAATATTAGCTTCAATAGGCAATTAAAAGAAACTAAAAAAAGTAAAGAGATAAGGGAAAGACACAGTCCACAACAAGGTTTTTATACTGGTTTGCTTTGCGGTCCACTACAAAACTACATCCAGTCCTCCCTTTTGATCTGAGAGATTTTTCTTCACTAAAATTGAAACCAGTGTGCCTTACAAACACACTTCCAATTACAAGACCTTGAATGCTCCCTTCTTAAGTTCCCAGAACCTATACCTTGGTTTGACCTTACCCAATTGCCTAGGAAAACCTTTCCTACGATTCAGCCCAACCAAGAATATGCTCTAAACTCAAGACCTCCAAGTCTTGGTGAAGACTTTTTGATCTCTGTGGTGGTACGACACCAAGAGACGACTTTACCTTGTTACACAATCAACACAAAAACAGTAGTAATGTAAAGCAACAATATAGCTCAAATATAACAAGAAAGAACAAGCTATTAAACCTATATAAATCTCACAATTTCTATGAATATGTATAAGATGAAAATCATGAAGAACATGTGATTTTTCCCTTTAATAGATCTCTAAACAATAGTGAAAGAATCATGCAAGAACAAGATAAGATGAAGAACACATTTGATAATATGCAATGGATGACATGTTAGTCCCTAAGCATAATACTATCTCACTCTAATCTCACATGCAATTCTCTCTGCCCATATGACATACATTGAAAATGAAAATACGCAACCTAGTAATTCTAATATGAATGCATGAATGTATCAAAAACGTATATGAAATCTATTAACAAAACAGTTTATATAGAAAAGTTATTTTTCACCCAGTTAATCGATTAAGTTGCCTGTTAATCGATTAATGGGCTGTTACAGAGTAACTGAAATCTGTTTTTCAGTTTTCTGTTGAAACTGTTAAAACAGTTTTTACGTTAATCGATTAAAGCTTTGCTTAATCGATTAACTAACGTATTTTCAGTTAAGGTGCCAATTGGTAAACTACTTATATGTTATGCTTATCAACTATACATGTTTTACCTTTATGTTATAACTAATATGTACAAATAACATGTATGATTAATGCATGAACATATAATAAACTAGATGACATGTCACATGGAAATGATATGACAGTTTTTAGACTTTGTGACATTTGCATCTAGGTTTACCTAACCTAGACTCAATAACTAAGACACATCTAAGACTCTAGTCTAGATATGAAGCTCTTGAATCTTTGGCATGTTGATTTGTTGAGTTGTCTTTAAGGTTTCACTAAGTCCTCTGTCTTCATCAAAACATAGGCAAGCTAAAGTGCTCTCTTGACACTTGCACTTTCAATCTCCCCCTTTTTGATGATGACAAACTCAACACCAAATTTGTTTTGATGCGTAGGTTGAAGATGATCACATAATGCATGGTTGATGATTTCAAAGTTAAAGCACATAGCTTAGACAACGGAAGCTTGGTATTGTTTACAGCCTGCACACATTAAAACAAAAAATCAACCTTTCTCCCCCTTTTGACATTATAAAAAAGATAGCCTAAATGAAATTTTGTTCAAAAGTAAGAAGATATATGAAGTGAAGTCAAACTGTAATTAATCAATTAGTGTTGAAAATGTAATTAATTAACCAGTTGATGAAAGAATTGAACAAGTTCAGAAATTTATAAGCATTTAATCGATTAGAACAACATGTTAATCGATTAAACCAACAAAATACAACAATATGATAAATTTAATGTCATGGAGGGTTATGTATGAACTATTTAAGCATGGAATGATCAAGCATTTACAATATAACATGGAAGTAGTAGGCTCAATCTAGCATAAGATAAACATATAACCAAACATGATCAAAATCCATTAAACATGCAATCATGCTATATTTGACATATATAAGCAAAAATAAACCATAATAGAAACGATTTAAGTTCAGAAACGACATGCATATCAAGTCATAAAGTTTGCAGCAATAGTAGGTAGTTATAATTCAGAAAGCAAAGAGAAAATATGTCTCGAAATTACAAAGCATCACAAATCCTACAAATTAGTCCAATAGAAGGACCAAACCTAGGGCAATCTAAGATCTAAGGCCTTCTAATCTAGGGATGTTGAGGATGATCCTTGTTATCAGGTACAGTTAAGCTACTATCACCCTGGATGAGGATTCTTAGCTTCTCAATTTCTGCACAAAATCTCGCATTCTATGCCTCGGTAGTGTTTTGGACAAAGCTCCTCAAAGCCTAATACTGGTTATCGATGTAAGCAACCTGACTCTCCTCAAATTGTTCCAAATCAGTATGGTAGGAGTCCTTCAAAGACTGATAGTGTAAATCCATCCTGTTATTCAGCCTTTACTCCATGGCATCCAAGTGAGCTAATGCAAAGGATGATTCTTCCCACGCAGTTCCAGATGGCTCCCCCTGAGTCTTTGCATTAGGCTGATCTGTACCAGCATGTTCCTCATCATCAGATAACTCCAAATCCACTGTAGTAAAATCTTCCTGGTATTGCCAAGTACTTCCATACTTGTAGATACCCATCTTTTGGATAAGGCTTTCACCAACAAGGTGATCTTTATCAGAAGTCTCTGTGATGATGGTGTTAGAAACGTCAATATGCAGATAGCCAATAATCCTCGATATGAAGATACTATAGGGCAACAATTTTGGTTGTGATGTAGAGACATTATACATGACCTTCAGAATCTCTTCAGGCCAATTAACCATTATATTATCCTTCACATCATACATGAATTTCAGATCATTAACAGTAGGTTGTGCATGGTTAGTGTTTCTCTAAATCAAGATGTAGGCAATCAAATAGTGAAGTAATCTATTCTCTACCGATAAAGAACTAGCTTTGGTCAATTCCCCCTGGACATACAAATGTGGACCTCTCAAAAATGATTTATATACCTCAGCAGCATCAAAATCAGCAAACCATTCACAATCACCTAGGCTAACACCAGTAGTGGATAAGCCACCCACATTCATAAAAATACTACTATCCATCTCAAACAGATTTTTCGAAATCATAGACCAATATCTACCATCCCTATAACGGAAATTAGCATAAAATTCCCTAATCAATGCTGGTTACAGATTACCCATTAATTCCAAAAACATTACAGCACCCTGAGCCTGCATACCTTACGGAAATTCGAAGTTCTGTTCCGCCGTCCAGGTAAGATCAACATACATTATGTAGGTGGGTTTCCTTCCCAAAAATTTGGACAATCAGGTTTCCTGAAGTATGAGTGAGTATTAGGGATCTCCACGACCATGCCTCATATTCGAATTTGAAGATGGAGCATTAGGAGCCCTACGAGTGTGTTGAGTTGTTGTCTTAAACTTCTTCGAACGTCCTCTTTCCATTGATGACTGAAACCGTGAGTAATGGATGATGAAGGAGGATAAAGAAGGGAACCTAGAGCTTAGGGTTTTGGAGATGGGAATGTGATATATTGGGAAATAGAGATGAATTGAGGTGCACAAATGGGGTAAAGGTGAGGTTTAATACTTCTTTTAAGCTAAGATTTTGAATTTTCTGCTTGTATTTGAGATTTTCAAAGAAAATGAGGAAGAGAGGGTTTGGAAAATGGCAAAAACGCTCCTAATTCTAATATATTTGTTGCGTTAATCGATTAAGTGCTGCATTTAATCGATTAATCAGTGTAAAAATTCCAGGTTTTCAGAAAAAAGAGCCAAGGTAATCGATCAAAATTTGTCTTAATCGATTAAATTTGATGAAAATTAAAATGTTTGCTACTAGAACTCATGTTAATCGATTAAGGAGGATAGTTAATCGATTAACTTGCATCAGATATGCAGAATTAAGAGGTTTTTGGATTTTAAAAACATGCAAAGATTTCTAACATTTATCAAGCAGTTTTTATTCAACCACATATACATTTTCAGCTTGTCACACAAGAACACGAGTCATAAAAGGAATAACATGCATTCATAACAAATATACATTTTGAAGCATAGGAGACATAAATCATGCGAAACATATAATAACATTTTCAGACAATTTTTAATCAAGATAATTTTCATCAAGAATTCCAAGTTCGCTTCGAAGAACATAGAAGGTATCTCGTGAGAGAGGCTTGGTGAAAATATCAGTCAATTACTTAGATGTTTCAACAAATTCAATCACACAATCGCCTTTTTGCACATGATCACACAATAAATGATGTCTAATTTAAATATGATTGGTTCTAGAATGCAAGACGGGATTCTTGGATAGGTTTATGGCACTTGTGTTATCACATTTTATGGGAATCTTATCTAATATTGGTCCAAAGTCCTTAAGTTGCTGCTTCATCCAAAGGATTTGAGCGCAACACACACCGGCGTCAATGTGTTCCTCTTCGGCGGTGGACAAAGCAACACATGCTTGCTTTTTACTGTGTCATGCAACTAAGGAACTACCAAGTAAATGACAAGTCCCACTAGTGCTTTTCCGATCCAACTTGCATCCCACAAAATCGGAATACCCTACCAAGGATAATGAGGTATCCCTAGGATACCACAATCCTATGTTAGTTGTTTCTTTTAACTATCTCATAATTCGTTTTACAACAGTATAATGTGAATCTTTAGACAAAACTTAAAATCTAGCATACATACAAACATTAACCATAATATCAGGGCAACTCACAGTTAAATACAATAATGAGCCGATAATCCCAAGATATTTGGTTACCTTGATTGTTTTTCCCTTTTCATCTTTATCTAGATAGCATGCGAGCCATAGGCGTTTAAGTTTCTTTACACTTTTCCATATCGAATTTCTTCAGTAACTCTTTGCAATATTTCGATTGACGAATGAAGATGCCGCTTTCCATTTGTTTGATTTGAAGTCCAAGAAAGAAGGTCAGCTCACCCATCATCGACATCTCAAATTCACCTTGCATCAACTCAGAAAATTCTTTACATAGAATGTCATTAGTAGATCCGAAGATTATATCATCAACATATATTTGAACTAAAAACACATGATTATCTAATATACAAATAAAGAGGGTAGTATTAACTATACCCCTCACAAACCCTTTTTCCAAGAGGAAAGAGCTCAATCTATCATACCAAGCTCCGAGAGCTTGTTTCAGGCCATAAAGGGCCTTTTTGAGCTTATATACATGCTTCAGATATTTAAAAATTTTAAAGTCGGGAGGTTGATCTACATATACCTCCTCTTGAGTGTAGCCATTCAAGAAGGCGCTCTTGAAATCCATTTGAATGAGCTTGAAGTTCATAATTGATGCAAAGGATAAAAGCATCCTTATGGCCTCTAATCTGGCTACAGAAGCATAGGTCTCATCATAATCGATGCCCTCCTCTTGGTTGTAGCCCTTGGTCACTAAGCGAGCTTTATTTCTGATTATCAAGCCAGATTCATCCAATTTATTACGAAAGACCCATCTAGTACCAATCATTAGATGTTCTTTAGGCTTAGGGGCCAAGTCCCATACATTGTTGCGCTCGAACTGGTTTAGCTCTTCTTGCATAGCTATACCCCAGTGCACATCCTCAATGGCCTCATCGGTGGTCTTAGGCTCGAGTTGAGATACAAAAGCTACAAAGTTACAAAAGTTACGTAAAGAGCTACGGGTTACCACCCCCGTAGTTATATCACCTATCACTTTATCGAGTGGATGATATTTCTTGGTCTTCCACGCGATTGGCAGGTCTTGATGCTCATCTTGAATAGTTATCTCTGCTTCTGTTTCTTCTTTGTCCTGGTCCATGTCTTTAGAGTATGCTTCTTCCAAAGCACCTGTAACATCATCATGAAATACCTTCCTCTTCTCTTTTGGAGAAGATTCATCAAAATGGACATGCACAGACTCTTCTACTTGCATTGAATATATATATTAAAGACTCGATAAGCTTTACTATGCAATGAATACCCCAATAATATATCCTCATCCAGCCCAAAAATATTTAGGAACCTTGCTTTCATTTAGCATTGTTCTAGCAAGCTCCTCTAAGACTCGATTCTTCCTCTCAACAACTCCATTTTGTTGAGGGGTACGAGGGGCCGAAAATTGATGCATAATACCATATGAAGTTTTTGAAAACGTGAGCCTCAAGAGTATACGATTAATCACATAACAAGTTGTATGCACTACATCAGCCCAAAAATATTTAGGAACTTTGCTTTCATTTAGCGTTGTTCGGGCAAGCTCCTCTAAGACTCGATTCTTCCTCTCAACAACTCCATTTTGTTGAGGGGTACGAGGGGCCGAAAATTGATGCATAATACCATATTTATTACAAAATTTATCAAATAAGTGGTTTTCAAATTTGCCACCATGATCGGATCGAATATATACTATCTAATGATTAAACTAGTTTTGAATTTTGCTTGGCAAGGTTTTTGAAAGATTTAAAGGCATCGCTCTTGGACGAGAGAAATAATGTCCATGTGAATCTAGAGAAATCGTCAACAATCACTAAAGCATAAAAGCTACCACCAAAACTCATAATCTGTGATGGTCCAAACAATTCCATATGGAGAAGCTCTAAAGGTCTTGGTGTGGATATCACATTCTTTTTAGCAAAAGAGTTTTTAACTTGTTTACATCTTTGACAAGTGTCACAAGTTTCTTGAGTTTTAAAATCAAGTTTTGGTAGCCCATCAACCAAAGTATTTTTAGACAATTTATCTAGATGCTTTATGTGAATATGAGCTACACACCTATGCCAAATCCAGATGTCATCTTCTTTGGATATAAAACATTTTTAAAATAGAGTAGTGACATCATCCAGATTAACCATATAGATATTATTTATACGATTTCCGATAAACTTAACTTTATTAGATATTTTGTCACGAATAATACAACACTCAGAATCAAAAGATACACAGTTACTTTTATCGTATAGTTGGCTGATACTCAAAAGGTTTTGTTCCAGATCTTCAACATATAACACATTTTCGATCACAGCTTGATTTGATTTGCCAATTGTACTTGTACCAAGTATCTTCTCTTTGTTGTTGTCTCCATAAGTGACAAAACCTTTTTCTTTCAAGGATAGATCTAGGAATTTTGATCTATCTCCCATCATATGTCTCGAGCATCCACTATCCAAATACCAATGTTGTCAATGTGCTCGAAGACATACCTGCAAAACATAGATTACTTGCCTTTTTCAGGTACCCAAGTTATATTAGGTCATTTTCTGTTAGTAACTAGGGAGTTATCTCCCTTTTTCATCCATACATATACGCCACTAGGTATACCATATTTTCTAATATAACATGAGTAGAAAGTGTGACCGTGAGTGCCACAATAAAAGCAAGTAAGAACCTTTTTATTAAATATTTTCTTATTGGGTTGATTAATAGGTCTCATATATGGTCATCTCCTACGTGAAGGGGGAATATATCCTAGCATGGTATGGTCACCAACATTTCTGGTTTTACTAAGCATAGTGTCTAGTATGTTTTGACTCTATGTGAGTTTCGCGAGTTTTTCATTTAATCTTAAATTTTCATTTTTCAAATCATGGCAAGAATCACAGATAGTTGGTTGACATAAATTATTATTAGAGAAATTGCATGCATTACAAGAATAGATCAAATCTAATGTTTCATTTTCCAATTTTAGTTCATCTAACTCTTTTTGTAATGAAACTATTTTTTGTTCATTTAGCAGGATTACTCTTTTCCTATCAGAATTAATTCTAGCTAATTTCTTTAACTCATCATGCAATTCGACAAACGCATTATATAGTTCCTCATAAAAAGGGGAATCATCAGATGAGGTAGATGGGGTGTCAGAATATACCTCACTATTTACCTCTTTTGAATTTGAGCATCAAGCATCATCTGTTCTCGTCATAAGGTATAGTTTTGTTGTCTCCTCTTCATCTGAGGTGCTGGATGTCGTGTCCTCCTCTCGTACAACCCATACTATGTAAGCTTTCTTCGATTTGAAGTCCCGATGAGTGCTCTTATCTGAATAAACCTTCTTGAGATAAGTAGGACATTGGAACCTCCAATGTCTTGGCTTACCACATTCATGGCAAGTGAAGCGCCCTTTACTCTTGTCTTTTCTGGTCGACTCTCGCGCCTCTTTCTTATGGAAACGTTTGAAGCCTCATTTCTTTAGAAATTTCCCGAATTTGCGTACGAGAAGGCTCAACGTTTCTTCGTCTATTTCTAAATCAGATTCATCTTCTTCTCTCTCTTTTGTGGATTGAGACGTTGTTGCCTTGAGAGAGATATTTTTCTTTATGCGGTCTGATTCTTTGTGCATAGTCAGGTGTTCAAGCTCCATTTCATGCTCTTGGAGTTTACCGAACAATGTTGCCAAAGGCATGGAGTTAAGATCCTTTAATTCCATAATAGCTGTTACTTTTGGTTGCCATTTCCTGTCAAGACAGCGTAAAACTTTGTTAGTAAGCTCTCCTTTGTTAATTTTTTTATCCAAAGCAACTAAATGGTTAACTATACGAGTAAAGCATTTTTGCATATCACTAATAGATTCATTTGGTAACATACGATGATATTTTTGGCATGCAGGTTATACTAAACCTTTTTGCGTTCATCATCGGTCCATAGACTTTTAGGTTTATCTTTCGGTTCACCATCCACTAGATGTTGTGGAAGGAAGGGTCCATTGACTACAGATTCCCAAATATCCGAGTCGATGACCTCTGTAAAGATTTTCATGCAAACTTTCCAGTAGGCATATCCTTCGCCATTGAATACGGGAGGGCGGTTAATGGATGTGCCATCACCGCCAAAGGGGTTGGTGGAACCCATTTAATTTCCCTAACGGATCACGCAGATACGATTGAGCTAACACATCGTACTAGCTTTGATACCACTTGTTAGGTATCAGTGACAGAATACACCTAGAAGGGGGGGTTGAATAGGTGTCACGGTTCCCACTTACCGCTATTTGCACTAACTCACTGTTCTGGAAATTTTCCCAGTTAATCGATTAATGATATGACTTAATCGATTAAGTCGCACAGAAATTGCAGTTGCTGACTGGCTCAATCGCACATTCAATTACAAATTACACATAATTGATTTAGCACATATTTTTTAACACAATTAATCTTTGTTTGGCAGTAATGCAATATACAAAATATTAGCTTCAATAGGCAACTAATACTAAAAATAGTAAAGAGATAAGGGAAAGAAACAACCTGCAACAAGGCTTTTATAATGGTTCATTTTGCAGTCCACTACAAAACTACATCCAGTCCTCCCCTCTGATTCAGGAGATTTTTCTTCACTAAAATTGAAACCAATGTGCCTTATAAACACACTTCCAATTACAAGACCTTGAACGCTCCCTTCTTGAGTTCCTTCTTGAGTTCCCAAAACCTCTACCTTGGTTTGACCTTACCCAATCGCCTAGGAAAACCTTTCCTATGATCCAGCCCCAGCCAAGAGTTGCTCTAAACTCAAGACCTCCAAGTCTTGGTGAAGACTCTCCGATCTCTTTGTTGGTATGACACCAAGAGACGACTTTCGTTGTTACACAAACAAAACAAAGAACAAAGTAATGTGAAGCACTAAAGTAGCTCAAATATAACAAGAAAGAACAAGCTATTAAACATATACAAATCTCACAATTTCTATGAATATGTATAAGATGAAAATCATGAAGAACATGTGATTTTTCCCTTTAATAGATCCTTAAACAGTAGTGAAAGAATCATGCAAGAACAAGATAGGATGAAGAATACATTGATAATATGCAATGGATGACATGTTAGTCCATAAGCATAATACTATCTCACTCTAATCTCACATGCAATTCTCTATGCCTATATGACATACATTGAACATGAAAATACGCAACCTAGCAATTCTAATATGAATGCATGAATGTATCAAAAACGTATATGAAATCTGTTAACAAAACAGTTTATATAGAAAAGTTGTTTTCACCCAGTTAATCGATTAAGTTGTCTGTTAATCGATTAACGGGCTGCTAGAGAGTAACTGAAATCTGTTTTTCTGTTTTCTGTTGAAACTGTTAAAACAGTTTTTACGTTAATCGATTAAAGCTTTGCTTAATCGATTAACTAACGTATTTTCAGTTAAGATGTCAACTGGTAAACTACTTATATGTTATGCTTATCAACTATACATGTTTTACCTTTATGTTATGCCTAATATGCATAAATAACATGTATGATTAATGGATGAACATATAATGAACTAGATGACATCTCACATGTAAATGATAGGATAGTTTTTAGACTTTGTGAGATTTGCATCTAGGTTTACCTAACCTAGACTCAATAACTAAGACACATCTAAGACTCTGGCCTAGACATGAAGCTCTTGAATATTTGGCATGTTGATTTGTTGAGTTGTCTTTAAGCTTTCACTAAGTCCTTTGTCTTCATCAAAACATAAGCAAGCTAAAGTGCTCTATTGACACTTGCACTTTCAATCTCCCCCTTTTTGATGATGACAAACTCAACACCAAATTTGTTTTGATGCGTAGCTTGAAGATGATCACAAAATGCATGGTTGTTGATTTCAAAGTTAAAGCACTTAGCTTAGAAGACAACGAAAGCTTGACATTATGTACAACTTGCACGCATTAAACAACAAAACAACCTTTCTCCCCCTTTTGGCATTTTAAAAAGATAGCCTAAATGAAATTTTGGTCAAAAGTAAGAAGAGATATGAAATGAAATCAAACTGTAATTAATCAATTAATGTTGAGAATGTAATTAATTAACCAGTTGATGAAAGAATTGAACAAGTTCACAAATTTATAAGCATTTAATCGATTAAAACAACTTGTTAATCGATTAAATCAACATAATACAACAATATGATAGATTTAATGGCATGGAGGGTTATATATGAACTATTTAAGCATGGAATGATCAAACATTTACAGTATAACATTGAAGTAGTAGGCTCAATCAATCATAAGATAAACATATAACCAAACATGATCAAGATCCATTAAACATGCAATCGTGCTATATTTGACATATATAAGCAAAATGAAACCATAATAGAAACAATTTAAGTTCAGAAACGGCATGCATATCAAGTCATAAAGTTTGCAGCAATATTAGGTAGTTACAATTCAGAAAGCAAAGAGAAAATATGTCTCGAAATTACAAAGCATCATAAATCCTACAAATTAGCCAAATAGAAGGACTAAACCTAGGGCAATCTAAGATCTAAGGCCTTCTAATCTAGGGATGTTGAGGAGGATGCTTGTTATTAGGTACGGTTAAGCTACTATCACCCTGGATGAGGATTCTTAGCTTCTCAAATTCTGCACAAAATCTCGCATTCTATGCCTCAGTAGTATTCTAGACAAAGCTCCTCATAGCTGATAGTGGTTATCGATGTAAGCCACCTGACACTCCTCAAAGTCGAGTGGTTGATTTATGATTTTCAAAGCCCAGCGATTAATTTACATATACTTCTTCTTGAATATATTCATTCAAGAAATCACTCTTTACATCCATTTGAAAGAGTTTGAAGTTCATTATCAATGCAAAGACTAATAACATTCAGATAGCCTCCAACCTCACAACATGGACGTAGGTTTCCTCATAGTCGATGCCTTCTTCTTGATTATACCCTTTGGCAACTAGACATGCCTTTTTTCGTATAATAACCAGATTCATCCAATTTATTTTTAAAGACCCATTTTGTGCCTATTATAGGATGATCTTTAGGTTTAGGGACCAAGTCCCACACATTATTACGCTCAAACTGGTTTAGCTCTTCTTGCATAACTATTCCCCAGTGTTCATCCTCTATGGCCTTATTTATGGTCTTAGGTTCGACTTGAGACACAAATGCTACAAAATTGCAAAATTTTCGCAGAGAGTTATGAGTTACCACTCCCGTTGAGTTATCACTTATAACCTTGTCGAGATGATGATCTTTCTTTGTCTTCCACACTATTAGAATTTCTTGATGATATGAATTTCTTTCCTCATCATCCTGAACCTCCTTCTCAATTTCCATGTTCTTTGTGTATGCAGTGTCCATGGCACCTTTGTCGCATAGATGGTTAATACTTAGAAGATTGTGCTCTAGTCCTTCAACATACAACATGTTCTCTATTTTGGCTTGTGAAGCATTTCCAATTCTTCCTAAACCTAGTATCATTCGTCTATTGTTGTCTCCATAAGTGACATAACCTTTACCGTTTAGTGAGAGATCCAGGTACTTTGATCTGTCACCCGTCATATGCCTCGAACATCCATTGTCCAAGTACCAGTGTTGTCCTTGAGTCTGAAGGCATACCTACAATACAATTTACTTGCCTTGTTTAGGTACCCAAGTTATATTGGGTCCTTTCTTATTAGTAATCAATTAGTCTTGCCCTTTTTGCATCCATACATATTTGCCACTAGGCACTCCGTATTTTCTAATGTAGCATGATGTACATGTATGGCCATGTTTACCACAATAAAAACAAGTAGGCATGTTATGATTAGACCTATTATGCATGTGAGCTACTTGTCTCCTATATGGTCTTCTATTATTTTTTGGTTCATAGCCTAGACCTCCATGATTACCTACATTTCTAGATGCAACAAGTAGGTTGTTCAGGTTATAACTACTATATGGGAACTTTGCCAATTTATCCTTTAAATCAGAAATTTCAGCATTTAAAACATCGCATTAATCACATATAGGAGTCATAATTAATTTAGTGGTGCAACTACATGAGGCAGAAGAGTAAATAAGATCTAGAGTCTCATTTTCTATTTTTAATTCATTCAATTCCTCTTCCATTTTAGTTATTTTACTTTCATGCAACATGATGACTCTTTCCTATCTATATTTACCTTTGCTAGTTTCTTTAGCTCCTCATGCAACTCAACAAATGCACTATACAATTCATCGTAAGTAGGAGACTCATTGGAACACAAAGAAGAGTCAGAATAGTGTACCTCACTCGTGTCACCCGGATCGCTTGTGCTGCCAATTTCTTGAGTATTTGCCATTAAGCACAATTTAAAGCTCTCTTCTTTATCGGATGTGCTACTTATTGTTTCATCCTCCGGTATGTCCATACTATATAGGCCTTCTTGGATTCAAAGTCTCGAGGGTTCTTTTATCATATTCAACCTTCTTGAGGTGACTTGGACATTGGTATTTCATATGGCCTAGTTTGCCACACTCATGGCAAATGAGGTGATCTTTAGGAACTTTACCTCTTATGGTTGCATCACTTGCCTCTTTCTTTTGAAAGTGCTTAAATCCTCCTTTCTTCTTGAGAAATTTGTCAAATTTTCGAACTAGGAGAGTTAAGGTTTCATCATCTAATTCAGACTCAGAATCTTTATTGTCTCTTTCTTCTTGTGGTTGTGACGATGTAGCTTTTAGAGAGATCCCTTTTTTCTTTCGGTCTGAATCTTCATGCATTGTTAAGTGTTCCAACTCCATTTCGTGCTCTTGGAGTTTTCCAAAGAGTTGCTAGAGGCATTGTGTCTAAATCTTTCGACTCCATTATTGTTGTTACCTTGGGCTGATATTTCCTATCAAGACAATGCAACACTTTGTTTGTAAGTTTACCAATAGCAAAACTCTTATCTAAAGCTATTAAATGATTAACAATATGAGTGAATCTTTTCTACATTTTATTAGTCGATTCATTTGGAAACATATGAAACAACTCATATTCATGTGTTAACACATTCAATCTTACATGCTTAACCTCACTTATGCCTTCATGGGTTACTGGCAAAGTATCCCACATCTCTTGTGAATTTAGGCACTATGACACCCAAAAGAATTCATCATATGATAAGGTAGAGGTTATTATGTTCTTTGTCTTGAGATTGTGCTGGACTTTATGTTTCTCTTCGCCAGTCTACAATCCCTTTGGTTTTTCTTTGGGCTCACCATCCACCAAGTGTGGTGGATTAAAAGGCCCATTGCTGATTGCCTCAATAAATATTCACATGCGCACCTTCTAGTAGACGTACCCCTCGCCACTGAAGCTCGAAGGGCGGTTGATGGATGTGCCATCACCGCCGAAAGGGTTAGTGGAACCCGTAGTGATTAATCCCTAAGATCAACGAATTTAGCAGCCAAACTTGCACCTTCGTACTAGCTCTGATACCACTTGTTGGGTACCAGTGAGGTAATAATACACCCAGAGGGGGTGAATAGGTGTAGCGGATCACTAATCCCGCTTTACCGATATTTGCGCAAAATATAAAGCTGCTGCAGTTAATCGATTATCAATATGGTTAATTGATTAAAGATAGTTGTGTTAATCATTATGGTCAGTATGTTAATCGATTATATTGGTTGTTTATTCTTTTAAAAATAGACTTTTCTTGCTTTGAAAATAGTGATGAATCTTGATCTTTACTATCCTAATATTGATTCGTGATTATCAACACATTAACATCAATTAACACTTAATCACATAATGCAAATAAACTCAGAAACAAGTAAAGATAGAAATGTAAAGAGATAGGGAAAGAGAAAATGTGCTCGATGATTTTATCCTGGTTCGTTTGTAGGTCCACTTGCAAGCTACATCCAGGTCTCCCGGTTGATCTAGGAGATTTTTCTTCACTATGAGAAATGTTATTCAATTACAATCACATTTCCAATAATCCTAGCAGAAACTTCTTTCTTGAAACCGTTGAGCCACCAAGCTTGGTTTGACCACTATCTACGCCTACTTAGATACCATATTGTTCGTGCAATTTGGCCCCATCCGAAACTGTGGCTCGAATCAAGACTCCCTACTTTGTGAAGACGACTGATTCTCAACTTGTGATGATACCACACACCATGAGAATTATCCTCAAATTATAGAAAATTTGCCGAGTTACTTTGCATACAAGATTGTGCGGATATAGACTCTGAATTCGGTTATATAACTCTTGATATAATATCTCACAAACAGCCCTAGAAACTAGATGTGGAAATCATGCAAGGTCTTTCAACTGGATGAAAATGTTTAGCACAGTGGAAAAGACTTTCTCTCTTTTCTCTCTTGAGAATGTATGCAATAAAAAACTTCTCAAAGAAACAACAAGATAGCTTCAAAAATTAAGCACAATGAATCTTCAGTTTTTCTCTCTTTCTGTTCTTTTTCGTTGTTAATTGAAAGTGTGAAAAGCTTCTCTTTAAAACTATTTTGTTATGTTTCAAACTAACAACTTTTGTTGATAACTGACTCAACTGATATTAATCGATTAAATAGCATGTTAATCGATTAACGTGTTTCTTGAAAACAGTTTTTCAATTATGGCTTACGTTTTTTGATAACTTGCTTAATCGATTAATAAGTAAAAATTCTGGGAGTTTAACTACTGTAACTCCATTTAATCGATTAATAAGCAGAAATCCTGGGAGGTTAACTACTGTAACTCCATTTAATCGATTACGCATTTCCTTAATCGATTAACAAATTTTACCGGGACTTAATCGATTATCAAATGAGTTAATCGATTAATATTGTTTGAAAATGGTTTTTCCTAACTATATGGTAAACACCTTATATGATGAATGATTATGCAACATGATTTTTGAAACATTTGATTCCTTTATGCACAAAAATATGTATGTTTAATACAAATGCATGAATCTTACTTATCATATATATATGTAATGTAGATGTGATGCCTCAACCTATATGATTTTCATTTTAGAGTTTTTGTGAGACACTTCCATAACCTAAACTCAATACTAGGCAATCATCTCAGGACTCTAGAATATAAAAGCAATTATAAGTTATATGGTGTTGACCTTGAGTTTTCAGTATGTTGTTTGTTGTGATGTCCAAGTCTTTAGGCTTCCATATAACACATTATCTTCATCAAAACTTAGTAGATTGGTTATATTGGCATCCTTTGACTATTTGTCATTTCATTAATTAGGATACAACATCTAAAATAGTCCCTCCAAATAAATGTTAGTTTTCTATAAAATGTTTGATAGAACTTTTTAATTTTTGAATATTTTATATAAAGAAATTAAGTAGGCCAAAACCAAAACCTATTTATCTTTATTTTATTTCTCTTTTTTTATTTTAGTAAAAACTTAAAAAAAACACTCAAAACGGCAAACTTTAACTAAAACTTAAACTAAAAGGGACCAAATTATTTTTTCATTTTCAGAAATTTAAACTTTCTAAAGGAAATAAACTAAATATTAACACTTCGAACTTTGATTTTTATTGGGGAAAACTACTTAGTCATTTTGTCTCATTTTAATTTCTTAAGTTTAGTTCTATTTTCTAAGTCATGATGTTGGATGATTTCATTAGAGTAATTAAATAATAGCATTGTCTCTAATGGATATATTAAACTATAAACTAGTTTAAATGAATATTCTAATAACAACATTATGTAAAAACTAACATTAGAACTAAAAGTATAAATAAATTTAAACTTAAGAAACCAGTCACACAAAAATATCAAATGAAAATAATTAACTTAAAAACAAAAACACATTTTTGCATTTTTATTTTCATATTAGAAAGAAATAGGCTGGACGAACACTGAAAAGAAAACCATGACCATGGTACTAGTTTAGGCCCAAGGTTCATTCAGCCCACATCCCTAAACAAAACAATTGGCAAAATACAATAAAACAAAATGTATCAGGATAAAGGAGGAATAAGGAAACAAAAATACACAGAGAAATAAAATATTCATTTATTATTGTATTTAATTTTAATAATAATTTTAATAATAATTTTAAAATATATAGTTTAATTTGATTCATATTCATCACATTAAGGAAATTGAAATCCAAGACTCAAACAAAACTACTCTGGCCTCATTAGATTTCTTGACCCAATTTAATGAATTGATCCAAATTGTTGATTCTAATTTGGATTTATCGAATTAATGGTTAAGATTGGATCTACTTCTCAATAGTATAGAATAGAAGTATGAGATTTTGAATTATTGCACTTTCATCTATATGAATTCTACGTTTATTAGCTCTCATGATTTGTAATGCCACTTATTATTTTTCCTATTTGCCTTCTAGTTCCCAGCGGTAGTGCTTCATGGATAAATCCCTTACTTTGATTTATTCATATTATTTTGCTTAATATAAATATTAAAGTTGTAGCATTTGTATGAGTTGAAGCAACAAATAATCATATAAGTCAAAATGATTACAATATGAATTAATAATAAGAAGAGATAAATCTTAACGACATAAATAGTATTGTTTATATTGAATCTCAATAAATTAATCTCAATTCATTATTGAGTTTAAAATCTTTGTTTCTCCATAATTGTTTTTAATCCATTATATATTAGGACTTTGGATAATAAATAGATTAGTACAAAGTTCTTTCAAGTAACAATGTAAAAAATAACACAAACACAGTTTACAATATAATTAACAACAAAATCTACAAAATCTAACATGGTTTTGTAAACTATGATGACAAATTAGATGTTGTATTTTGGATTCCAAACTTCACTACTAAAGTACACCATCATTACACTTCAAGATATGCATCTATGTGATTTTTCTTGTGGGCAAATAAATTAATATGAGCCAATTAACTTTGTCGAGGGAAGTGTGGAAAATTTGGGAAGATATTTGAATGAAAATATTCTGTGAAGCCATATCATTATGCATTAAGGTCATTTTGATAATAACCAAAAGGAAACTATTATGTTTGCAAAATTTTATATAATCTTAGAATTGTTAAAATAATTCTTTCTTAAATCAATATCCCTGAGTCTACATCTCCTACTTGTTTTCTTTCTTCATCATTTCCATTTTAGTTGCAAATAAATTGTCACCTATTTAGTGAAAGCATGGTAGGTGACTTCTTCTCCTTAATATGATAATGATTTAATGTAGATGTTTTTAGTTGCTACAATTGTCCAACATCAAAGTAACCGATGAGTTTTTGTAGATTGATAATTGGGAGTAAACTTCAAAATAATTGGTTCGCATGATAGAATATAAATAGTCTCTAGTATTATTTATGGTTGATAAAACTATAAATTTCTTTGTTATTCTTTGATGCAACCATTAAAGGTGCAATAGTTGCAATATATTATAAATTTCTTAGTTATCTCTAGTATGATTTGTGTTTGTGCAGCCATATAATTAGTTTACTAATTTTTTCAAAAGATAGTCTATAAAAGTCATACTTATTTGTCAAGTTTAAAATTATTGTAGATCCATTATTGTTGATAGTATTTACTCCTATTATATTTTTATTTCTTTCTTCCTCGATAAAAGAGAATCATTTTTATTTCTCTTAAGCTTTGGTTTTCTTCTTTTTGGTACGATTAAGGATATCCCTTACTTTAGGTAAGAAACTAATTCCTTTCGAGGTGCGTGACTGTTCATCCTAACAAGTGTCGCTCTTAAGAATCGAACTCTTGATCTTTTGTTCAACTCGAATATCTAGTGGGGTCTTACACTACTAGACCAACACCTTGTTAGTCTTTGACTTTCTTCTTAATCTTAAGTATTATGCTTGATACTTTTTATGTGTTTTTGCTGAAGTTAATTTTATGTGTTATGCAATTATTAAAAAAATAAAACCATTTTAATTAAAGATGGAATTATCTACATAACTTTGAGTAAAATGTGACAAAAGCATAATAAAATGGAATACCCATATTTGAATATGATAATTGCTAAGATACTCATATTCTTATAATTGCTATATTTCATATGACTACTATGATTCTTATCAAATATGCAACTATTTTGATATAGGAATATCTCCATTATTATGGAGGTCATATTTAAAAATAGAATAATATGAGTTATAAGAATTGAATGATGTGAGTTAAATAAAATTAAATAAATCATTTAATATCCGCTAGGAATAAAATGATTCCATAGAAATAAATTATTCAATTTGAATTATGAGAATGATAGCAATTATAAAAATATACTACTATTCTAAGATACTCATATTTGAATTTGATAATTGATATTACATAGCTTAGATTAAATATGATTTCAAAGTAGAAGAATAATATTTTTAATTCTCTTAAATGCACTAATTTTTTTAATTCATTAAAAGTGTCTATTTTTGTAATAACACCAGCTCATTCAATTTATAGTAAGACCAATTTAAAAATACACATTATTATTGTTATTATTTGATTCTAAAATTACTCTTGATGGAAATTCACACAATTAAAACACATTAATTCTCACAATTTTAATAAGGAAGCGTCATCTCGCAAACCTTAATTTCAATCCAAGATTTCAATTCAAGATTCTTATCAAACATACAACTATTTTGATATCATAATAGTTTACATAATCTTTAATCCCTTTTGAAATTAATTGATATTGAATAATAAAATGAACGTATTATATATATATATATATATATATATATATATAATTTTAGTTACAATGAAAAACATTATAATTCTTGTTTTAAAGAATAATTTTACACCCCTATGTTCAATAGGAAGCAATACATTTATATATATAACTCAGAACACATATTACACCTGCATTAATATGGTTAAGAATATACATGTTACTTGTGTATTCACATGTTTAAAAACATAATATTATGTATTTGTATTGTTAAGAACACACATTTGACTCGTGTATTTGCATGGTTAAAATTACACATATTACACGTACATTTACATTACTAAGAAAACACATGTTACATGTGCATTCGTATAGTTAAAACCAGTGTTATTAAAACCATATCGGTTATCAAACCGGTTAGGGTACTAGTATAGTGGTTCAACCAGTGGTTCAGTAATTAAACTGCATGTCAGTTAAACCGGACATATCTGCTTATATCTATATATGTAAACCTATAATATGACAGATAATATACTTACATTGTATGAAACTTTTACACTATGAGTGCATACATTTTCTCCTACTTGATATTGTAATATGATAATATTGTTTTTCATTATCTCCTCAAAATCAAACTAAACTCAATCTATAATCTAATCTCTAGTAAAATGAAATCAAGAAGATAATAAAAAAAAAATTCACTTCCTCCAATCACAATCCCCCATGTGTCAACATAAAACACACATCATATCATAATTTTACTCTCCCTCATTTCTTCTCATCCTTTCCCTCCTTTCTCAAGTCTCTTTCTCTCTTTCTTTCTTCTGTTTATCATTTCTCAACTTTCCTCTCTCACTTTCTCCTTTTCATCTTCTCATATTCTCATCTTTTCATCTTTTCTCCATTGCCTCTCTCCCTCTCTTTTTTCTTCTATCTATCTCCAAATTATTCAAATTTAAACCCCATCAAAATAATCTAAACAAAAGTGATTGAGTTTTATGCGTTCGTGAGAAGAAACCCAAGACTGGATGTCGGAGCAAATGCGGTGGCGAACGTGAAAAACTTGTTTTTTTAAATGCACAACCGACCGGTTCAGTGCCAACTCGATCGGTTCACCAATTTTGGGCAGTTTCCACCGGTTTTGGTGCATATTCGATACAACAGCTGTCACGTATTTGGTGCATACTCGACTGGTACAGTATGATTTTATCAATACTGGTTAAAACACGCATGTTACATGTGTATTCACATTGTTAAGAATACAGTTACACATGTATTTGTATGTTCAAACACATAAGAAAAATAAATGACAATTTTGAATTTGAAGTTTGAAATGAAAATAGGAAAGAAATATTATGTCTATGTGATTTTTTAAAATAAATATTTTAAAAGTTGTAGTAAATGAAATGAATTTTCAGTTTTGAATTTGATTTTTTTTTAATAAAAATAGGGAAATCAGATTGTGATATTATGAGTCTTTTTTATTAAAAATATATTTAAAAGTTATATAAAAACTTTAATTTCGAATTTGAATTTTTAATTAGAATAAATAAAAATTAAAACCCAAAATCTCTGAACTGTGATATTAAAATTCAATGAAAAAAATATCACAAAGTTTTGATAGAGTGACAAATACAATTATTCTTAGAGTAATAGTAAACATCAAATAATATAGATAAATTAATACAAATATTGAATGAGGTGAAACTGTATAGTTTTTTTAATTTAAATTAAACCACTACTTAAGGGAATGTGAATAAATTATTTAAAGTTTTGTTACCAAAAGTGTGATTATAAGATTTATATGTTTGTTCACTCACTCATCCGTCAAGATTAACATTAAATTATTAAAATATAAAATGTAAGGATATAGTGTGAGAAAATACACAATAGTAGCATAGAACCTTTATGGATGGAAAAAAATAAGGAGAATGCAACATGTAGTTTGGAAGATTTTTTATTATATAATTAATAGATTTATATATAATTGTATGAACAATGCGTTTAGAAAAAAGAACATTCATTTATAATGAATAATACGAAGCAATATATTTATTATTTGAAATTAATTGATAAAAATAAATCACAAATATATATATATAATTCCGATTATTCAAGTGAAATTTATATATAATTCTCGTTACTAATTTGTTAGAATTTTATTTTTAAAATGAAATAATAATAATGATAGTTATTCTAAAATTTATCTGATTTTAGAATCAAATAAAAATGAGTTATATTAGTGAATGTAAATTTAGATTTTGAATTTATTGTAATGTTGGAATGTAGATTGTGAATTTTGAATGCAGAATAAATAAAATAAAGAATTTAATTTCTAAAGAATAAATAAAATAAGAAATTCAATTTCTTAGAAAGTAGAATTTGAATTTGTTGATGTGATTTCTGTTTTGATACTCTTTCTGGTGATATGAGCTATACAAATAGAATGATGTAAGTTAAAAAGAATTAAATAAATAATTTAATATCAGGAATATAACAATCTCCATGAATATCATGTAGGAATAAATCATGAAATTTTAATTATGAGAATGATAACAATTATTATTTTTATTGTTTATTATTGTTATTATTTGATTCTAACATAATTCCATATGGAAATTCTCTTAATTAAAATATACTAATTCATACGATTAAAACATATTAATTCATACAATTAAAACATACTAATTCACGCAACTTTAATAAGGAAACTTCAGCTCCTATTTTAAATACAAATCTCGATAATTAACCAAACCTTAACTTTCATTCAAATCAAGACAATTCAAAACATTCATTTTCCACCCAACCGATTTTTTTTTGTTGAGAAAAGACAAAAATATTAAAATAAAATAAGAGAAAATATTAAATTTCTTTTGAAACGTGCAACTATTTTGATATCATAATAATGATATCCACATGTTCAAGAATAGAGTAATATGAGTTATAAGAATATAATCATCTATATTAGATAGAATTAATCAAGATTAAAAGAAAAAACATAAACACAAAAGTGTAAAAATAACTAACAATTACTAAATTAAGAAATGAAAACTAAAAAAAAACTTTATAACTAATGAGGTTTGAGGAAGTTGTCATGTTATGTTTCAGTCCAACAAAATATGAGAAATGCACTAGTGATGATAGAGGTGAAGTAGTTGAGACAAAAGGATTGTTTATGAGATCTACTATCTATATAAGAGAAACATCTCATAATCATTGCAAAATTCGAATTGAAAGAGAATTTGGGAAATCTAAATATTAGAAAAGGATAAAAACAGAAAAAGAAAAAATTGAAATATGAAACAATAGAAACTCCAATTGAAATGGGAAAGTGAGAATGAGAATGAGATAAAGGCATTATCGTGATTGAAATGAAAGAAATATTAGAAAAGGAGGAAAGCCAGGAAAATCAAAAATTGGAATGAAAGAAACAATGGAAAATACAGTTGAAAGAGAAAAGTGAGAATGAGAACATCTAAATATTGGGAAAGGAGAAATGAAAAAAAAAACAAAAATTAAAATGAATGAAAGCAATGCCAATCTACCAAAAGATAATATAAATCATATTTTTAGGGTGGTTATTTTTGTCTTTTCACTAGCCCTTTCAATTTATTTGTAGATAGTAGACACAAACTTTAACTAAAACCTAAAGTACAAGGGACCAAACTTATTTGTTCCCTTTTCATAAATTTAAACTTTTTAAAAAGGAAATAAACTAAATATTATCATCTCCAGCTTTGATTTTTATTTGGGGAAAACTACTTAGTCATTTTGTCTCATTTTAATTTATTAAGTTAGTTTTATTTTCTAAGTCTTGATGTTAGATTATTTCATTAAAATAATTAAATAATATTTTTCAACACATGGTATTGTCTTTGGTCGAAATAATAAACTATATAAACTGGTTTAAATGAATATTCTAATAACAACATTAGGTAATAACTTGTTGGAATTGTTACTGTTAGTGTTATCTACAAAATATATATTATTTTTATGATGTTGGTTAATCAACCTAATGTTTCTAGGAAGTATTTTGACAGGAATTAGTTTCTTGTTTTTTCTATTTTCATTTTTTTACTTTATAGGTTATTTAAGCCATGTTCAGTTTACAAAAGCTTTGAAATAAAGTTCTTAGTCTATGTTTTAATATTTGGTATCAGAGCCTCTATAAGAGGGCATGAATGAGTGACAAAAAAAGGAACGTGAGAAGTTTGAGGAGTGAGAAATGACAGCTGATTAAAGCAATTCCACTGTCCCATGTGTGCCCAAATTTGATAGGGATTATGATCATTAGAGTCTGATTATGGAGAACTTGCTTTGTTCAAAAGAAGGTTACCAGGAACTAAAATTGGACAAAGTGTTGACAACAATGGAGTAGAAGGCAACAAATGTAGCAAAACACACAGACTTGAAAGACAAAAACTATTTGTTTCAGGTCATTGACAAATCCATCTTAAAGACCATCAGTCATAAGGAGACTGCAAAGCAATTACGAGAGTCAATGAAAATCAAGTATCAAGGGAGTGCAAGAGGAAATGTGCCTAGTTACAAATACTTTGAAAGACTTTCGAAACATTGGAGATGAAGGTGGGAGAATTAGTAACTGATTTCTTCGGGAGAGTAATGGTAACTTCAAACGATATTAGAAATTGCAGCGAATATTTGGAAGATGTCAAAATTGTCGAAAAATACTTTGATCATTAATAGAGAACTTTAACTTTGTTGTGTGTTCGATTGAAGTATCTAAGGATATCGACCAACTTACAATCGACGAGCTACAAAGTTTGATACTGGTAGTTGAGCAGAAGGTGCGCGACAAAGGAAGTGAAGAACAAGTTCTAAAGGTTGAACATGACTTCCATTTTGGGCGTGGCAGAGGACGAAGTAGCTATGTAAGAGGAGCTACGTTGTAGCAACTCAAGAGGGCGAGGAAAGACCATACCAAATTATGACAAATCCATCATCGAATGCTTCAGTGTCACAAGCTGGGACATTTCCAATATGAGTGTCCCAACCAAAAAGGAGTAAACTATTTTGAGTTTGATGATAGTGAAGAGTTGTTCCTAATGAGTCATGTAGAAATTGTTGGAGATAGAAACATGTCTGGCAATAAAAGTTGGTTTGTTGAATTGAATGACAACTTTAGACATACTGTGAAATTGGGGAATAACTCAAAGTTGGATGTCATAGGAAAGGGAAATATCAGGTTTGAAGTTGAGGGCATATCTCAAATGATCTCTGGTGTGTTCTTTGTTCCAGATTTTTCTAACAATATTTTGAGCATTGGACAACTACAAGAAAAAGAATTAGAAATTTTGATTAAAGGAGGAATGTGCAAGGTTTATCACCCTCGAATAGGCTTAATTGTAAACACCAAGATGACTATAAATCGCATGTTCATCGTGCTTGTAGTTATGAAACTCGTGCGAGCAAATGTCTAAAGACAGAGGAAGAGAAAACAATAAGTCTATGGCACAAGCGTTTTGGGCATTTAAATGACAACGCTATTCACACCAAGCAATACAAAGGAATGATGAAATGGATACAACAACTCAAAGGAGTAGGTAGGGTTTGTGAAGTGTGCAATATTTGGAAGCAACATCTAGAAATTAGACCAATTAAGAGTCAATAGAGAGCATCATAAAAACTTCAATTGGTTCATGCAGACTTATATGGTCCTATATCTCCTACATCCCATGGTGGTAAAATGTACCTTTTTGGTTCTTACAGATCATTTTACTCGCAAGACTTGGATATATTTTCTTTTTGAAAAGGGTGAAATTTTTGACATGTTTCAAAATTTCAAAAGCTTTTCTGAAAAAGAAGTAGGAAATATATTTGTTGTTTAAGAACATATAGGGGAGGAGAATTCACCTCAAACTCCTTCGACCAATTTTACGAGGAACATGGGATTAGAAGACAATTAGCGGCTGCCTACACTCCATAGCAAATTGAAGTAGCCAAGAGAATAAATTGTACCATAATGAATATGATTTAATTTTTGCTCATAGAAAAGGAAATGCCAAAGAAATTTTGGCCTAAAGCTGTAAGGTGGACAACTCATGTGCTAAATAGAAGTTTCACGAGTGTTGTAAAAGAAATGGTGCCAAAAGAGTGTTATAAAAGAAGTGGTGCCAAAAGATTCTTGGAGTGGGATCAAACCTGTAAGAATGAGATTGCAACTAAGAAGGGGGGGGGTTAGTTGACTTAAAATAATGGTCACTTTTTCTGCAAAATCGAGAGTTAAAGTGTAGCGGAAAATATATGCAGAAAATTAATAAGTAAAATCAAAGAGATAAGGGAGAAGAAAGTACACGAGGATTTTTATACTGGTTCACCTTCTTGTCCATCGAAGGCTACGTCCAGTATTCTTGCAGCACAAGAGATATTTTCACTAAAGATTATGAGTTTCAATTACAATATCTCACCATAAGATTTCTATGTACCTTACACACTCCTTAATCCTTATTCACTTTTGGAAAACACTTTTCCAAGTGATTCTAATCCCTTTTCTTATCACACCCCGTGAAATAAAGTATTCTGCAATAATAATGAAAAATATTCAACAATGGCGGAATTGCCTTTTACAAGTATGAAAGTGATGTAACTTGCAATTCAAACAATTCTTTAGTATACCTAGTAATAATGCTCTTTATAAGTTTGTAAACTTGAAACACTTTCACTTTAAGCAACTTCAGAAAAATCAACTTTGAAAGTTTTAAGAACTTGTTACAAAAGTGCATAAAATAATTTCAAAATATGTTTAAGAGCTTTTGAAATTTGTATAAGAGTTGTGTATATGTTGTGTGTTGTGATTGTGAGTTTCAATACCTTTATATAGGCTTTCCAATCAACCAAAATGTCTCTTTGAAATGGTAGGAATTGATTGGAATGAAAACATGTCTTTTGGATTGAAACTCATTCACTTTGAATTTGATAATCTAATACAACAACTCTCAGTAATCGATTACAACATTGGGTAATCGATTACTCAAGTGTTTTATCAACTGATCATTTATTTTCAAATTAGAGTAATCGATTAAAGCAAGTTAAGTAATCGGTTACTCAACTTTAATAACTCTAGTAATCTGTTACTCAAAGATAGTAATGGATTACTCTGATCAGTTTTAAGTTGGATAACTCTTTTCTCACACTTGTAACCTGTTACTTAGATGAGGTAATCTATTACACACTATTTTTTGAAAATTGCTTTAAGTATTTTAAAGTGTTTCAATTTTCTTAAAAAATAGTTTGAGCATTACTACTATTGTATAATTAAGAGTATATGATAGAAGTATCTATTTAGACTTAGACTAAAAGTCTTCAATATCTTGAAGCTTGAATCTTCATTGTCTTTATAAGTATTCTTCATTTTCTTCTTTTTGGTGATGTTGGTGTCTTCGTCAAAACCGTGCGAAGGTCAGGAGCAAGATCTTCTTCATAATCTCCCCCCCTTCTTGACGATGACAAACCAATATCTCTTTAACAGTGTAGTTTTCTGAGAGTAGCATACTTTATGAGATTCTTGACTTATCTTGAGTATGCCCCCCCTATCTTGTATCCCGCCCCTTTCATTTTGAGTTATGTGCCTAAAATGTTTTAAACAGAAAATACACTCTCCCAACTTTTCTCCCCCTTTTGACTTCATCAAAAAGTAGAAAAGCCAAGAGTTTTCCAGCACAATATATATATAGCATACAATTTGTATATGACAAGCATAAAGGTAATCAAAAAATATAACATAAACATCGCAATGCATATCATAAAGGTAAAAAGATGTTCAAGCATTAATAATGCAAACAACAATACAAACAACATAATAGAAATTTGTCCTAAACGAGGAGAAATTAACATTACAATAAAAAAATCCTAACAACAAATGAAGTCTAAGATTCAGGCTCAGAACTGTCTTCATCAATGTCCATGCTACTCAGCTTAGAAGAGAGACGATGAAGTTCAAAATGGATTTGTTGATTATGAATATCAAAGGCATCCATCCGGTTTGTGATATAGCCTCGAGGAGAAATCAATTCAACCATAATCATCTCGTTTGAAGGCATGACAACAGATGAGGAAGATTGAGCATGAAACTCAGAAGGTTGAGGTTCAGAAGGATTAGCAGGGGTAGGTTCTGGTTCAGGAGCAGGAGGTCTATCTTTCTTATGCTTGTAGGTCCCATCACGAAGATCAAATGTGATGCCCATTTTGTGGATTACATCCACATCAATATGGCGTTCATGAGGGTTAAGCGTGACTTTAGTCAGTAGAAACACCGAAATGCTCAAGGATTTTTGTTATGAAGATTGCATATGGCAAAGGGCTTTGTGTTCCTCTTACAAACCACATTTGTCTCATTATCATCAGAGTCCAATTGATTTTCAGATTAAATTTCATAGCATACATCAATTGGAGTTCTATGTCACTTATTTGAGAGTGACTTGAAAATTTTGGTAAGATGACCTAGCTCAAAAAATAATGCAGTAGACGGTCTTCTAGTTTGACATGTCCAACATAAAGGATATCTCTATTTTTAACAGTTTCACCATAACCATGTTTCTTAAGCGTTTCTATTTCCTATTTAGTAATTCTACACAGAGAATAATAAAACTCTTTTCGATCATAGTTTTCCCATTCGCATAGGGTATGTTACAACACAATGAACTCATGGTTTTCAAATCCAAAGTAATGTCTTTTCCTTTTACATAGGAAGTAAGACGGTTTTTCCTAAAGTTCATGTTAGAGTAAAATACTCTAATCAGTTCATGATAGATTTCATTTGATTCACAAAAGAAATCGAAAAGGTTTTGTTGTCGCAAGAGATAAGGAAATAGAAAATCTTCAAACTCAAAGTTCATGAGATTACTATATTTAGGAGTGAAGATGATGCGACCATGAAAGTGCTAGAAGCCTCGTTAAGTCAAGAGGGTTGGACTCCAAAGATGAAGTTCATTGGTTCCTTTGAGTAGCATTGATGCGTTGTTTCTTGGTTCTAGATGAGGAAGCCATTGAAATGAGTTTTTGAAAAAGTTAGGTTTTTGGAGATTTGGGGGTTTGTGATTTAGGTCACTAAACACGAAAATGTGATATGAAAGCACACAAGAATCACTCAAGATGGATCAAAAACAAATATTTTAGAGAGAGATAGAGGTGGCCACGAAGAGGGTTTGAAATGAGGAAGAATAAGAGTTTGAAAACGTTTAAAAATGGAGAAAAAATACATATATAATAGCACAGAGTGTTCAGTTACTCACTTTGAGTAATCGGTTACTCAAATAAGAAAAATTAAAATTTTCAAACAGCAACATAGAGTAATCGGTTATTCACTTTGAGTAATCGGTTACTGAAACACGTTATTCAACCCTGTAATCGGTTACTCTCTAGTGTAATCGATTACTAACCCCAGAAAAACTTATTTTTAGGCAAAATTAAGCTATGAAAATGATTTTTAACCCAAAAATTGAAATTTTTAAACATAAATAAACACATTAGAGTTCAAGTAGGCATGAAATAGATATAATGAAGCATACATATAATCATATATAAGCATGTCAAGATAAGTATACTTCATCAAAAATGCCTAATTCCCGTCTAATTTTATAAAAAGGTTATTTTGCCAATGGTTTAGTGAATATATCTGCTTGTTGGTTGTGAGTATCAACAAATTCTACAGACACATCCTTCTTTTGGACATGGTCCCTAAGTAAGTGATACCTTATATCAATGTGTTTGGTTCTAGAATGCATAACATGATTCCTTGTGAGGTTATAGCACTTGTATTGTCACATTTTAAAGGAATACACCATAAGTCTAAGCCATAATCTCGTAATTGTTGTTTGAGCCACAACACTTGGACACAACAACTACCTGCTGCTATATATCCAGCTTCAGCAGTGCTTAGGACAATGCATGCTTGTTTCTTGCAAGACCAAGAGACTAAAGCATTTTCCAAAATATGACAAGTATCACTTGTACTTTTCCTCTCAAATTTGCACATAGCAAAATCTGAATCCGAATAACCAACCAAATCAAATATACTTCCTTTTGGAATCCAAAGCCTAACGTTAGATGTACCCTTAAGATATTTCATGATTCTCTTAATGGCAACTAAGTGTGATTCCTTTGGTTTAGATTGATAGCGTGCACACAGACATACGCTAAACATTATATCAGGTCTACTGGTAGTTAAATATAAAAGAGATCCAATCATACCTCAATAATTTGATATTTCAATGCTTTTTCCTGCTTCATTTGTATCAATGTAAGTACCGGATCCCATAGGAGTAGTTATTGGCTTGCAGCCATCCATGTCAAAATTTTTTAGCAAGTCTCTACAATACTTGGATTGACTTACGAAAATGCCATTATCAAGTTGTTTGATTTGAAGTCCAAGGAAGTAATTTAGCTTCCCCATCATGGACATTTCAAACTCTCCTTGCATCATTTTGCCAAATTCACTACACAAAACCTCATTAGTAGAAACAAAAATAATATATCTACATAAACTTGAACAAATAGAGTATGATGATTTATTCTTTTTATAAAGAGTGTATTGTCGACCTTTCCTTTGTTGAAACCTTTTTCAAGTAGAAATTTAGTTAGACGATCATACCATGCACGAGGAGCTTGCTTTAAGCCATAAAGAGCTTTCTTTAATTTGTACACATAAGAAGGATGTTTGTAATCTTCAAAACCAGGAGGTTGTTCACCAAACACTTCTTCTTGAATGTAGCCGTTGAGGAAAGCACTCTTTACGTCCATTTGATATAACTGAAAATTCAAAGAGCAAGCATATGCAAGTAATAGCCTAATAGCTTCAAGTCTAGCAACCAGAGCAAATGTTTCATCAAAATCTATACCTTCTTCCTGATTGTATCCTTGGACTTCTAGTCTAGCTTTATTTCTAACAATAATATCATTTTCATCAGATTTATTTCGAAATACCCACCGAGTTCCAATAACATGCCTGTTTTTCGGTCTAGGAACAAGTTCCCAAACTTCATTTCTCTCAAACTGGTTTAATTCTTCTTGCACAGCAAGAATCCAATGTTCATCCTTGATTGCTTCATCAATTTTGGAGGGCTCTATTTGAGAGACGAAGGCCATGTTTAGACATGCTTTATCAAGCATTCGTCGAGTAGTGATATCCGTATTTAATTCAATAATAATGTTGTCAATCAGATGATCTCGATGAGTTCTCCATTATTTTGGTAAATCTGTATGAATATGCTCCTCGTGAGATGGTAGATTATTATTCATTTTCAAATGCTCAGTATCAGTTGAAGGTTCCATAATAGAAATTTCATTTGAGGATGAACTTGGCAATTCCTCTTCATAAAGAGTTAACCCATCATTTATATCAGGATTGGTTTCATCAAAAGATACATGAATGGGTTCTTCCATGGATAGAGTTCTTTTATTAAAAACTCTATAGGCTTTACTCGTAAGAGAGTAGCCTAGGAATATGCCTTCATCANCGATTTTGCCTAAGTTATCCTTACCATTATTCAAAACAAAGCATTTACAACCAAATACATGCAAGTGAGAAATGTTTGGTTTTCTACCTTTGTAGAGTTCATAAGGGGTTTTCTTAAGAATTGGTCTTATAAGCACTCGATTTAAAACATAACATGTAGTACTTACTGCATTAGCCTTGAAATATTTTGGGAGGTTAGTTTCGTTCAACATTGTACGAGCCAGTTCTTCTAAAGACTGATTCTTTCTCTCTACAACACCATTTTGTTGTGGTGTTCTAGGAGCAGAAAAATTGTGACTGATGCCAAGATCATCACAGAATTCTTCAACAGGAGAGTTTGGAAATTCTCCCCCATGATCACTTCTTATATCAGCGATTTTTAGTGAATTTTCATTTTGGACTCTTTTAGCATAAATGCTAAAGGCTTCGAATGCTTCATTCTTATGAACTAAGAAGAGTGTCGAAGTGTATCTCGAAAAATCATCTACTATAATAAGAGCATAGTAATTACCACCATATCTTGGTGTTCTCGAGGGGCCAAACAAGTCCATATGTAGTAATTGCAATGGTCTATGGGAAGAAACCATGTGCTTAGGTTTGAAAGAAGTTTTTTTTTGTTTACCCATTTGACAAACACTACATAGTTTGTCTTTAACAAATTTCATTTTAGGTAAACCAACAACTAAGTCTTTCTTAATAAGTTTATTCAAATAGTCCATATGTATATGAGCAATTCTCCTATGCCATAGCCATGCATCATAATTATCTTTTGCAACTAAACATGTTATTGGTAAAGATGAATCTATGTCAATCATATATATATATATTGTTTATCCTTTTACCAACAAGTTTAGAATTTTGAGAGTTCTTACTTTCAATGATGCACTTATCTGGGTAGAATGCCACATGGAAGCCTTTGTCACATAATTGACTTATGTTTAGAAGGTTGTGTTTGAGTCTTTCAACATATAGTACACCTTCTATAGTTGTTGAGGGTGGCTTACCGATTCTACCAACTCCAAGAATTTTTCCTTTGTTGTTATCACTATAAGTGACATATCCTTTGTCCCTAGGAGTGAGGAAGAGAATTTCTTTCTATTGTCCGTCATGTGTTTTGAGCAGTCGTTATCCAAGTATCATAAGTTGCAGGCGGCTCTCAAATTTTCCTACAAAACAATCTAAGTTTTATTAGGTACCCAATATTCTTTGGGTCCTACATAGTTAGTACCTTTCTTAACCCATTTAAAATGACCTAGGGGTACACCATATTTTCTAATATTACACGTATTTGGTGTGTGGTCAAGATTCTTGCAATATGTACATGTGGGTTGATGATCATGTATCCAAGATTTATTTTTACTATTTTTAAAAACATGGATATTTTGTTTTTCAAAGTTTATCTTAGTTGGGACACTTTGTTTATTAGAAACATGGCCTTTTGAATAGCCAAGACCTCTTCGGCCTGTTTAGTGTCTTTGATCACTTATGATCTTTTCCAAACTTTTACTACTCTTGTTCATTTTATTAAGTTCAAGATTCAAAGTTGAAACTTTATGTTCAAGAGTAATACAATTTTGACATGAAGATGATGATGGTTTGTGTCTAAAAGTATCTAACTCATATTTTTGTTTTAGAAACATTTTAGTAAGTTTGACATATTCATCATGCAAGTCATTGAAAAAAGTTTGTAATTGAGAAGAATATAGTTGAGTGTCATTTACCTCTTCATCATCAGAATGATGAGATGCCATTAAAGAGAGATGTGCTTGTTCCTCATTTTCAGGTTCAGAGGCGGAACTAATGTCATTTTCATCCCAAGCAATGTAGGTTCTTCGTCCATTCTTTGTTTCATTCTTCCCTTTGAAATAGTTCTTCTTTAGATTAGGACAACCCATCTTCATGTGACAAGGTTTGCCACATTCAAAGCATGTGAAATTTTGGTTGGAAGTGGAGGCGTCATTGTTCTTGGTCAATTTCCTTGTTTGTCCAATTCTAGCAGCTTTGTTCCTCTTGAGGAACTTACTGAATTTCTTCACAAGGAGACTCATGTCTTTCATCTCTTCTTTATCAGATTCATCTTCTGATGACTCGAATTTTTTCACTCTAGCCTTGAGAGAGATATTCTTCTTTTTCTTTTCCTGTTCTTCATGTTGGTCAAGTTGGCTGAGTTGTAGTTCATGTTCCTGCAATTTTCCAAACAATGCATCCAAAGACATTTTCAATAAACTTTTCTTTTCATAAATGGTCGTTACCTTGGGTTGCCATTTTCTGGCGAGTGATCTTAGAACTTTCAAGTTCAAGTCATTATTTGATAGGATCTTACCAAGAGCAAGAAGATGATTTGTGAGATGAGTAAATCTCTTTTGAAGATCCAGAATCTTCTCTCCGGGTTTCATACGAAAAATTTTGTATTCTTGGGAAAGAATGTTGAGTCTAGATCTTTTTACCTCCCATGTTCCTTCATGTGTAGTATCTAGAGTATCCTACATTTCTTTCGCAGATTTGCAGTTTGATACTCTAAAGAACTCATCAATACCAAGTGTTGTAGTGAGGGTGTTCTTTGCCTTGAGATCATACTGCACCTTCTTCTTATCTTCATCATTCCATGAAGATTTGGGTTTTAATTCCCTTACACTGTTCACAACGGTGAAGGGTTCATATTGTCCTTTTTCAATCGCGTTCCATATATCCAAGTTGTGAGATTCTATGAAGATTCTCATTCTAATTTTCCAGAAATCATAGCACTCTCCAACAAAGCTTGGAGGGCGGTTGATGTTGGAACCTTCTCCTATGAATGATCTTGAGGTCATCTTTTATATAGGATCAAGTTTGAGAATATCTTACTCAAAAATAGCTATGGTGCCAATTGTAAGAATGAGATTGTAACTAAGAGGGGGGAGGGTGAATTAGTTGACTTAAAATAATGGCCATTTTTTCTGAAAAATTGAGAGTTAAAGTGCAGCAGAAAATATATGCAGAAAATTAATAAGTAAAATCAAAGAGATAAGGGAGAAGAAAGTACACAAGGATTTTTATACTGGTTCACCTTCTTGTCCATCGAAGGCTACGTCCAGTACACTT
>NC_032010.1:11308025-11308754 GCF_001865875.1 Lupinus angustifolius | reverse complement strand
AGTTGCAATTACAATATATCACCCCGAGATTTCTATGTACCTTACACACTTCTTAATCCTTATTCACTTTTGGAAAACACTTTTCCAAGTGATTCTAATCCCTTTTCTTATCACACCCCATGAAAGAAAGTATTCTGCAATAATAATGAAGAATGTTCAACAATGGCGGAATTGCCTTTTACAAGTATGAAAGTGATGTAACTTGTAATCCAAAATACTCTTTAGTACACTTAGTAATAATATTCTTTATAAGTTTGTAAACTTGAAACACTTTCACTTTAAGCAACTTCAGAAAAATCAACTTTGAAAGTTTTAAGAACTTGTTGCAAAAGTGCAGAAAATAATTTCAGAATATGTGTAAGAGCTTTTGAAATTTGTACAAGAGTTGTGTATATGTTGTGTGTTGTGATTGTGAGTTTTGTAACGCCCCGAAAAATACTTCTCAAAAACATTGCGGAAAAATGGGTAAATTTTTTTTTTGAAATGGGGATGTATAAAATTGTTTCCTTTTAAAAACCTTCCTTTTCCGGGACATCACTTTAAGTAACTCAAATGCGGAAAATCAACTTATCGTTATCGAATGATAACTTAACCTGATTCACAATTTCCTGAATAACACAATTCATATGAATGGTTAAGTCATAATTAGTCATACATATAAGGTCAACAAAGGCGGAAACTACATCGCCACTAAACATATACAAAATCCACATAACACAGCCCCCATCA
>NC_032010.1:11284391-11307925 GCF_001865875.1 Lupinus angustifolius | reverse complement strand
CGATCGGAATTCGATTCCGAGTTACGGAACTCAAAAAGACACTTTTTGAGCCGTACCGGGCGGATTCGGCCCCGACAGTGGTCCAGAACCGACTGTCTCAGAAAAATTACCAAAATTTACCATAAAATCGGAAATAAAATTTCAAGAATAAAACTCAACTAGAGTTTTGTCTAATTCCTTACCGAAAATTCCCAGAAATTCATTTTCGAATATATAATTAATGAAAATATTAGTAAAATCTTATAATTCAAACTCATAAAATTCGCGGTGTTACAAGTTTCAATGCCTTTATATAGGCTTTCCAATCAGCCAAAATGTCCCTTTGAAATGGTAGGAATGGATTGGAATGAAAACATGTCTTTTGCATTGAAACTCATTCATTTTGAATTTGAAAATCTGACACAACAACTCTCAGTAATCGATTACAACATTGAGTAATCGATTACTCAAGTGTTCTGTCTACTGATCATTTATTTTTGAATTAGAGTAATCGATTAGAGCAAGTTGAGTAATCGGTTACTCAACTTTAATAACTCTAGTAATCTGTTAATCAAAGACAGTAATGGATTACTCTGATTAGTGTTTCAATTCTTAAAAAGTAGTTTCAGCATTACTACTATTGTATAATTAAGAGTATAGGATAGAAGTACCTATTTAGACTTAGACTAAAAGTCTTGAATATCTTGAAGCTTGAATCATCATTGTCTTTATAAGTATTCTTCCTTTTCTTCTTTTTGATGATGTTGGTGTCTTCATCAAAATCGTGACAATGTCAGGAGCAAGATCTTCTTCACAAAATCAAGTGTTGATCATTTTTGGGTGTTTGGTTGTATTGGTCATGTACACATCCCTGAACAACAAAGAGCAAAAATCGATGATAGAATTCACAAGGGCATCTTGCTTGGAGTTAGCGAGGAATCAAAGGCTATCGATTATTGGATCCAATCTCGGAGAAAATAGTCATCAGTCGAGATGTTATATTCGAAGAGGAACGGAAATGGGATTGGAAAAAAATGAAATAGTATCCAAACTTGACGTTCTAGTCTGGGATGAAGAAGGGACAACATTTGAGAGAGGATATGAAGAAGAAGAAGAAGAAGAGAAGTTAATGGGGAATGTCGCGCCCCGATTTTTGGTTATGCGACCTCTTAGAGTCTTCACTACATTTTATGGTAGAAATTGTAGAAAATTATTTTAGCCCGATCTTATTGGGCTTTTAGATTGTGATATCTAGGTTCGGTAGTTGATTACGGATCGAGGAAGGTATTAGCACCTCGTCCTCCCGTAATTAAATGGTACCTTTGCCAATTGTATGATTAAAATACCCTTAGTTTATGTAAAATTAAATTGTACAAAACAAAATATTTATTTTGTATTTTTTGGTCCGACAAGATTAAATATTGATCATACGTATCCTTAAATGCTTTAGGATTCAAGACTACATAGTTCTAAATTTCCAAATGGTTTTTTGGTAAAATAATCAACTCCTTAAAAATGGTGAAGCAGCATAAACTAATGTCCGCACCGCATCCCATTTTAAAAAGGTTTGAAAATAATTATGATTTTTTGGCCTTTATTATTAATGTATGTATTAATTGAATGAAAAGAATCATCATAACGTGACCGTTCAAAGATGACATGAGGACAAGAAGTGTTACCACAACCTACATCCATCCTTTGATTAATCCCCAAAAGTTATAAATAATTTTTTTTATAAACATTGGTAATGTTGTGAAATCCCCAAAAGATATTTTTTATTTAATATATTCTTTTTTTCTTCTTTAGAATAAATTTTTTGTTTAATTACAAAAAAAAGATGAAAAAAATATTTAACTAGTTAAAAAAAACAAAGGGTTAATTGAACAAATTATGTACACAAAAAAAGATATTAGCTCTATTAAGGAATTTTTATCTTTTTTGTTATAGTTATTCGTACACAAAAAAAGATAAAGTTAGTTTTTATTTAGTGCATTTTTTAGCATTTTAGCTTACTGTTACAAAAAAATAATAAATTTTTTAATAAAGAAATAAAAATGCCTTTGGAATAAAAAGATAAGAACAAATTATGTACATGGATGAGTTTTGCTCTAGTGTAGAAGGGATTGGTGCACCCACTCACGTGTTCTCCAACTACTGGCTGAAGGTGGCTTCGGATTGGGACAAGTGACATGGATGTCTGCCAACTGTTGGATCAACATGCACAACATGCCTATAGTGTTGTGGCCCACACGGGATCAACTCCTAATGAGATTTAAATCTACTATGGACATGAGCACGCAACTCATGTGCAACTGCTAATTTGTCGCAATTTGACTGGATATGAAATGAGTGCATGGCGTGGAACCTAGGCACGGCTACACTAGAATCTAGACTGGGGATGAGGTGCTTGGATCATGTGTGCAAGCATCTACATGAAGGGAAGTGAGTGCGCTTACATGTCATGATCTGACGCGTTCAGAACGTGGTCAATCGGATGGTCCTTGCATCCAACGGTAATGAACTTTGATTCACGTTGCTATGGCTAGGACCAATTGTACAAGATCATTTTTACTATATTTTCTCCTTGTTTTCTTTGTGAAATATGTTTCTCTAATTTTTTTGGAACTCCTAAACATTAATCCTAAAGGATCTATTTATAAAAATAATAATTATACTAACCTAATCCTAAAAATTGGCTAAACATAACTTTTTAGATAATGCCCATCACCCTTTTTTTGTTTGATGCTATCCTCCCAACCAAGTCAAATTTGACTTGGTATTTTATTATCATTTTATTCTTAATAAATAGAAGATATTTCATATTATCTTTTATTTTTTATTTTTTTTAATATTTGAATTAAATCACAAAAAATAATAAAAATCATATGTATTTTATATATTTATTTTTTATAAATTCGAATTTAATTATAAAAATCAATAAAAAATATTTTTAATTATATTTTATAATATGAATTTGAAAAATAAAAATAATAAATAAAAAAATAATTTCTTCTTTTGGAAAATGAGTATAGGTTTCTAGGGGTCTGTTTTAATTTAATTATTTTTCTTTTTATTTATTAATTTATTATTTTTTCTGAAAATGATATAGGTTTAAAGAAACCTATTTAAATCTAATTAATTTGAATTTATTTATCCTTTGTTTTTTTTAAATTCAAGTGAGATGTTTTCAATATCCCATTTTAATTATTTAAATTCAAAATAATTCGAAAAATTTATAAAAAATAATTGTTTTTAGAAAGTAATTATTTTTAAAATTTTGTTTGGCTTTTATAGGCTGGATAAAAATGGGTATTTACATATGCTCCTTTTTACTAGTTGTTTATCTGATAGCAAACAAACTGCGGTTTGAAAGGGATACAATGATAAGTAACTAGTAAAGAAATGAATGCTAATTTTGTTGAGGCTTAGAAGAAGTCTATCTGACTAAATCTCAGTGCTCGATAATGTCAATCTTTATTTTATGAGTTGAGCTATCTTCAAGATGATCTGAGTTTACTCTTGAGAGGTTTGATAAAGATGGAAGTGAATCAAAGACGCGGGTCGGTGTACTACCAGAATTTAGATAAACGAGGATAAGGATCAAGAATGTAGGTCGGTGTATTGCTCGAACTTGGGATGACAAGGGTAAAACCAAAGACGTCGGTCGATGTACTATAGGAATTTGGAGACATTGGGTTAAGGAGCAAGAACGCGGGATGGTGTACTGCTAGAACTTGGAGTGAAAAGGGTGAAACCAAAGACACATGTCAATGTACTACCAAAATTTGAATGACACTAGGAAAAAGACCATGAACGCATGTCAGTGTACTGTCTGACCTTGGAGTGAAAAGGGTGAAACCAAATATGCTGGTCAATGTACTGCTAGAATTTGGATGACACTAGGAAAAATACCAAGAACGCATGTCGATGTATTGTCAAAATTTGGAGTGAAAAGGGTGAGACCAAAGATGCAGGTTGGTGTACTACCAAAATTTGGAGACACAAGCTATTTGAATATGAGATGCCATGTTTTTGTTGTTTCATTTTTGTATGAATGCAAATGATTATTATTAATGCATGTTATGAAATGCTCATGTTTGATAATTCTATAATTTTTCAAATCGGATTGAGTTGTAATTGATATTCGTCACTATAGCTCTGTGGCATCCTCAACATTTGGTCATAGGTTGCAGTTTGCAAGGAAGGATGTTGTTTGTTCATACTAGAAGACAATGATTAACTTTGTCTTTCAACGGTATTATTCTTTTTCTCTTTTCGAATATTAATCAGGTCATCATGTTTAAAATTCTTAAGATAGTACAAATTTAATGAAAATAAGCTATGCAAATAAAAGGATTTAATTCATATGTGACTAAAGAAATACAAGTGTGTTTGGCTTATTGTGTTTGAGTGGAGTGGTTAGAGTTGGTTTCAAATTACAAAACATGTTAGGTCACTACAATACAATCATTGACCATCTAAAAATTTCCCAAGTAAGTTGTCTTAATTTTTGGTCTTTCAAAAATTTGCCCCAGTATTGACTTATTGCCTTATACTCTTTAGAGACTTTTCTTTTCCTTTTCTTTTGTCCCTAAGTTTTTCTTAGACTACTCTTTCTTTGGTTGGAGAGGATAAAATGAGAAGAGAGAAAGATGTGAGAAAGAGAGTGAGAGAATGAAAGATGTGAGAATTATAGTAGAATTTGATATTGGTTGATATGATAGAAATATAAGAGAAGTGATTATTTTTTCCTCTCTCCTTTGTTTGGTTGAATAGAAAAAGAGTAGATGAAGATAATATTATGTATAAAGAGACAAAAGTGTCCCTCAAGCAAAGAACTTTTATTTATATATATATATATATATATATATATATATATATATATATATATATATATATATATATATATATATATATATATATATATATATATATATATATATAAATAAAAGTGCCATAAATCAAATATATATAAAATGCAGTAGCTCAAAATTATATATCTATAACTTAAATTTAAGTTTATTAATTTTAATTTTTGAAGCTTTTACATATTGAATATTATATATAATTTTTGAAGTCCATATTGTATAAGTATTTTTACCTCATTGTAAAAATTCATTTGTGTTAGTAATAAATGAATGTAGGGGTAAATTTGTCAAATGTGTCATTTCTCACCTCTTTCTTATCCAAGTTGAGAAGAAAAGATTTTCAGTGAGACTCACAGGTTTTTTCTCCTTCTTCCATTTGTCTCTCCTCAACCAAAGGAGGGAGAGGAAGACTTCTATCCAATCTCTCTTTTCTTTCTTTCTTTCCTCTCAAGCTCACCTCTAACAAAGGGAGTGTAAGGTGTTTGTGTATTGATCACACTATGCATAGATTTTTAAGAAAAAATGTTTTGAGTTTGTTTTGGAGTTAGTCATTTGTATCCATGGTGTGTATTGCAAACATTTCGAATCTCAGCAAGAACTTTTTGGGCTTGTAACGTGGTATGGTTAGGGGTTTACACAAAAGAAAAGAACATAAGGCTCAAATGTGATGTGTTTCCCACCCCCAACTTTCTCCATATTCTCTATAATCCTATTTCCAACATATGCTACATTTCAACCATAGACACGATTTACATTCCTTTTGGAAAAGGAATGTTTTTAACCATTCTAGTTTGAGATTTTTCTTTGATTTGTCCGAACTTTTTCCTAAGGTTTTACTGAAACTCTTAGCGGACTCATTTTATAATCCACTAGATCCCTTTTTAGATCTTTTAAAGGCTTGTTGGAAACGTATCCTTTTCCCGGTTTAGTGGTGTTTTTTAAAGGTGTTGTATTTTTTTTGAATAAGCTTCTTTCATATTATCTCGACTCAAAATGGATGACTAGAGATATCTTTATTGGTGTTTGGAATAACAAAGAAGCCTTATGTCATCAACAGGATCTGTTTGAGGGTACACACTGTATGAGATTTGTTTACATCATCCTCCTAAAAGAGTGCACAAAAGTATGCAAAAATGCATGATCAATGCACAATCTTCTTTTTTTGTTTTCTTTCTTTGTTGTTTTTTTTAAAGGTCTCTCATGCATAATACTTCTTTACAGAATATGAATTTACGGAAAGAGGTAGACCGTTTCTGTCCAAAATATTCAATATCAATGCTCCTCCAGAGAATGCTTTTTTCACCACAAATGGTCCTTCATAATTTGGGGTCCATTCCCATAGAATGGGAGTATCTTCTTAAGCATCAGATCCTCCTCTTGAAAGTGTTATGGTTGAACTTTCTTAGCATAAGCTCTCATAAGTCTTTTCTAGTACAGCTCACCATGACATATAACAGCTAACCTTTTCTCTTATATCATGTTCATCTAGTAGTATCGCGCCTGGATCCATTCCGATTCTTTCAATCCTGATTCTGCCATGATTCTGAGTGATAGAACCTCTACTTCAACAGGGAGCACTGCCTCCATCCTATACACTAGTCTTTGTGCACCTCCTTGAGTATCACTTCAGCTTCTTTCTCTTCTAGGCATTTGAGGAGTACCATGTCATGATTCCTTTTGTAAAGAATATCCCCATCTAGAAAGAAACCCATGACCAGTCTTCTCAAGGTTCTCTTGTTAGTCTTTGAGGCACAAATGGGATACTCATTTTTCTGTATACAGACTTTGATGTCAAGATACAACAACTTCCCATCTCGCTCTACTTCTATTGCACAACAATGGATTAGTTGATCTCTGCTTTGTATTTTGATGAGAGGTTGGTCATTCCCACTTATATGGAACATTGAGGATAATGTGGATAACGCATCGGCTCGTCTATTATCCTCTCTTGGAATATGGTAGAAGTCAATCTGTTCAAACTGCTCAACCATCCTATGGATATACTCCTTGTAAGGTACTAGCTTGTTCTCACGGGTCTCCCATTCTTCTTTCAACTAATAGATGACTAGGGCTGAGTCCTCAAAGACCTCTAAAATTTTAACTTTTCTTTCCAATGATGTCCGCAAACCCATGACACATGCCTCATATTTAGCTATATTGTTGGTCAGTCAAAGCATAACCTGACAGTAACATGAGTGAAGTTGCCTTTTAAAGATACAAGAACAACTCATATCCCATGTCCGAGTGCATTAGAGGCCCCATCAAATACTAATATCCATACACCATCTTTTGCAGGTTCTTCCAAGGATAAACTCGTGATAACTTCATATGGGAACTCCTAGTTCATTGGCTCGGTCTTCTCTATGGGTTGACTACCAAGATAATCTGTAAGGGCACTACTTTTGATTGTTTTCCGTGTCATATATACTATATCATATTCTATCAATAAGACCTGCCACCGAGCGATTCTCCCTGTTAATATTGGTTTCTCAAAGTTATACTTCATAGGATCCATATTTGAGATCAATCAAGTGGTGTGGCTCAACATGTATTGCCCCAAGCGGGAGATGCCCATGCTAAAACACAACATATGCATTCTAGCATTGAGTATATCATCTCACACTCAGTGAAATTTTTGCTTAGATAGTATATGACTTTCTCTTTTATGCCTGATTCATCGTGTTGGGCTAAGACACATCCCATAGAGTCATCTATCACTATTAGGTACATTAGAAGATGTCGACCAGGTACTAGAGGCATCAAATTTGGGGGTTGGTCAAATATTTCTTTATGCTTTCAAAGGCTTTTTGGCAATCATCATTCCATCTGACTACCTGACTATTTCTTAATAGCTTGAAGATTGGTTAACATTTAGCTATTAGTTGAGATATGAACCTGAATATGTAGTTTAACCTCCCTAAGAAACCTCTGACTTCTTACTCAGTTTGGGGTGTTGGTATTTCCATGATTGCTTTGACTTTCTCAGGATCTACTTCAATTCCTTTCTGGCTGACAATGAAACCGATGACTCGTCCTGATTTAACCATGAAGTTATATTATATGGGATTTAGCTTGAGGCTATACTTTCTGAGTCGTTCAAATAACTTCCTTAAATTATCCACATTCCCCCTGATTTGGATTTGCATATGATGTCGTCTACATATAGCTCCACCTCCTTATGCATCATGTCATGGAAAAGAGCTACCATGACTCTCTAGTATGTGGCCATAGCATTCTTTAGACCAAAAGGCATGACTAGATAACAAAACGTTCTCCATGGGATGATGAAAGTAGTTTTATCCACATCCTCAGAAGCCATCTTGATCTGATGATAACCATAATATTCGTCCATAAAGGAGAAAAAGGAATAATTTGCAGCGTTGTCGGGCCAAGACAACTATATGAGATATTGGGAAATCATCCCTTGGGCTAGCTTTGTTCAAATCTCGATAATCGACGCAGATCCTGAGTTTTACTCCTTTCTTTGGCACTGCTACAACATTAGCCACTCATCCTGGATATGTAGAGACTGTCACAAAACCAATGTCTAGCCATTTCTCCACCCCCCTCTTTCACCCTTAAGGAAATTTATGGCTTTATCCTTCATAGCTTCTACTTAATCAAACCTGAATCTGGATTCAACGGCAACTTGTGTTCCTCTATGTTTCGATCCAGACCAAGCATATCGACATACGACCAGGCAAAAACATCTTTGATATCATGTAGAAGCTGAATCATCTTCTTGTGTTCTTCTTCTTTCATCAATGTACCTACTTTCACTTCCTTCTTATCGTCCTCTGCCCCCAAATTTACTAGCTCAGTCGGCTCTTCAAAGGCTTAATCTCTCTAGACTCTCGCTCAACCATCCTAAATAACTCAGGTGATGCCTCCCATTCTTCATCATTATCTCCTTTGTTGAGCTGATTAATTGGATGATCATGATTGTATGTGTGGCTAATAACATGTTTATTATTTCTGAGGTTAAAGTTGGATCTGCATTAGGTTGACGTTATGATTAGTTTTCTTTTTTAGGTTTTACATGGTTTTACTTGTTCCTTTTTTTCCAGTGTGTACAAGTATAAAAATATGAACAATAAAATGAAACCCATAATATCAATAAAGAAATGTATTTTATTGAATTCAAAAACTTGTACTACTCATTGAAACATAAACATGTGTCCTTATTCGAAAAGAAAGAATATAAATCGAATAGCTTTACACATGGCTAAGGGATTCTAAAAACACTTGTGGAGATGCATCTTCCTCTATCCAATTGTTGAGAGTGGTGCCTAGAGGGTACTGAACGACATAGTCTACTCCATCTTCTGAATCATCATCTCCTACAATAGCAACCATTCTTGGTTCCAAGTCTGTACTGATGAAGTTCCTACTAATGTGTGGGATGAACATCCCTCCAGCTTCACACTCCCGCCCCAAGCAAGGCATCCTTCCTTTACTCTTCTCTTCAACAGTTCTTTCCCTATCTTCCTGGGTGGGTTTGTATCACTGACCATACCGATCTTTGGTGTTTAATAGCATGGCTATGTTTTCTCTTCCTTGGCTAAACTTTCCAAGCCCTTTTCCTATCTGATAGCCTTTTTCCTAGTTGATAGCTCTTTTGAAGCATTACTCTTGCCATCATTAGTGATGCTTGCGAAGGTTGTGGCCTTAGTGTGGGTGTCCCCCCTCCTAAAAATGAGGTGTTAGCTATCTCCAATGCTTGGAAGGATGTTCCAATAGCTTCCTCTACTACTTCGATATATGGAGTGTCAAGAGATCTCAGTACCAACATATCCTCTTCTCCCATAATGGTGAGGAGCTTTCTATCAACTATGAACTTAACTTGTTGGTGCAATGTAGAAGGCACAACCCCTAAGGCATGGATCCATGACCTTCCCAATAAACAGCTGTAACTAAGATTTATGTCCATGACATGAAATACTATCTGGAAAATGCAAGATCCTATTTTTATAGGCAACTCCATTTCCCCCATGACATCTCTGTTTGATCCTTCAAATGCCTTCACTGCCATAAAGCTTGGTCTCATATACGATGCATCCACTAGAAGCCTGGATAACATTCTTTTCGACATGACATTGATGGACGAGCTATTGTTGATGAGGACCTTGCCAATTAAACAATTTTGATACATTATAGAGATATGCAGAGGGCTAGTGTGTCTCATTCCCTTAGAAGCTATTTCCTGATCACTAAAAGATATGTAATTGTCAGCCACAATATTATTGATGATACCATCGAGCTTGTCAGTGGTTATGTCGTGGCTGATGTGTGCACAATTCAATATCTCAATCAACACCTTTTTGTGGGGCTCAAAACTCATTAGCAGAGACATAATATATATCCCGGAAGGAGTGCGATTTAGTTGATCCACGACCCTATACTCACTATGCTTTATGAATTTCAAAAACTCGCAAGCTTCCTCATTAGATACTTCCCATTTATCTCCATGCTTATGCAACAACAAATTCAGATTGGCCTCCAATTCATCTTCCATAGGGATACACATTTCCCCTTCCCTTTATCCTTGTCTAGGATCTTTTTGGAATCTGAGCGAACATAGACACGTCCACTTCTAGTTAGTTGATTGTCACCAACGATATTAGTGACTTCTATTTATTGCCAAATTGTCTCTGAATTCGCTACACTATAGATCATTGGCACAACTTTATCTGTCGTGTAAGCAAAAGGTCATGGTCTCTCTTCTATTGCTGGCCTCAGAACATCCTCCATCATTCTTATGATTGGTACCCACAGTGTTATTTGTGGGTGTAAATGAGTATTATCTGGAATATTCAGTACAAGTTCATAATGAGTGATTGATGGCCTCATGATCCTTCTCATGTCCTCCTCACTTCTTGTAGTAGCATTCATAGTTTATTACGAAGGTCCCCTATCTATCGTGATAAATCTCATATCCAACATCTTCTGTAATAAGAGTTTTAACTCTGGATATTCCTCTACGGTGTGACCCACTTCGCCATGCAACTCACAACTATCCGAGCCTTCATCTTCCACCAACCTTTCTACTATTCCACGCTTGCATATCTCCCGAAAAATTAACCTCATGGGTGTTTTACCTCAACTGCCTCCAAAACGGATGCGCTACCTCGAGACTGGTCTACAGGATTCACATCCTGATTATTGTAATTAGGTAATAGATTTTTGTCTACATATGACACAATGGGCTTGAAATGTAGTTATTTTGCATTGATTAGGCTTTGCACCTTATGCTTTAGAGCCCAACAATGTTCAATGGAGTGGCCAATAACCCCAGAGTGGTACTCGCAAGTAACATTTGGATTAAACCAGGCCCTAGGTGATTCAGGTACTATTTCTATTATTGGGCTTATCATTCTTTCCCTTAAAAGATGAGTTTATAGTTCAACATAGGATTTTGGTATGTGGTCGAATTGTGGGCCTCTTCTTTTAGGATTAGGGTAATTGTCGTTTTAGGTTTGGTTTTGGTAGGGTTGTGTTTGGTTGTGGTTTTGACGGGTTTGGTTGTTGTTATTGTGGTCTATGTATCTGGGTTATGTGGAAGGTGCAGTATTATACGAGGCTTGGTATTTGGGGTTATGGCCTTATATCCCTTCGGCTTAGTGAACGCTGCGAGTGCTTCTCCCTCTTTCTTCTTCATAAAGTTTGACTTCTTCCACGTGTCAGTCTTAGGCTGGTCTCCTTCTATCTTTCCACTTCTAATGTGGCCTTATATTTTCTCCCCCATTTTAATAAGCGTGTTGAATTTGGATGCAACACTTCCTACCTAGTAGTCATAATAAGGTTCCTTCAAAGTGTCCACAAAGATGGACAACTGTTCTTCTTCCTCCAATCTAGGAATGACTTATGATACTAAAGCTCTCCAGCATTGGGTATATTCCTTAAAGTTCTCTTCTGGTTTCTTAGTCATGCTCTAAAGTTGGGCTTTGTCACAAGCGACATCCTCATTGTACTTATATTGTTTCATGAAGGCGTTGCATAATTCAATGAAAGTCTTAATCTAAGCCTTCTCCAAATGGATGTAGCAGCCCATGGCTGCCCCTGTCAGACTATCTTGGAAGCAGTGAATCAATAGTTTGTCATTTCCATAATGAGCTCTCATCTTCATAGCATACATATGCAAGTGACTTTTTTGGCAGAAAGTACCGTCGTACTTCTCGAACTCTGGAGTTTTAAATTTGGGTGAAAACATTTCATCCGGCACCACGCACATCTCAAATGCAATTTTTATATCAGGAAAGTTTGTTTCCTCAATGACCCTTAGTCTCTCTTTTATAAGCTCCAGCTCTGCACTCTCTTGGCTTGATAAGTCATCCGGGGTACATCTTAATTTTTGCCTGGTAGTTTGTGGACTTGCCCTTAGGAGGAAGATCGTGAGTATGATATTTGTCTTGCTCGTTAGCATCTTTCGGTGGTGATTGTTGTTTCTATGGATCATCAGTTGTGTCTTCATACCTAATGACAACATCACTATGACGGTTGGCCCTAATAACTATCTTCGGACCCACCTTGTGTGCAGATTGTGGTTGTCTTGCGCCTAGTACAGTTATATCTTCTTCTGAGTCTCGAGCCTTTTGCATATCCTGGATGATTTTCATCATCTAATTCATGTGCTCTTTCATTTCAGCAAGGTCAGACCTATTATCAAGGCTACTAGATTCTTTGCCTTCCATCGGCTTGGACTATAGTCTGGCTGGTATTAATGCTTGGGAGAAATGTTTAAATGATACCTAGATCAAAAAATGTTTTCTTATTTAAATGAAAAAATGATGCATGCAATAATTTTTAAATTCCTTTTCATTGGGAGGATCAGTATAGCAAGACGTTACGACCCACATTTGGTGACCATGAGGTGTGCCTCCGCTGGCTCTTCCTGCATCGATGACAACTTTAAGTTTTGGATTATGATTGTATCTATATTCGTTCTTTTAATGTGGTTTACTAACATTAAACATATTTCCCTATAATAGGTAACTTGAGAGCATGCTCCACAATGTCTTATGCAGTTGATGGAAATCTAAAAGAGCACACAAAATTTCGGACATAGATCGCATCTAAATTCAAGTTGTTATTATCTCTTTCAATATGATTTCTTCACTTTTTTGGTTCATTGCAAGAAAAACAACCTTTGATTATATGCACAACAATGGATAAGATATTTGGTAGCAATAAGATGTTATTTTATTTATGGAAACAAAAAATATTACACGACTTTATTTCTTTACATCTTGTAATCAAAATTTTCAATTTGCTAAAGCCCTCCATCTTCTCCAATCTTTAGCCACTTCCTTGCAAGACTCGTAGAATGTTCTCATAGCTAGGAGCAACTTTGTCTCTGGATACATTTCCAATTCTCTCATGGCGTCGAAAAATTTCCTTAACCAATCATCATCAAAATCCCCAAGGTCGTCAACCATATTTTTGCATCTATTTTCCCATTGATCTTTTTCTCCATTACTTTCCTGTAGTACTCTTTCTCAAATATCCGACCATGCCTCTTGTTTGTTTATCACTTCATCATATACCTTTTGGAGGTCCCAAAGATGCCTCGAAAGATGATCCTCTCTATGACTTGTAGCTATTAGGGATTCATGGTGAATTGTTTGTATATCTTCCAGGATTATCTTGAGCTGATCTTCCTTCTTCATTGTTTCCTTAAATGCAAACTAGTACTCTTTAAACTGTGCCCATACCTTATTCACATTTTTTTGGCTTTCATGGAGGGATGCTTGCAACTGTACAAACTTTGCCTTTAGATCTCTTTTATCAGCTTATGCACCATTTATAACATGACTTCGAGCCTTCATCTGTTGACTGAAGTTAGGTAGTTGGACATCTTTTTCCTGTACATACTTGATCAGACTGTACTTACCAAATTGAGAGCACATTTGAGCATAATCCATTTTTAGACGGGCTTTTCCCTTTCTTAATGCAACAATGATCTTATTGAGCTTCTCTATGGTTAGTTCACACTTCTCAAATTGGAATCGAGCTTCCTCTAGTTTTGCATCATAGATTTTGAGCTCAACTTTTTAACAATTCATTTTATGAGGGACCAACTGGTTCATGGGTGGATACATTGGCAGGGTGGCATCTCCTTTCCTCCTCTCACTATGCAAAAAACTTGTATTCTTCAGTGTAGAAAGATTGATGCTCTCCTAACTCATTTTTCCATAGATGTGGATGTTCTTGAAGGCATTCCTTATTGTATCCATGGTTTCTTTGGTAGTTTCCTTGTCCTTTGACCAGATCACAAATATTTGCAATTGCTCCTGAGGGACTGGTACCATGCGACATTTCATTTGTCCAAGTACTAAAGCAAGGGTGACAATAATGCATCCTCCTAGTCCCATGAGCACCATATTAGAGTAGCCTCCACATGAGTACATTATTCCATCCTTATTATCATACATATTACATTTAGTTCCAACATTTCAAGGAGTGACTTCATTGAATAGTGTCTCCCAGTCAGATAGCTGCATATAATGAACTTTGTGTTTCTGAATAAATGAAGAGGATTTATGGTCCAATATGGTTATCGATGATGTTTGGACCTTGTCACCATCCATACATACAACAGTTGTGCAGAACATCTGATTTTAGGATACCCTTTTCGAGGCTTCTCTAGAGGGTGAGAAGAGTGACTGCCAGAATGGCGGGAACTGGGTTGACTCCAAACGTTTTGAACTTGACTAATACATCGATTGCACATTGGTCCACCATATCATTGACTAAATGAAAAAAGAGTCTATCGTAGATTGCTAATGCAAATGCTGGCTTAAATAGATTCCAATCCTCTTTCTTCACCACCTGATCAAGATGTTTTTTCAGAAAACTCCACTTCAGTCCATAACAAGGCCCCTGTTTGATGATGTGAGGTGCACCTAGACGAACGCCTAACAATTCTTCATTGAGACCATCTGTAACATTTATGTGCTAGTGAACAAGTATACCTTAAGTCGGCTCTCTAGTGATATGTCTAGAAGGATATTATACTCTTCAATTGTTGGAGAAGCATCTACGTTCAGAAACTCGAAAATCCGGAATGATATATTCGAGTATTTTTCCATGGCTCCCATAGCATCTAGAGCATCAACATCAATAGATATGAGAAGAAGGTCCGCCAATTTACCATACTCATTTGCAAAGTGACTCTTAATATCTTTAGGGACTTTGGAGAGGAGCTCCACCAAATGGCCTACATAAAAGGTCTGCAATTTGAACTTCACTTTATTTTTTATTGAGAGAGCATTGTTAGAACCCACAATTTTAGAACTATCTTCCATGTCTTCTATATCGAATAACCTCTGCCTGAAAATGTGCCTATTTATTAAATGTGATAGAAAATTGTTTATATAACAAAATGATGAATGAATATGAATATGTAATGATATATGTAATGATTAATACAATTATATATGTAATGATTAATGCAATGAAATATGATATGAAATGGTGTAGATCCCTCTTTTAGGGTGGTTGACCTTGTCTTGTGGGATAATGTAGCCCATTACAATATAAAGTAAATACCATGGTAGGATAGATATTCATTATATTGCTAAGGCTTAGTCTAGTTTCCAAAAAGTGGATAAAACTTACCCTAAGGCTTGGGGCGCATAATTAGGAGTGATGATTATATTTAGGGGCTAAACAGCATAACCCCCAAAGTTTTGCAAAATTTAACATTTTTTGGGAAGAAAAAATTATCCTAGGGTATGGAACCCTTTTGTGGGTATACAATTATAGTGCAATGATCTTTTTTACCACTTGGACAAGAATGAGTGATGGACTTTGAAATTATTTAGAACGTTAAATCTCATTTTATGACATGTACAGATGCAGAATGGGGTGGACATAATTTGTTTATATTATCCTACACATGGTATACTTATAGGGTTTTGGATAGACTAATGGTTACACAACCATATGACAATGTATTAGGTCTCATTAAAGTGGACTCGATAAAGGCTCTATACTTCTAGGTCACCAAATTGCCTCCAATCTTGAAAGAAATGAGTCATAATATCATAGGTTAGAAACAAGAGAAGTCAAGCCCCTCGAGCGTCTAACTCACAATACCAAGACAATTTGGGCAGTCCATTATGCTAATATCAGGAGACAAGTCTAACACCAGTAAAGCAAATGTCTCTCTCATCTCAATTAAAATCTCTAACAACCCGGATATAGGGCATATGTGTGTGTAACTTAAGTGTACTGTGATTGTGTGAGGAAGCGAATTTTTTTAAAAATAAACCTCCACTACAAAGTTGCATAAAAATGGTGAGCATCTACAATAATATTAATTTAAAGCGATACATAAAACTTGTATAAAAATTTATTTCATTACAATTATTTTTTTTAATGTTAATAATAATAGACAAAGAAAAAAATGGGTATCTAGATCCATGCAAATGGCTACAACTGGGTCTGACTCTCTTAAAACAAATTCTCAGCAGAGTCATCAGTTGTCGCACCCCGATTTTCGGTAATGCGACCTCTTAGAGTCGCCAATAAATTTTATGGTCAAAAATATAGAAAATTATTTTAGTTCAATCATATTGGGCTTTTGGATTGTGATATCCGGGTTCGAGAGTCGATTACAGATCGAGGAAGATATTAATATCTTGTCCGCCATAATTAAACGGTACGATTGCCAATTGTATGATTTAAATATCCTTAGTTTATTTAAAATTAAATTATATAAAACAAAATATTTATATTTTATTTTTAGGTCTAACAAGATTAAATCTTGCTCCTACGCATTCCTAAATACTTTAGGAAATCAAGACTACGTAGTTCTAAATTTCAAAACGGTTTATTGGTAAAATAATTAACTCATTAAAAAGGGTGAAGTAGCATAAATTAATGTTCGCACCGCATCCCATTTTAAAAAGGTTTGAAAATAATTATGATTTTTTGGACTTTATTATTAATTTATGAATTAATCAGATGAAAGCGTCGTAACGCGACCGTTCAAGGATGATATGATGACAAGAAGTATATCCACGATCTGCCTTCATCCTATGATTAATCCCCAATAGCTATAAAACTTTTTCATAAACATTGGTCATGTTGTGAAATCATTTTTTTTAAGCAAATAGTTTCTTATTAAAGACATTTTTTATTTTATATATTCTATTTTTCTTCTTTAGTATAATTTTTTTATTTAATTACAAAAAAAGGAAAAAAAGATATTTAACTGGTTAAAAAAACAAATGGTTAATTGATTATTAGCCCAATTAAGGAATTCTTATCCTTTTTGATATAGTTATTTGTGCACATATAAAAAGAAATAAAATTAGTTTTTATTTAATGAAAACAAGTATTCAGCATTTTAGCTTATTGTAACAAAAAATAATAAATTGTCATTGGTAAAATATAATTATTATTATCTTCAAAAGAAAAAAAAATGCCTTTAGAATAAGAAGATAAGAAAAAGTTATTTACTTGGATGAGTTTTGGTCTAGTGCGGAAGGGATTAGTGCGCCTAGACACGTATCGTCCAACTATTGGCTGAAGGTGGCATCGGATTTGGATGGGCGACGTGAACGTCTACAAGTCATTGGATCAGCAGGCTCAACGTGCCTAGGGTGCTGTCACCCACACGAGATCAACTCTCAACCACCTGATTGTTGCAATTTGACTAGATAGGAAACGAGTGCACCGCGTGGAACTTGGGCACGACTGCACTGGAATCTAGATTGGGGATGGGGTGCTTGGATCGTGTATGCACACGTATACGTGAAGGGAAGTGAGTGTGCATGCGTGTCGCGATCTGAAGCGTCCAGAACCTGGTCAATTAGATGGTCCTTGCATCCAACGACGATGAACTCAGAGGCACGTTGCTATTACTAGGACTGCTTGTACTCGATCACTTTTACTAACTTTTCTCTCTATTTTCTCTGTGTAGTATTTTTCTCTAATTTTTCAGAACCCCCTAAACATTAACCCTAAATGGCCTATTTATAGAAAAAATTACACTAACCTATTCCTAAAAATTGGCTAAACAAAATTTTTAGATAATGTCCGTCACCTTTTTTTTTTGGGATGCTAACCTCCCCACCAAGTCAAATTTGACTTGGTATTGTTTTTCTATTCTTAATAAATAGAAGATATTTTACATTATCTTTTTATTATTTTATTTTAAAAAAATTGGAATTAAATCACAAAAAATAAAAATAAAAATATTCTGAATATATTTAATTATTTAAAGTTACAAATTCTGAAAAAACTAAAATAAAAATCATTTTATCGTTTATTTGGAATTCAAATGGGATACTTGGAATATCCTATGCATTTTATTTATTTATTTTTTATAAATTCGAATTTAATTATAAAAATAAAAAAAAATATTTTTAATTATCTTTTATTTATTTTATAATATGAATTCAAAAAATAAAGGTAATAAATAAAAAACATTTTTTACTCCTTTTTTTGGAAATTGAGTATAGGTTTCTAGGAGCCTATTTTAATTTAATTATTTTTCTTGTTTTTTATTTATTATTTTTCAGAAAATGATATAGGTACAATGGAACTATTTATATCTAATTAATATGAATTTGTGTTTATATATCCTTTGTTTTTTTTTTAAATTCAAGTGGGACATTTGCAATATCGTATTTTAATTATTTCAATTTAAAATAAGTCCTAAAAATTTATAAAAAAATTATTGTTTTTAGAAAGAAATTATTTTGAAAAAAATTATATTTGGCCTTTTATGGGCCGAACAAAATGTGTATTCAAAGAGAAGAAGCTTTTAATCAAGATCCTGCAGCTGAACCAGATTTTGGAAATTCATCTAAACTAGAGGTACCACGAAAGAGAAACAGAAGAAAACCTGCATGGATGCACAATTGTGTGAGTTGAGAAGGTTTTCCAGAAGAAGAAATGTATGCAGGTATGGTTCAAGTTACTTCTCACAATGATCCTATAAGCTTTGTGAAAGCTGCTTCAAAAGGAAAATATATGGAGGCAAGGAAGCATGAATTACAAGCTATTGAGAGAAACAAGGTTTGGAAGCTTGTAGTTCTACTAGCCCAAGCAAAGACTATAAGGGTTAAATGGATCTTCAAGTTGATGTTCAAAGAGGATGGAAATGTTGACAAATAAAAGGCAAGGTTGGTTGTAAATGGTTATGCTCAAAATAAAAGGAGTCAATTATGATGAGGTTTTTGCACTTGTAGCTCAATAGGATACTATAAGAATTATGTTGATTGTAGCTACACAAAGATGATGAGTTGTGTATTAGTTAGACGTGAAGAGTGCTTTCTTGTAAGGAGAATTGAAAGAAGTCATGTATGTGGATCAACCTAAGGGGTTTGTCAAGAAAGGTGATGAAGACAAGGTTTATCGACTTAACAAAGTTCTTTATAGGCTGAAGCAGACTCCTAGAGGATGGTTTAGTCGAATTGAAAGTTATTTCATACAAGAAGGGTTTGAGAAAAGCAGCCATGATAACACTTTATTCAGTAATAATGTTGGAGAAAAATTACTTATGGTAAGTCTTTATGTTGATGGTTTAAATTTTACTAGAAATAATAATGAGATGTCTGAAGAGTTTAAGCAATCAAAAAAGCAAGAATTTGAGATGACTAATAAAAAAGGCAAGAATTCTTGCTGTGGAAGTACATCAAAGCTTGAAAGGAATTCATCTATGTCAAAATAATTATGCTAAGGAAGTGTTAGAAATGTTCAAAATGTCATGTCAAAAATCTCATTGTTCCATGAACTAATCTCTCAAAAGAGGGAGAAGCCAAAGAAGTGGATGCTACTACTTATAAGCAATTGGTGGGCAGTCTAATGCACTTAACAGTCACTAGACCTGATATAATGTATGTGGTGTGTTTGATATCACGTTTTATGATCAAACCAGGAGAAGAGCATATGCAGATTGCCAGAAGAGCTTTGATGTATTTAAGAGGCACTCTAGAATTTGGTCACTTCTATAGGAGGAATTCTGATTCAGTATCAAATGTATACACTGATAGTGATTATGCTGGAGATATTGATGATAGGAAGAGTACTTCAGGATATGTATTCCTACTAAGTGAAGCAACTTTTGTTGGAGTTCAAGAAAACAAGCTATAGTCACTTTATCCTTAACATAAGCCGAGTATGTAGCTGTAACATCATGTGATTGTCACTACATCTGGGTGAAAGGTGTTCTTGAACAAATCAACTTCAAGTCATGTGAGTGTTTTGAAATTTTATGTGTTAATATTTCTTCTATTAAAATTTCAAAAAATCCAATGATGCATATGAGGACAAAGCATATTGATGAGAAATACCATTATTTATGTATTGTTACAAGTCAAGAAGTTGTGAAGCTAGTGTTTTGTGGGATTGGAGAGCATATTGCGGACATTATGAGAAAACCAGTAAAGTTGGAGACATTCATTAAGTTGAGAGGCTTGCTTGGGATATAAGTTAGATAAGATTAAACTGAATGGTTGATTAGCATTTCCAATTTAAAGGAAGGAATTTGTGGGAATTGTTACTGTTAGTGTTAGCTACAAAATAAGAATTCATTTTTTAATGTTTGCTAATAAACCTAGTGTTTCTAGCAAGTGGTTTGATAGGAATTAGTTTCCTAATGTTTCTATTTTCAGTTTTTCCCTTTGTACGCTATTTAAGTTATGTGTAATAACACATTTAATAAAGCAGAAACACAGCTGTAAAAGCTTTCCAATAAAGTTCTCAGTCTCTCTTTTAACATAACTAACATTATAATTAAAAGTATAAATAAATTTAACCTGAAGAAACCAATGTCACACAAAATAATCAAAAGAAAAATAATTAACTTAAAAAACAAAAACACATTTTTGCATTTTTAATTTCATATTATAAAGAAATAGGCTTGCCGAACATTGAAAAGAAAGCAATGACCATGGTACTAGTTTAGGCCCAAGGTTCAGCCCACGTCCTTAAACAAAACAATTGGCAAAATACAATAAAACAAAATTGTATCAGGATAGAGGAGGAATAAAGAAACAAAAATACAATGAGAAATAAATTTTTCGATTTATTATTGTATTTATTTTTAACTAGTATGCGACATACACTGTGTGTCTGTCGAGTGTGTATTGGTCACGTTCTTATTTTACAATACTAAGTAATTTATTTTATACACTTCAATTTTGTAAAATTAAAATGTCTTTTTTAATTCTATTTACTTTATATTATACTAGCGTGTCGACCTGCATTCTTGCAATATATAAACTTAAAGAAAAATGTTGATTTAAGAAGATAAAAATCATTATATGATTATTAGATATTAGTATTGTGTGGAAGTTTTTATTAGTTATTAAGTAGAGAAGTTAAAAAGGATAAAAATGGAATATTAAAATTATGTCATGCATAGTGGTTACCACTTGCTTTGGCTTTATTAATAGTATAGAAGTATAGATATAGATAATAATTTTAAATATATAGTTTGATTTGATTCAAATTCATCACATTTAGGAAATTGAAATCGAGACTCAAACAAAACTACTTCCGGTTCATTAAATTTTTGACCCAATTTGATAAATTGATTGAAATAGTTGATTCTTGTTTGAATTCATCTAATTAATGGATAAGATTGAATCCACTTCACAATTTTGATTTTTTAACTAGCAAAGAAGAATGAGATTTTGAATCATTCATTGCACTTCCATCTATATTAATTCTAAGTTTATTAGCTCTCATTATTTCTAATGCCACTTATTATTTTTCCTATTTGCCTTCTAGTTCCCAGCCGTAGTGCTTCAGGGATAAATCCCTTTGATTTTTTCATATTATTTTTCCTATTTGATGCTTAACATATGATATCAAACTTTTACCATTAATTCACTAATGATGTTTGTATTTTCCTTGTAAATTATTTATAATATTACATTTGGTATTGAAGTTCATATAATCTAAAATACGTATAGATCAACAATTATACTAATAAAAATATGGCAGGATTTCAATTATACCAAGAAAAATATTAAGGTATTCTTATGGTCGAACAGTAAGGGCGTCCAATAAGTTAGCAACAAGTATGTAATACAATGCCCATAATTAATGGGGTCCCAAATATTTTTCCTATATAACTAATTTTTATCTAAATATGATAAATATGCTATTATTTTATTGTTTTTGAAACTTTTTGTGTTATCAATTATTATTATTTTACACATAAACTCATTTAATACATTCTTCTTTGTAATGGTCATTGCTTTATATTATAATATAATTCATTTGTGACTGAAATAAGTGTCCCACATAGAATGATAAAAAGTATGGGAATGGTTAAAGCATATAAAGAAAATAATCACGACAAATAATGGGCTAAAATCTCAAATAAATAACAATAGTTGAACAGAATAGAAAAATGTATTTTACGTTTCTCACGATTTATACGAAACATTTTTTTATTTAAAATTCATTATAAAAAATCACTTAATTAAACTCTCATAGTATATGTTAAGTGCAAAAATTATCTTAAATAATAAGGATAATTAAGCACCTTTTAACCTTAAAATTATACATAAATGTAATTCATAATATATATCGAGTCAAATATTTGCACCAAATTTTATGATATGTGTTTTTATGATATTTCATGTGATTAGAGGCTAAAGGAGCAAAAGATGTCGAAGGAGATCCCCATGCTAATCAGAATCTTTGAAGATAATGATTTAACTACTTAATTCTAATCATGATCTTTGAAGATAATGGTTCAACCACCTAACTCTAATCACAATCTTTGAAGATAATGGTTCAACCACATAATTCTAATTATAATGTTTGAAGATAAAGAAAATATATGGTTTAGTATAAATAGGAGGGGATGGACTTCATAGGCTATGGTTATGAGGTGAACAAGCTGACATATAAGTAAGGAGCCTAACAATAACTAGGCTACAACACAAATTATTGTGATATCATTTACATTTCAATCACTTAATTACTGTTTTTGTAGTTATTTCAGCTTGAAGGAGGCTATTGATACACTTTCCAGCAACATAACAAAAGGAAGATGAGTTACCAACAAGTGCCTTGCTTCTCAAGCAACTCATCAACAAATGCATCTAGTCCTTTTTCACTTCTTCAATACATCAATCATTATAGCTTTATCATTCATCAATGAATCTAGCCTAGATTAGACACAATTTCGTTTTCTTGCTAACCAAGAAAACAAATTCTGTTATAACAGAATCAGCTTAACTTCTTCCTTCACTTTCTTCTTCATTGTATAAATACTCATCAATGTAACTGGAAAAATATTGATTGAATGAATGAGATGAATTCTTCTTATGGCCAATTGCAATATGGTATCAGAGCTTGTCTCTGATTACCAAAAGCTGCGCACAAATCTCTCAATCTCTTTTGCAAATTTTCTGAAAATTCCTCCTGCATCACTCTGAATTCACCATGACAAATCAAATGAGTTTTGAATCAGATAGAGAAACTTCCTCATTCCTCAACAACACTGATGTTCAGAGTCCATTTTATCTGCATCCAGGTGAAAATCCAGGAGCTATTCTGGTCACACCTCCTCTTGATGGTGTGAATTATCATGTCTGGTTTAGAGGTATGAAACGAGCCTTACTTTCTAAGAATAAGTATAAATTTGTTGATGGAACGATTGCTGTACCTAATTCTATGGATCCTGAGTTTGATGTATGGGAACGATGTAATAAC
>NC_032010.1:11280901-11284291 GCF_001865875.1 Lupinus angustifolius | reverse complement strand
AGAGACATTGAGTATGTTGTGTGTTTTTTAAAAGGATTAAATGATGAGTTCAATGCTACTAAGGCTCAAATTCTGTTGATGGAGCCTTTGCCTTTGATAAACAAAACCTTCTCGTTGCTTGTTCAACAAGATAGGCAATTAATTGGAATGAATCTCATTGCTCCTAAATCAATGATCAATGCTGCTGAAAGATCTAATTTCAGATCAGGGAATAGAGGTGGTTTTGGAAGAAGTTTTGTGCAAAACAAAGGAAGATACAATGGTAGAAGCTATGGAAGAGGAATCTCAACCAAAGTGTGCACTTATTGTGGAAAAGAGAGGCACACAATTGAAACATGTTATCTCAAACATGGTTTTCCACCACATTTCCAAAGCAGCAAAGGAAAACAAAGCACTGGTGATGTCAATAGTGCTACAAGAACTGATTCAGAACCAGAAGAACAAATGGATTCTTTGCCACTTGGTAGTCACAAACTCTCACCTATCCTCAATTTTAGTGCAGAACAATGTAATCAACTTGCAGCCTTGCTCAAAAACTCCACTATGTCAAACACTACCACTCATAATGTCAATCAAATAAGTCATGTCCCTGATGGTGAGTTACAAATCCACAAAGGTGATTGTTCAGGTAAATCAGAAAATTGGATTTTAGATTCTGGTGCCACAGATCATATATGTCATAATCCTTTGTTGTTCATGTCTTATCATTCTATCAAGCCTATCCATGTTAAGTTACCTAATGGAACTGTCATACACACAAACTATTCTGGCTCAGTAAAATTTTCTGATTCACTAATGCTATATGATGTCTTGTTCATTCCTAGCTTTAAGTTCAATCTCATATCAATTAGCAAATTAACCAAGTCTTTGAATTGTCAACTAACTTTTTCTGATTCAAAATGTGTCATCCAGGATATGATTACATCGAAGATGATTGGAATTGCTGAAGTGAGAAATGCTTTGTATGTGATTAAGACTACTCCTTTCAAAGCCAAAACCAAGCCTCACAAACATAATGTAAACACTGCCTTTCAAGCCAAACACAATGAGCCTCAATTCGACTTATGGCACTTCAGACTGGGGCATCCATCAATATCTGTGTTGCACAATGTATGTAAAAGGTTTTCATATGTCAAAACTGATAGCAAGATAGTTTGTGATCATTGTTACTTAGCAAAGCAATCTAGGCTTCCTTTCTTGAGTCAAAAACATAGAAGTCCTGATTTGTTTGCAATTGTTCATATGGACATATGTGGTCCTCTTTCTATTAGTTCAATACATGGACACAAATATTTTCTTACAGTAGTTGATGATCATAGCAGAAACACATGGACTTTTTTGATGAAATCAAAGGCTGATACTAGAATCTTGATGCAAAACTTTGTAAGCTTTGTTAAGAACCAATTCAATAAAACAGTAAAAATATTAAGAACTGATAATGGAATTGAGTTCAATGATTCACAATTCTTTAGTAACCTAGGCATTATTCATCAAACCTCATGCACTGAAACTCCTCAGCAGAATTCAGTGGTTGAAAGAAAGCATAGACATCTTCTCAATGTCACTAGGGCCTTGCTGTTTCAATCGAATTTGTCTCAGCATTATTGGTCCTATGCTTTACAACATGCTACCTTTCTTATAAATAGATTGCCAAGCAAAATTCTTGAAAACAAGTGCCTTTATGAACTTTTGCATCAAACAAGTCCCAACTTATCTACTATTAGAGTCTTTGGATGTCAAGCATTTGCCACCACAAGTCCTCACCACAGATCAAAACTAGAGGCAAGGTCAAGGAAATGTGTGTTTTTGGGATATAAGTTAGGGACCAAAGGTTTTATTCTTCTAGACTTACATAGTAGACAAATTTTTGTATCTAGAAATGTCATATTTCATGAAAACATCTTTCCTTACATTGTGCACACTGAGTCCAGTATTGACACTCTACCATCATCAACTTTTTATGATACTGGTAACACAAATGATCTTTCTTTCCTAGACATTAATCCTATTGATCATCCAAATACAAATAGAACATCCCTGCACCAACATATTACACCAACCTCACCTACACTTAGCAGACATTCATCACCAAGTAATACTCATCAACAAAACTATTCCCCTTCACTTTCCCACCAATCCATATCAACCTCCAACAATATTCCAACAACAACTGAACCTAGCACTTCTCCCTTACCATCACACACCCGAAAATCAGATAAACTAAGACACCCTCCTACATACCTTAGAGACTTTCACTGCAACATTCTCACTTCATCTCCTCCATCATCACAGATAGGTATCCCTCATCCTCTATCCTCAATTTTGTCATATTCAAATATTAAACAACCATGTCTCAGTCATACTTTGTCTATTACTACCAATGTTGAACCTAAACACTATAGTCAAGCTGGCAAGTCTCCTCATTGGGTCAAGGCTATGCAAGCTGAATTAAATGCACTAGAATTAAACAATACTTGGAGTTTGGTTGACATGCCTAGTGACAAGGTTCCCATTGGTTCCAAATGGGTTTATAGAATCAAATACAAGTCAGATGGCAGCATAGAGAGATACAAAGCCAGACTTGTTGCAAAAGGTTATAATCAAACTGAAGGGGTTGATTTCTTTGATACATTTGCACCAGTCATCAAACTTACAACTGTGAGATTATTATTGGCCATAGCAGCATCTCAAAACTGGTTGCTTCATCAACTTGATGTCAACAATGCCTTTTTGCATGGTGATTTAGAAGAGGATGTGTATATGGCTATCCCTGATGGTGTCCTCACTTCAAAACCAAACCAAGTCTACAAATTGCATAAGTCCCTTTATGGCCGTAAACAAGCAAGCATGCAGTGGTACAACAAATTGTCCTCTTCTTTGATCTCCATTGGTTATAAACAATCCACTCATGATCACTCTTTATTCACTAAGAAGAACAATTCAAAATTCACTGCCTTACTTATATATGTTGATGATCTGATCCTAGGTGGAAATGATTACAAAGAAATTTCCTTTGTGAAACATCACCTTGATTCTGAGTTCAAAATCAAAGATTTGGGGACATTGAGATATTTCCTTGGCTTGGAGGTTGCTAGGTCTCATGATGGGATAACTCTTTGTCAAAGGAAATATGCTCTTGACATCTTATCAGATACTGGTTTTCTTGCTTCCAAACCAGTTTCCACTCCTATGGTTAAAACCACAAAACTTCATCAGGATCCTTCTAACACACTGGTTGATCCAGTCACCTACAGAAGATTGGTTGGTAGGTTGCTCTACTTGACAAATACACGACCAGATTTATCTTATTCTGTGCAGCAATTAAGTCAGTTTTTGACTAATCCTACAATCATGCACCATCAAGCTCTCACTCGAGTATTGAGATATATT
>NC_032010.1:11261760-11280801 GCF_001865875.1 Lupinus angustifolius | reverse complement strand
TGCATGCCTTGATTCAAGGAAATCAATTTCTGGTTACTGTGTGTTTCTTGATCACTCTCTGATCTCATGGAGAACTAAGAAACAAACCACTGTAGCTCATTCATCTTCAGAAGCTGAGTACAGAGCTTTGGCTGCCACTGCTTGTGAGCTTCAATGGCTCACTTATCTATTTGCCAACTTCCACATCTCCTTCTCTGCTCCTACTGTTTTGTATTGTGATAATGATTCTGCAAGACATATTGCTGCTAATTCAGTATTCCATGAGAGAACTAAACACATTGACATTGATTGTCATGTTGTTAGAGAACGATTGCAGGCAAAACTTTTCCATCTTCTACCTATTCCCTCGGCTGAACAAGTGGCTGACATCCTTACAAAGCCCTTGGATCCATCTCCTTTTCACTACCTTCTTGCCAAGCTGGGAATCATCAATCTCTATTCTCCAGCTTGAGGGAGGCTATCAAAGGAGGCTATTGATACACTTTCCAGCAACATAACAAAAGGAAGATGAGTTACCAACAAGTGCCTTGCTTCTCAAGCAACTCATCAACAAATGCATCTAGTCCTTTTTCACTTCTTCAATACATCAATCATTATAGCTTTATCATTCATCAATGAATCTAGCCTAGATTAGACACAATTTCGTTTTCTTGCTAACCAAGAAAACAGATTCTGTTATAACAGAATCAGCTTAACTTCTTCCTTCACTTTCTTCTTCATTGTATAAATACTCATCGATGTAAATGGCAAAATATTGATTGAATGAATGAGATGAATTCTTCTTATGGCCAATTGCAATAATTTTTTTTTTGAGTAAATGAATGCATGCTTGTAAACTACTCAATTTATGTGGTAAAACTTCTTGTGAATTAACCAACTTGTCAACCTTGTTCTTGCTCTATCAACTAGCATAACCAAATATGAAAAGAAATAAGATTCTAGGTTGTGAACTTCCAGGTTATAGGTGGTTAAACTTGCAAGTTTGTGCCATTTTTTGTTGTGTGTAATTGTTGTGTGGGTAAATAACACGAAGTTGTTTGATATCAAGAGAGGCATGAAAGTTGAGCATGAGTGGAGAGAGAGTGATACAATTCTAAATAAATCTTGTAAGTTTGCATTTTGTTAGCACTATTATATTTGTTTGAGTCTTTAATCATCTTGGTAGATGTGATGCAAGGAAGTGATCAATACACTTCTGTCATGAAAATTCTACTATGCCAAATATACTGAAAATCCCTACATGATTTAACCTTTGCTTCCTCATTGAACCTTAGCCTTTCTTTTGAGAATTATAATGAAACCAAACTTACATATTCTAAAAATAATAATCTCTTTCCTATTGACTTAAGAGAGCTATTACTGTGCAATATTCAAGTTGGGAAGAAAGAACCAAAAGAATGTATGGTGGTAAAAATGAGGAAGAAAGTATTCATCCCTTCTTCAAAAAAATCAAAGCTCCTAAAAATAAGGAGAGAAAAGATGAAAAAATAATGTAAATGGTGAAAAAGGAATGGTACAAAAAGGTTGAAGAATATTTAATGAGTTCAATTATGGAGAGTAAAATAAATAAAAATCTAGTATGCTCTATTAACTTCTTAGGAACTTTGATATCGAAAAAACCATATTCTTCATACCTCAGCCTCATTACAACCTAGAAAAAGACCTTAGTGATCCATACTAAGCATCTACCATTAATTTGATAGGAGTCAAGTACCAAATTTGATTTTATACTAACTTAGTGTAATAATAGAGACAAACAATTTTCACTTGATGAAAGAAATACATTCCACATATAATTGCATTGATTGTCATATTTAGTTAGCTCTACCTTTTTTGATCCGACTAATAATGGATTACATATTGAGAATACTTCACTATTACGCAACTTATTGATTGCATAGATTAGTATCGGATATCATACATTTCTTTGAATTGTTTACTCTTAAATTTTGTTTTATGAATGTTGGATGATGAAAGTTGATATTTCTTGAACAATGTTGAACATATTGGGAACTTTACTGTTCTAAAAAATTCTACATGCATATTTGTTGAGTCTTGACTTGTACTTTTGTTTGAGGACAAACAAAGTTTTAAGTTGGAGAGAGTTGTTAAGTGCGAAAATTACCTTAATAATAACAATAATTACGCACATTTTAACCTTAAAATTCTACATAAATGTAATTCATAATATATATTGAGTCAAATTTTTGCACCAAATTCTATGACATGTGTTTTTATGATATTTAACGTAATTAGAGGATAAAATGAGCAAAAGATGTCAAAGGAGATCCTCATGCTAATCAGAATCTTTGATGATAATGATTCAATTACCTAATTTTAATGATGATTTTTGAAGATAATGATTCAACCACCTAATTCTAATCGCAATTTTTGAAGATAATTGTTCAACCACCTAATTCTAAACATAATGTTTGAAGATAAGGAAAAGATATGGAAAATTAGTATAAATAGGAGGGTAGACATGGGTTGAAGGCATCACCCATCATCACTGATCATTATTAAGCACCACTTAGAGGAGATAATATTAGAATTGAGATAACAACCACTCTAGGAAGCTTGGAAAGAAGAAGAATGTCAACCAATCGGGTGGTTATAGCTTCTATGAGAATGAATAGCTAAATCCTTCTGTGTGAGGTTAGATGTAATTATTTGAACTCGATGTGTCCAACATGACTATTTAATTGTTTAATATTATTCCATTGTTTTTCTTTGATTATTCTTATTCTTAATGTTTGTTTTGGTTTGCTCACCTAATGCATGATCTAGGGTTTAAAAATGAGTATTGAGAATTTTCATGTTTAAACTAGATCTAGAATATATCAAATAGTAATACATTGATGTCTATGAATAGGATTAATTGAACTAGTCATTCTAACACCCATATTATTATGATTAGTTGATTAATTTGTCAAGGAATTGAGAATTAATATATTTAGTCAATGAACTGATAAATAAATAAGAAATGATGGTGGAGAAATCATAAGAATTACCATATATGAATGTCATTATTAGATACTAGAGGACAAATAGTAAAATCTATGTCTATGTTCTTCATCTCTCAACTTAATATTTTCAAATAACTTATTTTCACATTAGTTTAGTTTTAATATTTTCACTAAATCAAAACCCTTTTCAACCCAAATTTTATTATTTGCTAATTAAAAGAATATTAAGCAAGTCCTTATGGATTCGAAAATCTTATATACTTGTTTGCGATAACTCATTTGGTTACAAATAACAACCAATTTATCAGTTAGCATTAGAAAACGAGTTCTTTATTTTTATTTTGCCATTACAATTTATTTAAAGCCCTCAATTTCTTTTATAGGTTGAACCTTCAAAATGTAATGACAGACACCAGATATTCATTTAGTAGTTTGAAGTTGAGTTCCATTTAAGAAGTGTTGGATCAAAGACAGTGCTTTTTTTGGCTGGGAAGCAGGTACTTGATGTCCAGCATCTCTTATTGTGGCAAAAGTTAGGTCTCCCTTATACACTTGAGCATAGCCACCTACCTGTGTCACATAAAATTTGAATATAAATTTAATCTCCTGCCACCTGCATATGCCTAAACTTAATTCGATCATGCAATTCTATTTTCATATAAAGCATGATTAATAATATTCAACAACACCAGTAGTTTATGTGTTCAAATATTCCAATTTGTACCAAGTTCCTTATATGTAAAATGAATATAAAACTGCTTATTGGCTTACAGCAATTAGAAAGCAGTGGGAAAATATTTAATAATTTTATGTTTTAGACTTTTAGTTATTTAAATTGTATTCCACAACTATAATTATATCTACAATATCACGGTCTCAAGAGTTTTCACAACAATATCATGATTACAATTGTTATCACATCAATCATATTTTCTTGTAATTTCTTATAATTGAAGTAAATGCTATATAACTAAAATTTTGATTGTAACTATAATTTAAAACAATAGTGTACGTAAAAATCTAAAAATTACCTCTCTATCGATATACCATGGATGCCAAGCAGTTTTAGTCGAGAGATTCATCTCTTTAATGGAATACTTTGTTGAAGTAACAGGCACCGTTCCATCTACATCACCACTGCATCATAAAATTGATTAATACTCAAATTAAATCATCAGCACATTTAAATATTAACTACCACAACGAAAGAATGAGAAGGGATTAAAGAATTATTGGAGATTTTGTTTATTATCAAAAGAAAAAAGAAAAAAAACATGTTTTAAGTTGTACTAAGCAATTGTACTTGCGGTCATAATTTACAGTTTTGGAAGTCTTCGTAATGAAATCACTACCACACCAGTCCCTTTTTCCCATAATTTTCTGCACTTAATATGATAAATTCAATATAACCATGACGCCAATTAAAAATACAATGTTAATTAGGAATATTTATGCAATTGCAAGCAACTATTTTTCTCAAATAAAACTTAGATTTTACCTAAAAATCCAAACCCTGAGTCCATTATTGAGGAATTCCTGTAAAAGGGGAATGACTGTTGGAGATTTATCAACCCACAAAAGTATGGAACTGCAAGATTCCCATGCATATTTGAGCTTGGTAACGTTTGCATGTAAGGCCTCCTGAACATCACCTCGGTTAAGATATGTATGGACGTAATCATCACTACACGGATCATTAACAATCTGTTACACAAAAGTCATGAATCAAGTCTAGTTAAGTTTCATTCAATCTATGAATTCATAAAGTGCTTAATAGTAGACCAGACTCTAATGGTGTGGGGAGGATAGATATACATATATATCATTAGTTTCATATTGTTTCTAAGATTTAAACTCATAATCATCCAATGAAACTCATGGTAATCAATCTTACCGTAATGCGAACACTTACCCTCAAAATCTATGTTTCATACAATAGTAATTTTTGAAAATATTAACCATTCTAAATTTTCTCTTACATTTTATATTTTATAGATGGCGAACTTGACACAATGGAAAGATTGTTGTTAAGTAATAATGATTTAAATTCTAGAAACAATTTTTTATTTGTAAAGTAACACTACGTACATCTACTTTCCCAAAATTTCACTAGTAAAAATCTCGTGTAATGGACCACCTTTATTTTTTATAATATACAATTAAAGGGCAATTGAAAGAGCTTATCGCAAACTAGTTTGTACTTAAGAAAATATTTTATAAGAATATATTACCACATTCATATAAGTTTTTTAAAAATATATTTCAATGTAGTTACATTATGAAAATAAGCTCTTTTTAACTTATTGAAATAATGGCAACAGAAATAAGCACTTGGTTGAAAACTTAAATCAATTTGCCCTCATTAAGAGATCTTTATAAAAGAAAATAAACAGAAAAGAGAAAAGTTAGAATTTAATCTCACAGAGTTCATCTTGGTTGTGGCAGTGAGGTTGGGATCATCATCATTTTGGCAATTTGGAGCATAGATATTAGAGAGATCAATGTCGTCTGTGTCCTTGCTAAATTCGTCTTGTGCTTTGTCGCACTGAATTGGTATATTTTTGGGATCAGATGAATTATTACAAAATTTGTTGAAATCATATGCTGTTTGGTCTGAGATGATTGCATGGCTAGCAAGAAAATCATACATTCCTCTCATGTCTGTTTCATCATTGATAAGTGCATTCCCAATCTGCATAATGTAAATAGAGAAAGGCTATGCTCATGTATCATGTCTTGGTTATGTCATTTTTCTCCACTTCAATAAATTTCAAATTAACTTCTTAATTTAACCCACTTTCAATTTATAATTTACAATCATAGTTATTAATAATACACGGTAGTATATAACAATTATATTATACATGTTATTAAATCAGCCAAAATCGAAAAATACAGGTAAGAACTAATTTGTGCATGAAAAAAAAATTCATATTCTTCAATCATCTCTCCCGGGAAGGATTATATTAGACATGCTCGTATATTCTCCCAATAAATTCATAATAATATACTAGACATGCTGATATGTGTTGTCTTGTACTTGGAGAAGGATACTTTCTCCCAATAAAATCATATTCTTAACCAATAAAACTTCACAAAATAATAAAAAATATTAATTTCTATATTTATAATTTTTTTTAATGAAATAAGACTTTCTAATTAGACGGAGATACAAAATAGAATAAGAATAAGGATATTTGATCTTGGTTGTAATATGGTCATCATTATACCATTTCACAATGATACTGTCTTTTATTGACCACCATTGATTTATCTTTATAGTTGGTGTATAAATTTTAAACTCTTACGCAATTATTTAGTTATATATTATTACAATTAACATTTACAACTATTACATTTATTATAATATATATAACATAATTAGTAAGGATAAAAGAAATCTAAAATACTATGACACATTTATCATTTTAATTATAATAAAATAATATTGTTGTCATTCAAAAGAGTATCATATTTATAACATAACATGGTCACCACTATGTAAGTACTCTAGCTAGCTTATAACCGATGAGGTACTAATAATTAACATTAATCTCATAACTAAGAATAACCATTACTCAATTATTGGATGCCAATTACTAAGTCTAAATTTTGTCCCCAATAGGTAGACTAAATTACCTAATAAGACTAGGAACACATTTTCTTCTTAACTACCTTTTCTTGTTCAATGTTAATCTTATTTCTTCAAACATAACCTTCATCAAACCACTCTACAAATACAGGTTTGATCCATTTAGGATATATATGCATCACAAAGCATTCTGATGAGTGTTGTCTTGGTGATGCACTATACCCAATATCATGGTTAATGGTGAAAACAGGCTAGACCGCTTATCAAGGACCTATTACCTAATCTATAACAGGCTATGTCAGGTTAGATTTTTTTCACAAACAGGTCAGGCTTAGGCTTATTAAAAAACTTATTTAGTTTATATGTCAGGCTTTAGGCCACCTAAAAGGCTTATTAAGCCTAATAGGTCGACTTATTTAGTTATATTATATAAGCATGTTGAAATTATACTATTTTAATATAAACAATATTATTATATATGTATATTAATATAAAAATGTATATAAAAATATAATTTAATTATTAGAATTAGATGGGTCTAACTAAAAATAAACCTATAAGCCTATTAAATGTAGACATGGTAGTCTATTTCACGAGCATATAATATAATAGGTCTTTAAACAGACTATCAGGTCATACCAAGTTTTTAAACAGGTCAGGCCTAGGCTTTGAATTTTTTTTAAACAGACTAACAGGTCAGGCCCAGACTCCTATATGCTATATAGGTTGGGTCTGTTTAAGGCAAAGTCTAGTCTGACCTATTTCCACCTTATCTCTGGTGAACATTCATAATAAAATATACATATATCTTTATAGGCTACTTATCCTCTAAGTAAACTATTATATACAAGGGAAAAGATTTTACATGCTTTAAATTATATTTTGTAAGTGTAATATTGTAGTTTTAGAGAAGTGTCTGCAACTACATCACATTCATTATTATAGTTACATTGAGTGCATTTTTCATGCAATTATTACAATAAACACAATGTAACTACAACTTGACTGCAATTTAAAATAGCTAGTATATGTAACAACCTAATCAACTTAGGCTACAATTGTTTTAAGATAATATCCAACATTTATATTCTAGGGCATAATTAACACGTCAAATATAATGATCTGTTTCCAACAATATAGGAGGAAATTTTTTGAGAATGGAGGCACATACCATTATTCCTTTGAGGTTGATGATTGTATTATTAGCCTTTTTGTTCTGTTGGAGAATAGTTTGGGCAAGTTGAGGAACAAAATGCCCAGCATAGCTCTCTCCAACTATGTAGAAATCCCTTTTCTTAAACTCGGGAAACCTCTCCAACCAATTCACTAAGAACACATAATTATCTGTTGCTGTTTTCGTATCCCCACTTGTTTCATATTCCGATGATCTATTCGAGTAAGAAAATCCTGTCCCAGCAGGTGACTCAAGGAACAAAACATTTGCAACTTCAAATTCAAAATTAGTCATAAGTGAGAAACAAAAAATGTTTTTGTTTGTAATATTAGTATAAAAGAAAAGAGAATCAATTTGAGCTAATACCATTGTTCCATGAATATATATTTTGGTTAAGTGTTTTCCTATCACTGTTTACTTTGAAGGGTCCAACTTCTTGCATTGCTCCATAGCCAAGAGATGAACATCCAGGACCTGAGAATGTCAATTAAAAATATTATTATCAACATTGATGAACAATTAATCATATTTATCTTATACTGTAGGTAGTTCTATTCGAGTTAATAATCACTATGAGCAGGAAAACATTAGCTACAAAGAAATTAACAAAATTATATTGATACGAAACAAAGACACGTTAATGAATCCTCAAATAAATGGTTTCCCTGAAACACTCTAGTTGGACATTTGTAATTTTTTGTAGGTATTTTTTAGGGGAAGGATAAGATATTGTAGAAATTATCATATCGGGATTTATCATATTATATTTTCTAAATAAATATTTATATTTTACAATTACCCTAACATAAGAAAATTGTATACTGACTCAGTTTGTTTAACAACTCTTATTTACAAAGACTTGTATGTCCAATCATAATTCATAATGGTTCTAGGGCAGTGAGTGTAGGCAGGTCCAGACGAATTACAATTACCCTAACATAAGAAAATTGTATACAAACAAATTATTGAGAAATGAAAGTAAAGAAAGACGAACAGACTCGATTTTTTAAAAATGTACACAAGTTTGAATTCTTAAAAGTAATTATATGGAAGATTAGCATAAATCTAGAGGAGATTAGTCCTCTGTGATGATCAATAACATATAAGGACACTAGTGACTCAAATAAGAATAAATATTATCATGACAGCAAATAATCAATATTGTGAGTACGGGAACAGATAGAGTTGTCTAATTGGTCTGACCGCTGACTAAACTTTTGGTTTGCAATCTTAATTGAGTGAGGGTTCGAACGCTTTGAACTAGAAAGATTTAGATCTGATCGTGCTAAACTTGGTTAAATTGCAATAATCCCAAAAATAAATCGAACTATTTATTTAAAAAACTGAATACTACTTAAATGTTTTATTTTTTTGTCCAAAAAAGGTGAAGAGCTATTATTTCAATATAATTATACATAATTATTAATTATGTAACATTTTGTGTTTATATATGATTATATATTTATATATAATTATTATATATATATAAAATCATTCAGTCTGACCGGACAATTTAACCATTTAATTTGACTAAATTTAATATGAGACATCTTTCAATTTAATGTATGGCTCGGGTTTCATAACATTGTAAATAATATAGAATAATGAATCTTATTTAAATGATCAAAATTAAAAGAAAATGTATACTACTTTTCTATGTATGACTCAAATTTATTATTTTTATTTTGAGACAATTGAGTTATTGTGACCTATTCCTAATTTTAACTTTCTATATCTCTAGTGATAATATGCTTCATAATGTGAAAATGAGTTAATTCAAAAGAAAAAATAAGAAACCTCAATTTGTAGATGGGCCTATGTGTGAATGGCAAGGTGTTGCCATCTAAATTAAAATGAAAAAATAACATTCATGTTTTGAGTGCACAATACTTCATATTAAATGACAAGATGCATTTTCTTCCCATGGAAAAGGAATAAGGATTATTCTCATCACAAAGTTTCTGTTATTACTTTGTTTTTAAGACTAAAAGTATCATCTTATTATAAATAAAATAGTTAATTACAGTGACACTTCCTATTAGTGAAATTATATTAATTATCTCTCACATTTCTATACCTACACAAACCTCCCCTAGTTTTGATACTTTCATTACACTGACCACTCTTACATGAGTAATAAGTGTAATCTTTTAAACAAAAAATGTGATAAATGCAATTAAGTTAAACAAAACATGGTATATTGTGAGGAAAAATCCAAATAATATATAAATTAATGTATCTTTATTATTTTTTGTTACAAAATGCATCAACAATTCTAAAAAGATATTGTTTAAATTGATCTTATACTATATCGTAAGGAACCCAAAAATAATAAAGAGGTATCGACTCATATATTATTTGGACTTGTCTCCACAATATATCATGTTTTGTTTAACTTAATTGCATTTATCACATTTTTTGTTCACAAAATTACACTTATTTCTCATGCAGAGGTGGTCAGTGTAATGAAAGTATAAAAAATGAGGGGTTTATGTAGGTATAGAAAAGTGAGAGGTGATTTATGTAATTTAACTAAAACTCAAGGGTGTCAGTATAATTTACTCTAAATAAAATAATAAAAATATCATTGCATGTATATCATTTTTGCTTGTTTTTTATAACATTTCTCTCTAGGGGAGAGTATCTTTACTCACTGAAAAGAGGATTTAGATTTAATAAAAGGTGGTCTTACCTCCATTTAGCCAAAGAAGAAGAGGCACTGTTTCTTTAGAATGTTGAGATTCCACAAAGTAATAGTAAAATGCACGCCCTGCCGATGTATCCACTGTGACATACCCTCCATATTGAGAGAAATTCACAGGTGGCTGCCCTGGAAGCTTATCAATCTTGTCTTTCTCTTTAAGACCCTTATTAGAATCAATAATGAGATCACCCACAAGCTCTTGTGCTTTAAAGTAACTCCTATCAATTTGTGAATTTGCTTTGTATTTTAACTTGTACAACTTTTGAAGAGCTTGAGTTTGTTTATTTCCATGAATTCCAGCCACAAAGAATGAGAAAATAAGAAAGGATTGAAGAGCCCAATAACTTGCTTTGCCCATTGCGTTTGTTGTAAAGGGAACCCAAAAGAGAGAGGGTTAGAAAGAGAGGAAGGTGTATGAAGTTGATAGAAGAAAAGTATGGGGTTTATGATACAAACATTAGTAGTTATTGCATATAATGCACACATTGTAGAGAGGGTAATTGGCAATTTATATATTTTCATAACATGTTATTTTAGAAATAAAGAAATAATAAAGTATACCAAAAACTAGTCTCAATTTTGATTTTTGAGACTCCTCTCCACTAATGGATAGAGATATGCTATAAAAAAGTAAAGGAAAAATAACATATATTAATTTATATATATTTTTAAATAAAATTATATTTTTATTCTTAAAATATAAATAAAAATGTCACTTTTCTTTTCATCACTCCAGAGGAGTCACTCCTCAACGTACCAACAAGTAACGCATCCAATTTACCAATTTAATAATTTTTGGGTAACTTTTTTAAATTAATCAACACCTACAATGTTAGTGAAATCTGAAATTAGTGTACAAAGACAGCTACTTGAGAATTCTCAACACGCGAGTGGCATGTGTCTAGATTTTCTAGCAAAATTTCCAAAATCAATTTCGAAAAATTTACAAATCAAATGTTTTTTGGCAAATCTCCAAAATTGGAATACAAAATTTGATTTCATTACGCTTATAAAAAACAATTGGTTTCATTATATATTTGAAACTTAGCAATTATGATTTTTATCATAACTGATTATATAGTAATTGTTCATAATAAAGAAATTTCAAATTAAACTTTTCCCAAATTGATTTGACTCATTTGAAATAGATTTGATAAATTTTAAAATATAGAAGTATGTAATTAATTTCTATATCTATATATATATATATATATATATATATGAATGAGTAAATACTTATTTAAGTCTTTCATATTTTTCGAATTGAAAAACTCAGAATGGTTCTCAAAAATTTTAAATGATAGTAAATTAGTTCTCATAATGTGTTATAAAATATGCTAAATGATTAATTTGATTCACATTTAAAATTGTTAGGACCATTTTGAGTATTTTTAATTTTTTTAAAGACGAAATTGATAAAGTCAAAAAACATGAAAAGTTGAAAGGAATATATATATATTCAAACTATTACAATTATTATTTGTAACAAAATCTCAAAAGAGAGTGCTCATTTTCTACTTTATATTTTTTCTTCCAAAGTTTCAAAATTGATTTAAAAATTCTTCACAAAATAAATAGTTTTGGTTCGATACAGTTGGCTTCATTTATATAATATTCTACTTTTTCTTACATATTTGAACACTTTCAATTATTCTATTAGATGACTATAGTAAAAACTTTTACAAAGAAAAAAATGATTTCTATTAGATGATTATAGCAAAATAATTTTGATTATAGTTTATTTGGATGATTGCTACATGAAATTTAAAATTATTAAGTTTTAAAAAATGAATGAATTCTAACAAACAAAAAAAGTGAAATGACAAAGTGTTGTAACTAATCAAAGTTCTAAACTTTCAACACCTTAATAGTGAGATAGTAACAAGAGACATGTCATGAGAGTGAAACAGTTCAAGTACCATATAGAAGTTTAAGATGATAAAGATTGATCAAATGATTAATATTAAATATAAGTTAGTCCAAATGATTTATTATATAAGTAGAAATTATTGCAAACAATAATATAATAAATACAAATAATAAAATAAACATAAATTAAAAATAAATTAACTTAAGATAATACTTTGTCACTTCAAATATCCTCCAACTGTTTGCTTGTATATTTGAAACTTGCAATAAAGATTTCCATCTAACCATTATCTTATTTGTATATAATAATAAAATATGATAAAAATATCTCAAAAGAAATAACTGTCAAAATTTTAAACACACTTTCAGTAACATGTGTAATGTAACACCTTTTTTCCTAATAAACTGATAGAAAACAAACATAATCATTTACACAGGTAATATTTTTTGAGTTTAATATTTATGGATTGTTAATATAAAGTTTTTAATTCTTGCAATATATCATTTACTATTAATTTATATTATTTTTATTTAAGAGTCAATGATAATTAATATATGAATGATAGATAATATGTGGATAGTGAAAAAACAGTTACAACATCACTGCATATATATTAAATCCTATTTTTTACAATGTATTTCCATTATTCGTCTTTCATATTTAATTATTTTTATTTAAATAAATAATAGATAATATAGATTCTATTTATAAATCTTTAGATTCCTATACATCTATATTAAACTCAACTACAAAACAAATTATTTATTTCATTCAATTAATGAAAATCTTAGTATTTTTTTCGTTTGAATAAGGTAAAGCAAATACATGGAAAGTAAATATGTTCAACGGAATTAATAATCTCGGAAAAGGTTTACTTTACCAAAATCATGAAAGTACTTTCGAAAAACAACAAAGCTACTTTTTCATACTATCATAACACAACCATATTTTTCTAGTTCAGATACCTTCAGTAGCTAGGGAGTCTAAGCTGCACATCTTCTGTCCCACTATTTTGTATTACTCTATGTATCAAAAAGTATGATTGTCCAGAAATTTTTTAATAATTATAATTTTAACTTAAATAATTTTTTCAACCAATCAAAATTGATGTTATATGAAGTGCTACAAAAAATAAGACACCAAAGTACTTCAAGAGTCTAATAGTTAGGTAGATAATTGATATGCATATGCCACTACATTTTTTAAGTGTTAAAATTATTTATTATTGAATAAAAATAAAATAAAAACTTATAAATATAATCTTCCCCCTCATATTCCAGCATTGAAGAAGATTTCAATATTAAGTAACCGTTAATATTAACCATCTATATATATTTGTAAGATATTGAATCACTATTTTTATAATTTTTGCGAGAGTTGTTCATACTTGAGTCACTCTCGTGTGTGTGTATATATATATAATCTAGTCATATTATAAATCTAATAAGTCAAATTGTATTTGATTCAAGTTTAGCTTCCTCTCTATCTACATGTATATCTATAACTCACAAATACTATGTAGTCTTTTAAATTTATGTTAATGAACAACATAAATTTGAGATAGTCAACTCGCTTGAAAGTTTATGAAATTTAATTGAGACCAACATTAGCTGAAAAATTAGTTTAACATGCATTGAGCATGATCGAACATGAGTCTAGACAATCCTTAACATGGCTAAATATACCTTTTATGCACACATGCCTCATCATAATGAATGTTTTTACATGACTAATACATAAGGGTGGAAACATACCAGACTGTCTATCAGGGCCTTATTATCTGACATATAATAGGTTAGACCAGACTAGGCTTTTTTCACGAACATACCAAGCTCGAGCTTTCTAAAAAGCTTATTTAGTTTAATAGGGCGGACTTTATGCCACCTAAAAGGTATATTTAGCCTAATAGGTTGACCTATTTAGTTATATTACAAAAGAATGTTGAAATTATATTATTTTAATATAAGTGATATTATTATATATGTAATATTAATATCAAAATGTATATAAAAATATAATTTAATTATTAGAATTAGATTGACCTAAATAAAAATAAATATATAAGCTCATTAAAATGTAGACATGATAGCCTATTTCATGAGCATATAGTATAATAGGCCTATAAACAGGCTAACAAGTCAGGCCAGACTTTTAAGCAGGTCAGACCTAGGTTTTGAAAAAAAATTTAAACAGGCTAACAGGCCAGGCCCAGGCTCTTATATGATATATAGGCTGGGCTTGTTTAAGGCAAAGTCTGGCCTGACCTGTTTTCACCTTTACTAATACATCATTCATTATTATTATTTTTAACATTTAATGATGATCAATGTATGAGTGATTGATGATGCATTAACCAATATTATTAATATCATACTGATCATCAAATATATTAGAATATTGGTACAATTGTATAATAATTCAGTTTATGATTAAGTAATTAAATTACATATCGATTAAACCAGATTAAAATGCTTATATATAAATATATATTATAATTAGAAGTTTTTATTTTATAATATATTTTGATAGAAAATCTCTCAAAAGTTTTCTATTACTTATGAAATTCTTTGAAATAAAATATATATTTTTCAATCACACGGTTGCTTTCATTTCCCTCTGTATGCAATATATTCACTTTTCTCAACTCTCATTTCTCTCCCATGTTCACAATCAAAGTATAAAAGGTTTGCGACACAAAGAGGAAAATTTACGTGGATAGTGTAGTTTGACTACACTATCACACGTTTGGTATATGTTTCAAAATATTTACGGAAGTAGTGTATTTTTAGGGAAGTCGTGGATGGTATCCACGACTCCGTGACATATTCTCTCTCCATGGAAGTCGTGTACCCTAAACACGACTTCCATTGTATATTAATAACAAAAGATCTATGTAGCCTAGTGGTTCTAGGTTTTTATGGGAACCTAGAGGTCCATGGTTCAACACTCACTTATTGCTTTTTTATTTTATTTTCTTATAACTTTGACATATATTATTTCTACAAGGACTATGATACATTATGAGTATATTGCATTATATTCACTACCAAATTTTATACATTACCTAATTGTTTAAAACAATATAAAATAAAAATGTACAAAATTCAGTAATGAATATAATGCAATTTAACCATAATGTATCATATCCTTGTAAAAATAATATATGTCAAAGTTATAAAAAAAATTATAAAAAAAAGCAATAGGTGGGTGTTGAACTATGGACCTCTAGGTTCCCATAAAAACCAAGAACCACACTAGACTACATAGCTCTTTTGTTATTAATATACAATGGAAGTCGTGTTTAGGGTACACGACTTCCATGGAGAGAGAATATGTCAGGAAGTCGTGGATGGGATCCACGACTTCCCCAAAATCGTGGATCCCATCCACGACTTTTCCCCAAAGTCGTGGATACCATCCACGACTTCCCTAAAAATACACTACTTCCGTAAATATTTTGAAACATATACCAAACGTGTGATAGTGTAGTCAAACTACACTATCCACGTAAATTTTCCGACACAAAGATGACACACACTCATTAAGCTAACATACACAGTTGTCATGCATTTTATTTCATTCTATTCTATCACACCTACTTAATACACACCAACTCCACTAACAAACAAACATATAACTAAACTATAACAACTTCCTAACTGAAATAAACACATAATTTAAAGAACCAGTTCCATGGCATTCTGCACGACAGTCATGAGCTTGGTGGTGATACCAAACTTGTGGTGGGCATAGAGGATGAGTGTGGATCATCTTATGTACCGGAGAGGCAAGTACTGAGCCAGGATCATGACACATGGCAAGTCATTTTTTTAACGATCAATATTTTAAAATGAAAAATAATATATTTTTAAGTAAATTAATTATGGTAAAAATCCTATCATCTCTTCATCTTCCTCTACAACGCTGAGATGGAACTCATCAATCCTCTGTCCAATGATCTCGTAAGCCTACAAAAGATTGTGGAAAGGTTGATAAGAGGAGTACCATGGTCTAGGTGTTAAACCAAAGCCAACTTAAACCACACTTTTGCATACACAATGCACACTCATTCATATGCAGTAACAAAATGGCAATGGAATTGAGAAAGAAAAGAAAGTATATAGAGAAGAAGAAGATGGAATATATCAATGAATAACCACTTTGTATTGAATGAATCTTAACATACCAATACAACACTCTAATTTCAAAGTCTTACAACAACTACTATTTATAGTAGTTTTCCCAACCTACTTAACTAACTAAAGTTTCTATATAAGGAAACTTTGCTAATTACACAATAAAAGGCTAAAATTACTTTATCTCTAATACTCCTACTTAATTTCAGCCTTCATTCAATAGCCTTCACTCCAATTTGCCATCTGAGTTTCACAAACCTCTCTTTCTTCAACGCCTTGGTGAATATGTCAGCTTGTTGATTTTCAGTGTTGCAAAACTCAACCTTTATTCTTCTTTTATCAACTTGATCCCTTAGGTAATGGAATCTGGTTTCAATATGCTTACTCCTCCCATGAGCCACAGGATTTAAAGCAAGATTAATGGCTGACTTGTTGTCAACCATCAACATAATACCCTCCTCTTCTTCTTGCAAACCAAGTTCCTCCATTAACGTACTCATCCAAGCTGCTTGTCCTGCACACATAGAAGCAGCTATGTATTCACTTTCACAAGAAGATAGTGCTACTACATCTTGTTTCTTAGAGCACCAACTAATAGGAGCTTCCCCTAGCTTGAACAAGTAACCTGTGGTACTCTTCCTATCAAGTTTATCACCACACCAATCTGCATCAGAAAAACCAATCAACTCCAACTTGCAATTGATGTTCTGTTTAGAAGGAAACATGATTCCTAGACCAAGTGTTCCTCTAAGATACCTCAACACTCTCTTCACAGCAACCAGATGAGATTGGAGAGGGTTCTCCATGAATCTGCTTGCTACACCTACTCCATAAGTAATGTCAGGTCTGGTATTGCATATGTACCTCAAAGTGCCTATCAATTGTCTAAACAAAGTTTTATCAACCCGTTTCTCCTCCTCAATTTGAGAGTTCACAGAGTTTGCTTCTGCTGGTGTGTGAGAGATATTGCAATCTGCCATATGAAACCTTTTTCATACACCAGTTATGTATTTGCTTTGATGCATCACTATTCCAAGCTTTGTCCTCTTAAACTCAATGCCTAAGACGTATGCTAACTCTCCAAGATCTGTCATTTCAAACTCAGATTTCATTTGCTGTTTGAAGGTTGCAATTTGACCAGAGTTTGAACAAGTTATCAGCAGGTCATCCACATAGAGGCAAACAATTAGAGACTCTGCCTTGTTCTTGCTTTTCACATAGACACCATGCTCAAAGGTGCATTTCAGGAAACCAAACTGTTTAAAAAATGCATCTATCCTCTTGTTCCATGCCCTTGGAGCTTGCTTCAATCCATACAAGGCCTTATGCAACTTGTAAACCAAATCTTCTCTGCCATTTTCCATAAAACCTGGTGGTTGAGTCACAAATACATCCTTCTCTAGGGGTCCATTCAAAAAAGCAGACTTTACATCCATTTGATGGATTTCCCATCTGTTATAGCTTGCCATAACAACCACTAACCTCACTGTTTCTAGTCTTGCCACTGGTACAAAGACTTCATCATAATCCAGTCCTTGTTTCTACAAGAAACCTTTGGCAACCAACCTTGCTTTATACTTGGTTACTACCCCTTCTGGATTTACTTTTGTTTTGTATATCCACTTGACTTTGATAGCTTTTTTTCCTCTTGGTAACTTAACCAAGCTCCAAGTATTGTTTCTGTTGATTGAGTTTAACTCTTCATTCATTGCCTCAATCCATTTTGGTTGCTTTAAGGCTTCTTCTATGCTTAATGGTTCCTGGTCAGCCAAAAGAGCCATGTGTACAAGATCTCCCTCTTCAGTGATGTTTGAATCATGAAACACCTCATAGTCACTGAACCTTAGAGGTGGTTGTCTGTGTCTATGAGATGTGTTGTGATTGATTGTTGGTGTAGCCATGGGATTAACAACTTCAGTTTCTTCTTCACATTCATCAATTTGCAGATGTGTATCTCTGCTGTTTTCTGTGCTAGTGTTCCAATTCCAGCACTGATTTTCTTCAAACTTCAAGTCTCTACTCATCATTACTTTGTTGTTCTTTGGATCAAACACTTTATAGGATCCTGTGGAATGATAGCCCAAGAAGATCATTTTCTCTCCTCTTTCATCTAGTTTCTTCCTTCTGTGTTCAGGAACATGCTTGAAGCATATGCATCCAAAGATCTTTAAGTGACTCACACTAGGCTTGAGTCCACTCCAAGCTTCTTCTAGTGTCTTTCCATCCAATCTTTTGGTTGGACATCTATTGAGTATATGCACAGCAGTAGAGACAGCCTCACCCCAAAATGCCTTTGGAAGATTTTTGGTTTTCAGCATACATCTGGCCATGTTGAGTATGGTTCTATTTGCTCTTTCTGGCTGCACCATTGTGCTTTGGTGTGTATGGTGCTGTGATTTCATGTACTATGCCTTCTATTGTGCAAAACTCATGAAACTTTGTTGACACATACTCACCTCCACCATCTGATCTCAACTATTTCAGTTTGGTTTCACTCTGATTTTCTACTTGAGCCTTGAATCTTTTGAATATCTCAAACACTTCATCCTTATTCTTCATAAGATAGATCCAGAGTTTTCTGGTGTAATCATCCAAGAAG
>NC_032010.1:11258143-11261660 GCF_001865875.1 Lupinus angustifolius | reverse complement strand
TTGATCAAAAAATCTGAGCATACCATCCTTCATCTCCATTGAGTAGCCCTTTTCAAGTAGTTGGCCTAGGATTATCAAGTTGCTCTTCATTTTTGGAACATATAGCACATTGGAGATGTATGCCTTATTTCCATCTTTTCTTTGTAGCACTATCTTTCCAATAACTTCAGCTGAGACTGCACTGTTACCAGCAAATTTGACCTTGGGTTTTTATAGTTTCATTAAGAGAAGTGAACCATTCTTTCTTTCCAGTCATATGGTTTGAACAACCTGTGTCCAAGTACCACACATCAGAATCTTCATTCGTATTCTTGACTGTTGCCATCAGAAGATAGTGTTCTTCACCATCTGACTCATCATCTTGTGCCAACTTGACCTCTTCATCTTTCTTGTTTGATCCTATGTTCACTCTGCATTCAGCAGCATAATGCCCATAGTTCCTGCAGTTGTAACATTGCACTTTGCTCTTGTCACCTCTTCTTCTGGTCACAAGATTTTTGTTTGAATTTTTCTTGTGATCATAGGAATTGGTTGCAGAGTTAAGTTGTTTCTGTGATGATGATGTTGAACCTTCTTCACCCCTAGAGCCTAGGCAATTTCTACACTTCTCATTCTGCCATTTGTCTTTGCTCCTTCTATTCATATTCCACTAACCAACAAACTTCTTGGATTGTTGAGCTTGTAATGCATGATCTTCATTGGTATCTCCATGCCTCTCTTTCAATCTCTGTTCATGAGCTTCAAGAGAGCTTTGCAATTCCTCCAATTTGTAATTGTCAAGGTCTTTGGACTCTTCTATGGCCACAATTATGTGATCAAACTTAGGAGTTAGAGTCCTTAGCACCTTTTCAATCACTGATTTTATTTTGAATACTTTGCCACAAGCCTTCATCTGGTTAGTTAATGTCAAAATCTTGGCAAGGTATGCTGATATGCTTTCATTCTCTTCCATCTGAAGTAATTCATACCTTCTTCTCAAGGTTGGCAGCTTCACTTTCTTGATTTTTTCAGCCCCTTCATGACTTTTCTCCAAGCTATCCCAGGCTTCTTTTGCTGTCTTGGCACCAGCAATCTTCTCAAAGTTGCCTCCATCAACACATTGATGGAGTAAGAACAAGGCTTTACAATCCTTCTTTATTGCTTACCTATGGAGTGTTCTTTGAGCTTCACTTGCATTGTCTCCTAATTCTTGAAATCCATTCTGCACTACTTCACTCACTTGGAATCGAAAGATGGTGTGCATTTGTATCCTCCATCTATCATAATTCTTGGAATCTAGAATTGGTAGTGTCATGGAGAATCCATTGCTGTTTGCCATCTTTACCCCTTCTTGTAGAGTTACTAGCTTGCTCTTTCACTGCCTTCTTCCTCGATCTTCTTGGACAAGAACCACACAGAATCTTGCTCCTCCTAGCTCTTGATACCACTGTTAAACCAAAGCCAACTTAAACCACACGTTTGCATACACAATGCACACTCATTCATATGCAGTAACAAAATGGCAATGGAATTGAGAAAGAAAAGAAAGTATATAGAGAAGAAGAAGATGGAATATATCAATGAATAACCACTTTGTATTGAATGAATCTTAACATACCAATACAACACTCTAATTTCAAAGTCTTACAACAACTACTATTTATAGTAGTTTTCCCAACCTACTTAACTAACTAAAGTTTCTATATAAGGAAACTTTGCTAATGACACAATAAAAGGCTAAAATTACTTTATCTCTAATACTGGGCCAATGTTTTAAATTACGGCTGCGGTCGCGATTGCGGTCATTGCGGCTGTTGTGACGCGGATTGCGGCCGTTGCGGTGTGAATTACTTTGTGAGTAAAAACATATTTTTGACATCGATGCGGTCTGATGCGGCCCGATGTGGTTACATTGCGGCCCGATGCGGTCCAAATGCGGTCCAATGCGGTTGCGTTGCGGCCTATTGCGGTCACATCACTATGAATCGGTATCACACCGCAATTGCGGTGTGATGCAGTTGCGGTGGTCAACGCAATCGCAATATTGCGGCCGCATCATGTGATGCGGTCCGCAATTTGGTACACTGGTCTGGGCAATTTCCTTTCAAGAAGAGATCTGGTGAAGTATTTATGGCAGTGGTAACTAAAATACCAAGCAAACCAACAACACTAACGAATAAACCTTCATTCGTATGACTACATCCAATAACAACATTTTCAACCAACGCTACAAGAGTAATTGTTTGAATTTGCAAATAGTGTCGCCTTAGGAAATGCATTTTAGGTTTAGCAACTCTGTTGTAGAGGAAGAGGAAGAGATCATATGATTTTTCCCATAAATTAATTTATTGAAAAATATATTATTTTGTATTTTTAAATCTTAACTGTTAAAAGCTAATTTGTCATGTGTCATAATCCTGGCTCAGTACCGCCCTCTCTAGTACACGAGAGGATCTAGATTCACAGAGGATAGCAAGGGAGGTGTTATGACCATGACAATCGGTGGTATCTTCTTCCATCTTGGCGAGAATGAAACCGACAATGCGACCGTTATAGTCTTCAGCGAGGTAGCACTACAATATATTTTGTATATAATGGATTGATAAGTGCCAAAAGTATACACTTTTCACCATTATTCTATGGCACTTATCTTATGCAAATTGTAGAAAACCAACTTAAATTAACACTTTTTAGGTGAATTTTGCATGATTAAATAAATTGGTTCTTTATTAATTCTTGTCCAAGTTTTCTTTGATTTGTCTAGGAAATTGAATATTAAAGAAAAAATTCAAAGATGGATAAGAATTCAAGCCAAAATTCAAGACAAAAGCTCAAAATGAATTGCTAAAAGTAATCAAGTTAAAGCATGGCATGCTATGTGCTTAATTTGGTTACTTAGCCTTGAAGAAAGGTAGCTTACTTCGTCTTGAAGAAACCTATGTTAAGGTAGGCAAGGCAACTTGCAAAAATCAAATGCTTACCTTAACTTAAAGAAAACAGCCAAAGAGTGTCAAGCAACCAACAAAAATCAAGTAACAAACGAAAGGAAAAAAGGTTGCTTCACCATGAAAAAATCAAGCACAAAGCTGTCCAGCCAATCCAAGCACCAAGCACCAGGCCAGGTCAGTCAGGCACCAAGCACCAGGCCAGGTCAGCCGAGCACCAAGCACCAGGCCAGGTCAGCCGGGCACCAAGCACCAGGCCTGGTCAGGTAGGCACCAAGCACCAGCCAGGTTAGCCAGCACCAAGCACTAGGCCAGGTCAGCTAAGTTGTTGAAACAGGCAGCTGAGCGTGGAACCAGTCAGCTGAGCGGCTGAACATGCAGCTGAGCGGGGAACCAGGTCAGCCAAGCTGCTGAAACAAGCAGCTTAGTGGGGAAACAGGTGGGCTAAGCGGCTGGCGCATCAGAAAAGTGATTTTTTGGTCAAATCATGGAACATCTTACTTTTTATTTTCTTAAACGCCAAGAACATGACCTCATTGATGACATAAGGCTATGACAAGAAGGAGGAGGTGTCACCATGCATGTAACCTAGA
>NC_032010.1:11257806-11258043 GCF_001865875.1 Lupinus angustifolius | reverse complement strand
CAAGGCAGCTGAGCATCCAGCACTTTGGCCTATAAAAAGGCACGAAATTCTCATTTGTAAAACATTGTAAATTCATTCTAAATTTTTCCTAGTTGATTCATCTTCTTTTCCTTTCAATTTAGGTAGTTTTTAGGCTAGTTTTAGAGTAGTTTTTAATGTAATTCAAGAGGAGAAAAGGAGAAGGCAAATGAGATGCAAAAATCAATTTTGTACTCTCATTTGGAACTCAAAAGCATC
>NC_032010.1:11256928-11257706 GCF_001865875.1 Lupinus angustifolius | reverse complement strand
TGCTCTTTTTAGATTGATCACCTAAAAAATGATTTCAAGTCAACAAAATTACTTGACTCAAACACTTAACAAATAAACAAAGGAGTACTTGTACTACTTAGTTTATTTTCCAAGTTAAGCATGCTTTTCTTAAGATCTTACATTCATCACTCATTCAATATTAGAGTCACCAATGGTTAGGGCGTGACAACCTAATCTTTTTTATGGTCGTAGTATTGTTTAAGTGATGAATATAAGTGTTTATCATTCTACCATTTTAGGATATACACTAAAATGAGGATTTCAGACCTTGGTGTTTGGGGTTAACCAAAGTAAAACATAAGAACTTGTCTAAGTAGTTCAAATACATAAGAAGTTGAGAAATATATTCATCACTCAAAATGATTTTGTCTCCTCAAGAATTTGTTAATATTTAGTTTTATGTTTACTGTTATTTGTTTATATTCACTTCAATTCAAAACCATCAAAATATGTTCAACTCCACTATTTGTGCATTGACATATTTATATGATTCGTTTTATTAGGCAATTCATTGTGGTTCGACATAACTCTATATTATACTCAATTGAATCTTGAAAGATGTGTAAATTGTAAAATAGTAAAGTGTTATCAATAAATTTATTTCTTGAAAACACCTTTTAATATACAAAAGTGATGAAACTAACTTACAAACTTTTATTTATTGTTATTTACTTTCCGCATTTTATTCTTTAATACCAACCTTCCTTAAGGAAGAAGTTTGGTTTGTTAATAAAATGAACCCGAAAGGGAGTAAATA
>NC_032010.1:11215180-11256828 GCF_001865875.1 Lupinus angustifolius | reverse complement strand
TTATTCCACAAAACCGAGATGGTATTCAAATGTACTTAATAATTATGTAATAGGTAATTGCTTCGATACCATTATACCGACGTTAGAATTTATTCTAACAAAGACGAGATGGGGCAAAGAAGGAATGACTTATTCACATGATTATTAAGAAAGTAAGTTGTAACTGGAATATTCTTGAAACCATTATACCGGCGTTGGAATTTATTTCAACAAAGCCGAGATGGCGAACAAAGAATAAAATCGAGTTCTCTTACTTACAGAAGGAACATAACGAAAATGAGAGTATTAATCTTTCAACAAATTGACACTACTATCAAGACGATTTGTTGAGAGAAGAAAACTCTCAACTAAAATAAACACCGAATAACGCTTTCAACATGGATGTTTTTTTGTAATTAGTGGAAGTTTTTAACCTCCACAATATATTTAGCGGAAGTTTCAAAACTGTAACAATTATGATCGCTAGAACCGTTTTTCTGAGGTCTTTGAAAATCTCTGGTGCTAATAAATTTGCAGTATTTAGTATTTACCAACATCATGTTGTTTTTGTAATATTTACTATTGAGACTTTAAACCTCCGCTATTTAAGAATATTAATTGTGGAGATTTTCAGCCTGTACTACTCGGAATAACATATGGAGACCTACTCACTTTAGGAAAATAGCTTAAATATAGGTTCCTACAATCTACAACTTAAGTCTAGTTCCTACAAAGCTTCACACTTCAATCACTTAAATATAGGCTCAAACTTCAAATCCCTTAATCTGTATGGATACTCTTATTACGACACATTTTCGTTATTTGATTTTTAGGGTTTAGCTTTTTTTCATTCATCTGATTTTATTTGGAGGATATTATAATGCGGTAACAAATCACAATGTCACTGCTCCATTGATATTTGTGAAGTTGGCTTCTGAACTCATATTCTCTCTTCTAATACATTGTTTAGGTGTGAAATAAAAAGGCCACATTGATAGTGGTAGTATCAAATCAGTGAAATCACTAACCAATTCTAGTCACAAAGCATATATTTGTAATTTTAGTTAAGAAACATCTTAAGAAGAAATGCTTAGCGATGCGGGCGTAACACTCCAAACCACCCTCATGGTTCCTTATTTTCACCATTCCCTTACTCTGTTTTTGTTTATCTCTTTATTTAATTTCCAATCTATAATATTCACAACTTATTATTTTCTTTTAATTTCCAAATCTTGTAGTATTATAGATTTCTATCTATAATCTTTTTAAATTGTTATTTGGGAGGGGACCCACTTACTCCAAGAGTAAGTTTTTTACATTTACTCCACATCTTAGCCATTAATTCTAGGGAAATCTAATGGTTTGAATTATTCTTGGAGTATGTGGATCCTCACTCTTGTTATTTTGTTGTTTTATTCACCTGAATGTATAGTTGCTTTCCTATTGATAATTTTAGCTTCAACTAGGGGATGATCAATGATCAATTAAGTTTTTCTTTTGTCAAAAAATGATTATTTTGATAATTAAAAAAATAAAATTCCAACACTTCTAATATTTATTTGATTTGACTACTATAACAAAAATTAAAAGCTGCAATATAAGCTTCAATTCAAAAGCTATATTTTATTAGCTTTTACAAAATTACTTAGGTAGAATTATTCAATGAAAAAAATGTTTGCCTTAAAGTGTTTGTTTCTGTTTATATTTTGTTTGTTTGAATACTTTTTTTGCCTTTACTAGATAATGATAATTTATGTAACATCACATATTTTTAAGTATTAATATGTCTTTGTGTTATGAAAATGCAGCTTGCAAGGCCAGAGGTGCTGACCTCAGAGTCCATTTCAAGGTATTAACAATGTTGTTTTACTTATTATCCCCTTCCTAAGGTTATTTGTTGAGGTGCTTAATAGGACGTAAGTAACTTTCATAAAGTGATTTTAATTTGGATATTATGAAACCCGATGAAAAAAGCATTAGTCTATTGCCTATGTTATCTGGTCTGACCTCTCGTGAACTTTAGGAACAAATCACCATTGTTTTTGGGAGAACCTCTATTATTTATTTGTGACTCAAGGTTCAACTAATGATGGAAAAAATTAATATTTGTCTTTGCTTATATGCACGTATGTTTCATGTTTAAAAACTTCAAAATAGGTAAATCTTAAAGAGACTATCATAGGTTTAAAATTCTTGCTTTTTTGAAAAGATTCAAACCAATCGAAGCATGGGTCTCCATATAGTGTGTTTGTTAGGTGTTACTCTCTATTCATGCTATAAATTATTGCTTCTATGTTGTAACAAGTGTTTGTGCTTATATGTATTAAACTTACTTTTACTTAGACGATAAATTTAACAATAGATGTGTTTCTGCACCCAACTTGGTGTGTTAATATCCATAGTCCCACGTCCTTACTATCATATTGGAATGCTATAGCCTAATACATTTAATATAAACAAATAAAACAAGTTTTTGATCTCTTGAGAATGATGTTTAACATTGCAATTACGCAAAATGACACGATTACTGATTTCTTTACTTGTTTGAATGAAAAAATAACATTATGCTACAAGGTAATTGATTGATCGCACAATTGTGAAGTAATGGAATGAAGTTTTGGGATTCTCTAGATACATTGTTATTAGTAACATATGTCTCCTAAAAAGCCGACATTCAACATGACTTATTTTATTTGGTTTTATTATGCTTTTGTAAGAACTTTCCCTTTATATTGTGCAAGTTGTAGAAGATGGTTGATGCTGAGGATATTCAACCTCTTGTTCTTGACAATGGAACTGGAATGGTCAAGGTTAGTTTAACTTGTTATGAATGTAGATTCTACATTGAATATCTTGGCATGAAGCTGTTGAGAAAACATGATATACCATAAGAGAAATATTCAAATGTTTTTCTTGGATATGGGCCAGAAGGTTCTAATTTTACAGCTGAATTTACTTACAGTCAATTCCCACTTGAATAATGCTGGCTAACTATTTTTTAAGAAACTTTAAAATCACTATGCATGTTCTTATCAGTTATCACAAAATGGCTTCTCATCATACATTGTGATTACATGTTATGGAGTTTATCACTATGACATTGGAACTAATTTTTGGTCATTTTGGTGATGTAGTTGAAGACGTAAGCATTTATAAGCTTCAATTAATGTAAACTTAAGTTGTTCAGCAACTAAAAAGGTTTGTTATCATCACAATATGAAATTTCCAGAGCAATTTAAAAAATTAAATGGCCTATAAGAGTGTATTTTGATACAAAATATCCATTGCTTTGTGCTCTTAGTTCATTTATGCTATGTGAATTTATGATATAGTTATGATTATTGTGGTTTTATATATACTACAAATTGTGTATGTTGCTAGGACTATTGAGTATATAGGCCAAAAAGGGGTATCTGTATTTTATTTTCCTTTAATTCATTTTTTCATTGCTAAGTAAAGTTTTATTTTTCCTTGTTCAACAACCACTTCCATTTTCTTCTCTCAAATTGTAGTCTTTGATGATTGCATTCCTTCCAAATACTATTGGTTGGTTGCTCATCTCATTTACAAAAAGTAAGGTTATCTTATGATTTAATTTTCTTATGTTTTTCATCAATTTTGTATTTTGGGTCTATTAGGGTATGATATGTTAAAGTTGATAGGATAAGCTAATACAATATGATCCTGTTATATTTACTTTGTAATTTAAAATCTCTGGAGTATACTCTTGTTTCTCAAAATACAATGTAAAAATCTAGAAGTGTATTAAGTTAAGAAATGTATAGAAAATATCTAGAATTGATTTTTAATGAGGAATATTGTAGAAGTAATTCAACAATCCTCATTTTGCTTCTATAACCCCATATACTCTCTCTCTCTCTCTCTGAACACACCTTTCTTTCTCTAACAAATGTTATCAATTGTTTGGTATGAAACATTAGATAACTCTGTGAAGCCTTAAGGACCTTTGATATTATAGCTATCCAACATATTGTCTTCTTTTGCTTGTTTTCTTGATCTGCTTTTTCTTTCCTTCCTTGATAATTCAAATTGAACATTCATTTAGGTGAAGGTTCTACTTATGGAATTGGAGCTTGGGTAGCAACTGGAAGTAATGGTGGTCAGACACCACATGTATGATACTAACACTGAATTGTTAATCTCCTCCTATTTTGTTTTTTCTAATTAGAAAATATTCATTATAATAACTATAGTAGAGAGTTAATCTTGGAACAAGAGTAAACCTGTTAACTTGTAATCTGGAGGTCATATATTTTTCAGTAAAATTCACAAGTGGAGTTGTATAGGGAATATAACAAGTTAAATAGAGAAAATAAGGACTCCATTAATTCAATATTTTGTAATTTAATTTATTTATGAATGATTATGTTAAACATTTGATAGATGTTTAAAATTTGATTTTTTAATGATATAATACTTTTATTACTATTATTATTAGCTAGGACATATTTAATTTAATATAAAAATTGAGCATTATATTGTGGAATATAAGCTGGACCAACAACCAGTTCATCAAAATTAGGAGAGGAATTTGTATAAAAAAATTGAAATAAATTAGCTACGGTTAGATTGTGGTAAATAATTATGTATAATAAATTAGCCATGGTTAAATTGTAGCAAATGAATTATGTGTAATAAATTAGCCACAGTTTAACTGTGACAAATCAATTATGTATAAAATTAGTCGCGGTTGCAAGTGTGGCAGAATAAAATAAATCGGGGTCAAGCTAATGTTACCACATTTCAAAACTTTGTAGCTATAGTACAAATTAACCATGACTAATGTTTTACAACGCCACTTGTAGCTACTGATGCCTAACCGTGACTAATATATTTGCTACGATATTTAAGAAGATTAGCCACGGTTTTGGTCGTGGCTAACGATATCTTTTTTTGTAGTGACTGGAAGGTAACTACTATATGTTTCTAGAGGATTTTAACCACAATTTAATTTCATAGTTTTTATAACTTTAATCTCATTAATTTATAATTATTATTTAAATATACAATATTAAATACAAATGTTCTAAACAAAAATAAAAATTTCATTCCAAATAACTAAGGTAGCATAACAGAGTTGAAAGAGTTATAATTAGAGATGGCAAAATGGATCATTCGACCGATTTTGTCCATGTCAGCATTATGCCCGTAAAACTTAAGCGGGCATGCCCACAAATACTTAATAGACAAAATGACATGCCCTGCCCATTTTAAAATGGTCGAACGAGCATACAGACAGTCCGTGAATATTTTCCTATTTACACTAAAAAAAGATAGATGTTCTATGTGACATATATATACTTTAATACATTCAATATATTGCAATAACATGTGTTATTATAAGTATAAAATAACATGAGTTATAACTTAAAACTCATGTTATTTTGTAAGAAGATGGTGCAATAAAGAGAAGAAGAGTTATTCTGTAATAAAAAGAAGAATTGTTTAATTTATTTTATTATAATATTTTATAACTTATAAATAGATGTTGCGGTACAATAAAGTTATCCATATGCTACAATAGATTCAAGGGGATTTGTCAGAAGAATGAACTAGAAGTTTGAAAGTGTGTTAAAACTAAGCAGAAATGTTATGTCTTTTGGTACTGCTGATGAAGAAGAATTGTTCTAACCCACGTGAAAATGAGGAAGAAAGGGATTTTTGAGTAAAAGAGCAATCACTGATGATTGATGAATGAAATGGAAGTTTGGAGTACCCGTGAGGATGTGACTAACTCTAGTGAATTAGTATGGGCCTTCAAAAAATTAGGTCAGTTCATGCCCGTGTAGCCCGCTTGAAATGCCCGCAAATGTAGTGGACAAGCGGGTCGGGCAATAAGGGCTAACATGAAAATATGTGATGTTTTGCCCGTGGGCAATGCCCATATTGTCATCTCTAGTTATAATTCATTATTCATTATAAATCCATATACACCATTAATTTTCAAAAAACTAAAAATAGTTTCATATGACACTTTAAAAACAAAATACATAACAAATATCCTAAATGTTCTTGGCTTCAGATGTCCCTCTTACACCCAAAGGTTTATTAGGCATACTTGCATAATCATTTGCTTGAAATAATAAAATAAAAAACATTTAGTTGAAACGATAAAAAAAGCATTGCTAATTACCGCATTATTACATATACTAACTAAGCATGTAAAATTAACAACTAACATGTAAGCAAAATAACAATGAGTATTAAGAATTTCCATAGCATCTAGGACCTCAGGTAGAAAGAGACTTGCATAAACAAGCATTCAGATAGTGTACAAGTGTACAAACACAAACAAAGTAATAAAAAAGTGACTACTTCATTAAAGAAAATAAAAAACATAATATGTATATCTAAACAAGTACTTCAATGGTAAAACTAAAAATATATAGGAAGCGACCTTCATCAATCAGAGGTCATATGCATCATGTTCTTCTTCTTCTTCTTCTTCTCTTATCTTATATAAGTCTTTTGGTTTTAGGTGCACAACCACATTTCATCATTCATTGACCACATCATCTACATAATACACCATATGTGGTTAAGATACTTCTACGTAAGGTTATGTTCGTAACGACCACTATTATGAATTGATCTATCAAAGTTAACACAATTAAAATTCCAATTGTCCTTTTTATATCCTCTATCTCGTATAGTATCTGCCCATCTACATTTAAAAGGAATAACCATGAACTGACCATAATAGTTAATCTCAAAGATATCTTCCAAATTTCCATAATATGGTTAGTCTGTTTGCCTTATGTTCCCATTAACACTACTTGAACTACATGATGTGTTAGAGGTTAGGAAAACGCCATTATTTTGCGTTCTCGTTCTCTCTTCTCGAGCCAAGGTTTGAAATTTGAACTCATTGATATTATAAGCAGTAAATCTTCTTGCAATGTCTAACGGGCCTCATGTAAGAAACTTTAGATTAATAGATATTGAATTTATTGTGTGTGGATTTATAATCTAAGTTTAAAAAATATGTATGTTAGAATTGAAAGTTAGTATGTATGACAAATAAAAACATAACTATAAGTTGGTCACTCATCCTCCTTAATAACCAATCAACAAATTCTTTGTTGACTCTCTTCTCTATATCTATAGTTGAAGATTTCCTTCCCCTAGAACTCCTTTTTATGAAATCTCTAAACTCATTATTTAAAAACTTATGTTACAATCAATGAAATAACTATTATATTTCAAGTAGTAAGTCACTTAGATTTTATATCATTTACTTACTCCACAAATGGTGTGACAATTGCACAATTTAGAAGCACATATCGATGAGCATGAAGTATTTGCATCTGAGTTAAAGTGAACATTGAGGAAGCTCTTATTGGTTTACCAACTTGTGGGAAGATAGAGGACACAAACAAAGTCTCTTTATCACTTGGGTCATCACAAATACATCTAGTTCTATTAAACCTTGTCTCTATATCTTCAATGTATCAAGAACAAAAATTAGGAGACCCTTCTACTAAGTAACCCTCAACTGTGGGACCTTCTGGTTGCGCCATGTTTTGGACAAAGGATTTTAAATGACCCAACTCTCTACAATAATGATGAATAATTAGAGTAAACAAAAAATGATATTTATAATGTATATGAATATAATGTAGTAATGTTTTACCTCTCTACATGATACATATATCAATAATGCACTGGACTCCCAAGTCTTGCTTCCTCTATGAGATGGACAGTTAAATGAACCATAGCACTAAATAACGATGGTGGAATAACATCTCCAAGTGACAAAGTGTAACCACAATTCGTTCTTGGAGCGTATGAAGTTCTGAAAGATTTAAGCTCTTACCACACAAGACTCTAAAAAATGAACAGAACTCCACTAAGGTTGCAGTAACATGGTTTGGCCACAAGTTACGAATTGCTAGAGGTAGCAATTGTTCCATAATAATATGGCAATAATGACTTTTCAATCCAAATATTTTTGTTTTTCCTCATAAATATATCTACAAATATTACTTGTGTAACCATCTAGTATTGTAACATTCTTCAAAGCTTTGAGGAATAACTTCTTGTTGTCACGAGTTAGTGAAAACAAAGCGAAGTTATATCTACCATTATCATCCTGCCAAAGATAAGACCTTATGCCCATTTCTCTCAAATCTTTTCGGACTTTAAGCTTGTCTTTTGATTTAGACCTATCATGGAGCAAACTATTTATATTATTATTAAAAATATATTTTCCAATATGCATAAAATATAGACAATGACATAACAAATTAAACTCCCAATATGGAGTTCAAAGAATATGTTTCTTTTATTCCATATTTTAGATTATTCTATAGATCTTCTTTCACTACCATTCAGCTTTGGGGAGGTCTGAATAACCTCCACAAAAAACATCCACAAAATGTAAATTTTGGTGTAGTGTAGAGAAGGTGAGTCCATGAGAGGATGTGGTAGATGTAGTATTTCATCTAGTAGTTCTCAGGGAGACAAAAGAGGTTGCATGCTTGTATTGCAAGATGGTTGTCGGTGGTGGCTTTTCTTGTGCATACCATTGTTGAATGAGAGAAGTTTTGGGATTAGGGTTCCGAGAGGAGTGAATAGAGAAGTGATTTTACATAAAGTATAATCCCAAACGTGGGGTATTAAAAGTAATTTTCTTTGTTGCTCCATCAATTCCATGATTTGTTTTATGTTTATGGTTAGGGGTATTCACACTAAGTTTGGGTTAGTATTTAGGCAAAAAAATCTTCTGATTTGAAGACATAAATAATATAAGATCTAGTTCGATTTGGTTGATTTATATTAAGAAATCCAATCCAAAATCTATATATGGTTTCGATCCAGTTTGGTTGGTTTTTTAATAAAAAATAACAAGTCTAACATATTTTCAAATAGTTAAGTTCACATAAAAAAATATATTTAAAAATAATAAGTTTACCATGTTTAAAAGTCTAAAAAATTCATAATAAAACCAACAAATCTACACTGAGACTCATGGTACCAAGTATGGTAATTATAAGAATAAGAAACTAACAACAATAACATACCAACATAATTATAACAACAAGCAAGTATTAACTAATAAGTAATAATTGTTAGTCTTAGACATGATCTAAAAGAGTTCTAAACCATACAAATATGAAAAAAGGAAGCAAAAATGATGGAGTTAACTCCTGCCATTGTTGCATTTTTTAGCAAGCTTCAACTCCAACTCCAGAGAATGATTTCGAGGTTCTTCTAAACTCTTGCTCTCTCCCTTAGATGGTGTTCGTTTTTTCAATGTGTGAGTAAGCTTAACCCTCTTCCATAGTCAGCCTTCTCCCTTCTTGAACACATATGGTCAGAAGTTCATTAGTTAACCACTTATCCTTATGTGTGTTATAAGAAATCTTAAAAGGACCATAATGACGGAGCATAGTGCACAAAATGAAGTGAACCAAAAATGTTTCCGACTTATAAACTTACAAGGCCTTCAATTGAGCCGCAACACCCCTCATGTGCATGATATAATCATACACACCTCCCAAAACATTAAGCTTCGTAGATGAGAATTACATGATAAAGGTACTTGCCAAAGCCTTGTCTGAAGTGACAAATTGTTCGTCTATTGCTTTCATTAAGAAATGAACATTGTCATACTACTTAACGTTACCGTTGCTTGCAACAATTCTAAATGACACGGAATAATACTTATTGGCTGAGTCACGACCAGGTCGCTCTCTTTAAGACGTTTCGTGACACTATCCAAAATGTGTAAGCAGACTATCAACCACGCCGTCCCTAGGATAATACACCCCATATCTCTATTATTGAATTCTTACTGTATTGTAAGAACCAATCTTGAATACACCCACTACAATATAACTACCAATGCCAATTCTCAAAATACCAACAACATGGCTACTAATGCCAATTCTCGAAATACCCACAACATGGCTACCTGTGCCAATTCTTTTCCTTCAATACTGACTACCATTGTCAGTTCAAAAAATGCTCACAATATGGCTACCTATGTCAATTATTTTCTCTCAATACTGACTACCACTGTCAGTTCTTGAAATTCCCACAATTGGATGTATGTGCCAATTCTTAATGCCACAGAAAGAAAAGGGGGGAAGTTTGCTGGAAATGCATGGGCTGAAAATATGAGGGAGAAAGAAAAAGTTGACTGATAATGCATTCAACTTGGGGCAAGTTATAATGAGGGGAGAAGACCTCTATTTATAACATGAGATTTTTTATAAGTTCTTCATCTCTCCAATGTGGGACTTGTGAGTTGTTTTTTCAAAACTCTTCTTTGTGCGACTTGAAAGTTTTTTAGATTTTACACCCAAAAGTTCCCACCAATGGCTTTCAACAAACCAAGTTCCAACAATCCTCCACTTGAAATTAAAAAACGATTTTCAAGAATTTACGTGGTCTCAATAAGATTGTGCATAAAAAAATGTGTCAAAAGACTTGAACCTTTGTATAGTGAATAAGTTCCAAATTTTACTAGAGTGGCTCGTAGTTTTGAACCCTATCTCCGGCTTTAAATCACACACAACCTTTTCAAATGTGTATTATATAAAGCCTGTGCGTTAAAGGTCATACTCGCCTATCCCACTACAGTGAACGCTCTAGAAATTTATGCCTCAGAATTTCATACGAAGCAACCCCCATTTCCACATTCACATAGGTGAGTCTATCAAGAGTACTCCTATAGCCTGGGTACTCCACTCTAATTGAAGTATAGATCTCATTAAGAGTTTAATGCATCCTTACATATGATGGAGGAATCATGTTTCTCATAATTTTATAGCATGTTCATTCTCATAATACTTCACAACTTGTTATTACCCATTGAACCTATTTATTGGGATCTACAGTCAGTTAGGTCGGGTTACCATCATGGGTCATCTTCGTTCTAAGGGAAATAGTCTCATACTCTTAGTAGTAATATAAACTTTCTCTCTAGCTAGTCTTTTCGTCAAAGAATTTGCTAAGTTATTCTCAGTGCGTACATGATCCATTCTAACAGCTCCTGTAGAGAGTAGCTCTCTAATGGTGTTGTGTTGACGATATATTTGTCGTTTCTTACCGTTATAAAAGCAGCTCTGATTTTTTGGAATAGTTGTGGTACTATCATAATGGATCAACACAATTGCTATCGGTTTTTCCCATATGGGAATCTCTGCAAGCAAGATTGTCAACCAATTTTCTTCTTCACTAGCTCTTGCTATTACTATCATCTCAACTTCCATAATGGATTGAGCTCAAATAGTTCATTTCTTATTAGACTCTAGATAGTCCATCTCATCATTGATGACTTCTTGCCACAAATCACCATCCAAAGAAGTCAAAACTTCTCGGAAAGTTGATGGATTCTCCTCCAATATATAGACAATATAATCATGTTTGTACTCTCTAGAAATTGTTGCTATTTTACTTCTTCTAGGTTCTATTTCAAAGCTTTCATTTTTTATAATTATCTCTAATCACATGTATGTTATTAGTTGATGTGCCCCCACTATTCCTCAATTTAAAAGGGAATTTCTTTTTCATTGAAACTAACATTGTTTTGACTCAATGATCACTTTTATGTTAATGTCATAAAACATGTACGTCTTGATGTTTACAACATACCCAATGAATACACATTAATAGGCTATGTGAGATTAACTCTTTAGGGGCATACCATCAAATATGATTTCGCAATCAATTCTATGTATCTCAATGGACTGAGACTCTACTAATTTATCATCAGTTATATGATACTTGAAGTAACGAATAACCACATATTTTTTTAGTCTCAGCTTCCTTAGTACCATATTTCTTTTCAAGCGCATACCAAATTAATTGGACAGACTTGTATGGACAATAGTAAACATTGAGATTATCAGACAACCCATTCAGAAATGAAATTCTTATATAAGTAATTATTTTCATTCTAGATAATTATTTCAATAGCTAGTTTATCTTTTTTCTCTTTTTCCAGAAACATTGGGATACTGGTTTTCAGAATGTGAGCAATTTTTCTCATAGTGTGGAATATTTCCATCTTATGTTGCCACCATTTAAATTTTGTCTCATCAAACCGAAATGGTTTGTTTAGGTCAAAACTGTTCGGTCCAGTAATAATATACGAATGTTATTATAGTAGAAACGTCTTAAAATTATGGTTATTGTTACTTGTAACAATTCTAAATGGCACGGAATAATACTTACTAGTTGAGTCACGACTAGGTTGCTCTCTTTAAGACGTTTCGTGGCACTATCCAAAATGTGCAAGCAGACTATCAACCACGTCATCCTTGGATAAAACAACCCAGATCTTGTTATCGAATTCTTACTTCATTGTAAGAACCAATCTCGAATACACCCACCATAATATAGCTACGAATGTCAATTCTCAAAATACTCACAACATGGCTGTCAATGCCAATTCTTAAAATACACACAATATGGCTACTCATGTCAATTCTTTTCCCTAAATATTGACTACCAGTGTTAGTTCTAAAAATGCTCAAAATATGACTACATATGTCAATTCTTTTTTCTCAATATTGACTAACAATGTCAGTTCTCGAAATTCCCACAATTTGGCTGCCTATGCTAATTCTTAGTGCCACAGAATGAAATGAGGAGAAGTTTGCCGGAAATGCATCGACAGAAAATATGAGGGAGAAAGAAAAAGTTGAATGAAAAAGCATTCAACTTGGGGCAAGTTATAATGATGGGATAAAACATTTATTTATAACATGAGATTTTTTCCATGTTCCTCATCTCTCCAATGTGGGACTTGTGGGTTATTTTTCAAAACTCTTCTATGTAGAACTTGGAAATTTTTTAGATTTCACACTCAAAAGTTTTCACCAATGAATTTCAATAAACCAAGTTCCAACACTACTTAATAGAACCCTAATCCTAGAAGATGCTTTGGTCATTATGAACATAACGCAAAGGTGTTGTAACCGTAGCTTGCAGCAATTCAAAATGGCACGAAGTAATACTTACTGGATGAGTCACGACGAGGTCGCTCTCTTTAAGACGTTTCGTGGCACTGCACAAAATATGCAAGCAGACTATGAACCACGTCGTCCCCAGGATAAAACAACCCATATCTTTGTTATCGAATTCTTACTACACTGTAAGAACCAATCTCGAATACACCCACCACAATATGGCTACCAGTGCCAATTCTCGAAATTACCCACAATATGACTACCCGTGCCAATTCTCTGCAAACAAACTTCTCATCTAACTTGTTTCTTCATTAGCTGTTGTTAATGCTATCATCTCAACTTCCATAGTGGATTGAGATAACATAGTTTGTTTCTTGTTAGACTCTAGATAGTCCATCTCATCATTTATGGCTTCTTGCCACAAACCAACATCCAAAGAAGTCAAAAACTTCTTGCAGAGTTGATGGATTATCCTCCAATTTTATGGATTATCCTCATATATAGACCATATAATCAGGTCTATACTCTCTAATAATTATTGCTCTCTTACTTCTTCTAGTTTCTATTTCAAAACATTTCATTTTCTATCATTATCTCTAATCACAAGTGTGTGACTAGTTGATGTGCCCCCACTATTCCTCAATTTAAAAAGGAATTTCTCTTTATTGAAGCCAACATCGTTAGACTCAATGATTATTTTTGCGATAAGGTCGTAAAACCTATACGCCTTGTTGTTTACAACATACCCAATGAATATACATTCATAGGTTCTACTTGCAAGTTTAAAAACTCAAGGGGCATACCTTCATAAATAATTTCATGAGCAATTCTCTTTATCTCATTGGATTGAGACTCTATTGATTTATGATCAGTCATATGATACTTGAGGTAGTGGTAACATCATATATATATTTTTTTATCTTAACTTCCTCGGTATCATATTTCTTTATTTCTCAAGTGCATACCAAATTAATTTGGAAAACATATATGAGTTTTAGTAATTATAGAGATCATCAGATAACCCCTTCAGAATGAAATTTTTACATCAATAATTATTTTTATACCATAGAATTGTATCAATAGCTAGTTTATCCTTTTTTTTCAACTTTCTCCAACATCATTGGAACATTGATTTTCAAAACGTGTGCAACTTTTCTCATAGTGAGGAAATTTCTTATCCTATGTTGCTAACATTTGAAATTTGTCTCATCAAACCGATATAGTCTGTTCATGTCATAGCTGTTCAGTCTAGTAATATTATCTACGAATATCATAGCAGTAGAAATGTCTTAAAATTGTTGTAACTGTAGCTTGCAGCAATTCAAAATGGCACGAAATAATACTTACTAGCTGAGTCACGATCAGGTCGCTCTCTTAAAGACGTTTTGTGGCACTGCCCAAAATGTGCAAGCAGACTATCAACCACGCCGTCCCCAGGATAAAACAGCCCAGATCTCTGTTATCGAATTCTTAGTGTACTGTAAGAACCGATCTCGAATACATCCACCACAATATGGCTACCAGTGCCAATTCTCGAAATTACTCACAATATGGCTACCCATGCCAATTCTCTTCCCACAATACTGACTACCAGTGTCAGTTCTCGAAATCCCACAATATGGCTACCTGTGCCAATTCTTTACCCACAATACTGACTATCAGTGTCAGTTCTCGAAATTCCACTTTGGATGTCTGTGCCAATTCTTAAGTGTCACGGAAAGAAAGGGGGAGAAGGTTGCCGGAAATGCGTCAGCGAAGTATTAGGGGGGAGAAAGAAAAGTTGAGAGGAAATGCCTTCAATTTGGTGCAAGTTATAATGAGGGGAGAAAGCTTCTATTTATAACATGAGATTTTTTCCATGTTCCTCATTTCTCCAATGTGGGACTTTGGAGATGTTTTTTTTTCAAAACTCTTCTATGTGGGACTTGGGAGATGTTTTTTCCAAAACTCTTCTATGTGGGACTTGAGTGTTTTTTATATTTCACACCACCATCTTCCAACAATATTCATCTTTCCCAAATGAAGGAGAACTCTTTCCTTCAAACCCTTAAATTGTCACCTTTGAGTTCGGGAACATCAACTTTCACATCATAGAAACTAATATGTTGACTATCTGCAAATTAAAAAAATATGAACAACCTGCTTAATAAATTTGTTTTGAAGAAAATAATTACATCATGTTTTACCAATGTAAATCATATTTCTATTGAATATAGAGATATAAAACTTGTGTGAGGGCTAAAGTTCTAATAGCATTATATTCTCGCAATGATGACAAAACTATCAAATTGAAAATAACTATATCATGTTTTACCAATGTAAATCATGTTTCCAATGAATATAGAGACATAAAACTTGGTTATGGGTTAAAGTTCAAATTCCATTATATTCATGCAATGGTGATAAAACTATCAAAATATGTTTTGTTTCCTAATACATGTGAGTTGATTAGGAAATATAATTTGATATTTTTTCAAATTAAATATACAAAAAAATTAATAAAATATTTTGCGGGGTGAATTTTATTAGATCATGTATAATCTATCACAATAATGCTTTTTGTGACTAACACAATAAATTTTTTAATAATTAAAGATGCCATGGCTACACTTTAACAAACAAAATAGCATCATATTGTGACTAACACATGAAAAAACATTCACACATTATGTGCAAAACTACAATAATAATAATATACTTAAGCTAAAGAAATCATTATCAACCATCCAACACATAACAAAACAATTAAAAATATTCATAAACTAATATGACTTAAATTAGTTATTTCGTTTTTTGGTCAACAATCCACAATCATATACTTTAGGAGATACACCAAAAAGACAATATTTTTGTCTTATAGATTCTTTTCTTACTCCAATAGATATTACAAGACTTGAGATAAAATTAAGATTTCAGACGAAAAGAATACTAGCATTTTGGTGTAGCACACGGGAAAAAAACGTTGTCCTCCCAACGAAGAACCAAAAAGAAATTTATAAATAACGTAAATCAAATTGATAACATTTATAAACAAGGTACAAGTAAATCAATTAGTTGCTCTGATATCAAATGTTAGAATTAGACATGATCTAAAAGAGTTTTAATCCTACGAACACGAAAAACGGAAACAAAAAGGATAGAGTTACCTCATGCCATTATTGCGTTTTCTAGCAAGCTTCGGATTCCGACTCCGGAGAGTGATTTCAAGGTTCTTCTAAGCTCTTGCTCTCACTCTTGGATGGTGTTGGTTTTCTGAATATGTGAGTAAGGTAGGGACCTCAAAAATTTTGAATTAATACTCACCTAACCATCAATGGATAATATTATAATTAATGATAATTGATTGATTCCAACAATTAAATGTACATTATATTTGATATGAAACAATTTGCTTAATGAACCATAATTAATATGGAAATAAATGATATTATTTCCATTGATATCATAATCAATATGGAAATAATAGAAATTATTTCCATTGATATCATAATTAATATGACAATATTCTTACAATAACACTTCTAACGATTCGAGAATACGTAAAATATACATTTTAGATTATCAATTTCAATGTTATTTAAATTTAGAAACAAAACGATCTTCATTTTTATATATGTAATTAGTACTGATTCGATCTAGATAAGTCTTATTTTTGAAATTAGAATAAAAAACTGATTTTAATAGATCGGTTTTCTAAAAATCAGTCCAACACGACTCAAACAATTTTGATTTTTTATAGTTTCCGTTTTTTGGATTGATTTTCGATTTGTTTTTTTTGGACTGTTCTAGATTTAAACACCTCTATTTATAGTTATGCAACAGTTTTGGATATCATAAAATGAAAAATGTTATATAATTTGATTAAAATAATATTAATATACATTGGAACTAAATTAAAAAATGAAAAAATAAAAGTGGATAGATATGTAATAAATAAGAGTATGATCGAAAAATAAAGTATAAATGTTTATTAATTTTTTGAAATATAAAAGATTTGGAAAAATATAAAAAAGTTAAAACATAAAAGATATGGAACATAGAGAGTAAGGAGTAAATTATATTATGAGTTTGATGAGAAGAGATAAATTATAGGATATTATCATATTTTAATAGATAGGGCAAATATGAGTTTGTTCACCAATTATATCATATTTACCTAATGTGTTACTATTACATGGGTATTGAGTTAGAAATAACCAAGAATGTTATAATTTTTCTCATAATACCCAAATACCAATATGGCCACCACTACAATGAATGTTACCACATCAATGTCATCGTTATCTAATGAAGACCACATATGCAATAAGATAAGAGTTTCTCATACTCATATTTTATTATGCTCTTATCATTCTTTCCTATTCAATTCTACCATCAAAGATGACCTAAATGATAATATCAAAAAATGTTTTATTTGAAGGTCTTGTTACGTAACCAACAATGAATGTATTAAGTGTTTAGGCAAATTCAGACCATCAAGTAAAATCAAAGATTGATATTCCATCTCTAACAACAATATTTAATAGAAAAACAACAAGTGAAGTAAAATGATAATTAACCAATCATCCAAATAATTGAGAATATCGTAATATAACCTAAAATATATTATTAATGAGATGAGCTTTTAATTAGGATAGAACATCTAAAATAGCCCCTCAAAATAAATGTTAGTTTGGTAGAAATTTTTAATTTTTGAATATTTTTTTAAAAATAAGTTAAGAAGAACACAACGAAAACCTATTTATCTTTCTTTTATTTCTGTTTTTTTTTGTATTTTAGTAAAAACTTAGAAAAAGGCACTCAAAACGGCAAACTTAAACTATAAGGGACCATACTTATTTTTTTATCTTCAGATATTTAAACTTTCTAAAAAGGAAATAAATTAAATATTAACACCTCGAGCTTTGATTTTTATTGGGGAAAACTACTTAGTCATTTTGTCTCATTTTAATTTCTAAGTGTAGTTCTATTTTATAAGTCCTGATGTTGGATTATCTCATTAGACTAATTGAATAATATTTTTCAACACATGGCATTGAATGTAATCGATATAATAAATTATAAGCCAGTTTAAATGAATATTCTAATAATAACAATAAGTAAAAACCAACATTAGAACTAAAAGTATAAATAAATTTAAATTTAAGAAACCAAAGTCACAAAAAAATATCAAAATAAAAATAATTAACATAAAAACAAAAACACATTTTCACATTTTTAATTTCATATTAGACAGAAATAGGCTTGACGAACACTGAAAAGAAAACCATGACCATGGTACTAGTTTAGGCCGAAGGTTCAGCCCACGTCCCTAAACAAAACAATTGGCAAAATACAATAAAACAAAATTGTATCAGGATAAAAGAAACAAAAATACAATGAGAAATAAAATATTGATTTATTATTGTATTTATTTTTAATAATAATTTCAAAAGTTAATTACACTGACACCACTTGAGTTTTAGTTAAATTACACAAATCACCCATCACTTTTCTACACCTACACAAACATCCCATAGTTTTTATACTTTCGTTACACTGACCACCTCTGCATGAAAAATAAGTGTAATCTTTTAAATAAAAAATGTGATAAATGAAATTAAGTTAAACAAAACATGGTATATTGTGAGGAAAAGTCCAAATAATATACAAATTAATGTCTCTTTATTATTTTTTGTTACAAAATGTATCAACAATTGTAAAGAGATATTGTTTAAATCATTCTTATGTTATATCGTAACGAACCAAAAATAATAAAGAGGTATCGGCTCATATATTATTTGGATTTGTCTCCACGATATACCATGTTTTGTTTAACTTAATTGCATTTATCACATTTTTTATTTAAAATATTTTCTCATGCAAGGGTGGTCATGAAACGAAAGTATAAAAGCTAGAGGAGGTTTGTGCAGGTGTAGAAAAGTGAGGGGTGGTTTGTGTAATTTTACTAAAACTCAGGAAGTGTCGATGTAATTTACTCTAATTTTAACTACTCTGGGTTCATTAAATTTTTTGACCCAATTTAATAAATTGATCGAAATAGTTGATTCTTGTTTGCATTCATCCAATTAATGGCTAAGATTGAATCCGCTTAACAATTCTTAAATAGCAAAGAAGAATGAGATTTTGAATCATTCATTGCACTTCCATCCGTATGAATTCTAAGTTTATTAGCTCTCATGATTTCTAATGCCACTTATTACTTTTCCTATTTTGCTTTCTAGCTCCCAGCGGTAGTGCTTCAGGGATAAATCCCTTTGATTTATTCATATTATTTTTCCTAGTTGATGCTTAACATATGTTATCAAACATATACCATTAATTCACTAATGATGTTTGTATTTTCCTTGTAAATTATTTATAATATTACATTTTATACAAATAAGCTATTCCTTTTATTCTTTCTTAAATTTGTTGTGATTCAATTATTATTACTATCACGCTCCGATTTCCGGCTACGCAACCTCTTAGAGTTGCAACTATATTTTATGGTAAAAATGTAGAAAAAATATTTTAGCCCAATTACATTGGGCTTGATTTTTGATATCCAGGTTTAGTAGTCGATTACGGATCGAGGAAGATATTAGCACATCGTCTATCCATAATTATATGGTACTCTTGCTAATTGCACGATTTAAATACCCTTCACTTATTTAAAATTAAAATTATTAAAACAAAATATTTAACTTTTATTTTTATATCTGACAAGATTAAATCTTGCTTCGACGTATCCCTAAATACTTTATAAAATCAAGACTACGTATTTCTAGGTTTTAAAATGGTTTGTTGATAAAATAATTATATCTTTGAAAATGGTGAAGCAATAGAAACTAATGTTCACACCGCATCCCATTTCGAAGAGGTTTAAAAATAAATATAATATTTGGTTGGTTATTTATTGTTACTTTAGGAATTAATCAAGTGAAAAGAAACGTCTTAACATGACCGTTCAAGAATGATATGTGAACAAGAAGTGTTGTCACGACCTTCCTTCATCATTTGATTAATCCCTAATAGTTATAAAAAAATTATAAGCAATAATTGTAATATTGTACGTCAGCATTTTATGACGAAAAAACGCCTAACACATGGACTGAATAACACATCAAGATATGGAGCCTGCAAAGCTTAAATTTCACTTGAGGTACAGGACCCAAAAAGTTTAAGTTTTTACATCGAGGTACAGGACCAGGAAAATTTATATTATACTTCGAGGCACAAGACCCAGAAAGTTTGATTTTGAATGCTCATCAAGGTACAGGACCCATAAAGCTTAAATTTCATGTCGAGGTACAAGACCCGAAAAGTTTAAATTTCACATCGAGGTATAGGACCTGGGAAGTTTAAATTTCACTTTGATGTACAGGACCCGTAAAGCTAAGATTTCACGTCGAGGTACAGGACCTTGAAAGTTTACATTGCACTTCGAGGTACAGGATCCAGAAAGCTTAGATTTCACGTCGAGGTACAAGACCTGGAAAGTTTAAGTTGCTCGTCGAGGTACAAGACCTGGAAAGCATATATTTCACTTCGAGGTACATGACCCAGAAAGTGTAAGTTTCACATTGAGATACAAGACTCGAAAAGTTTAAGTTTCACATCGAGATACAGGACCCAAAAAGTTTAAACTGCTCATGGAGATATAGGATCCGGAAAGTTTAAATTTTATGTCAAGGTACATGACCTGAAATGTCTAAGTTACTCACATCAATGTATATGACCTGGAAAGTTTAAATTTCACATCAAGTTACTGGACCCGGAAAGCTTATATTGCACTTCGAAGTACAAGACCTGGAAATCTTAGATTGCATTTCGAGGTACAGGACCCAGAAAGTTTAAGTTTCACATCGAGATACAGGACCCAGAAAGTTTGATCTTCACATTGACGTACTGGACCTGAAAAGTTTGAATTTGATGAATGTAAAATAATGAGTGAATGTTTGAGAGTATGTTATATGTGATGTTTGCCATGCATGAATTATGAATGTGATGAAATGAAGGGTATAAACTATGCACCAATGTTCAAGTGCGCTCATGAGTTGTCTTTGATATATAAATTTGTCTCATTTTGTTGAGCTAGCCTGAAATATGAACCTATTTTTTAATTATTGTTAACTGAGATGATCTACTTTTGAGTTGTTGTCCCAATGTTGTATTGAAAAGAACAATTAATCCCAATAATGATGCCCCAATGTAAGTTGTTTGCGACTCCACCCTCAGGAGATGGAAGTGTGATTGTTCGTTTTCCTTTAGAGGAAATACTTTGATTGCCCAGTTTGCTTAAACTATAATGGGCATTTGCATAAGGGTGTTCATTTAAATTTTCCTAATTTTTGCCCGAAATACCTTATGTAGGTATATGTCGGGAATTCTCTCTTTTTGTAGTGATACTAAATCACATTTTCAGATTTTCGACTTATTACCGCTCTCCTTTTCTTAGGTTGCCCTTGCGGGTTTTCAACCTAGCACTCTTTTTATTTTTACATCCTTATGTAAAATTGCCCTAGTTTTTGGCTTAATGAAACCCTTTGATTCGAGAAAATTATGACCCACTCAAAATTTTTGCCCTAGTGTGAGATCGTGAGTTTATCTTTCTATTCAAATTGTCATCCCAGGCTTTAACTTGAGATGTCGTCTACAAAAATCATCCAAAAAAAACTGCCCCGGTTTGAGACACTCCTCCTCCTTTGATTTAGTGCTCTTTATGTCACACACAACTCTTTAAACATAGATACTAACAACAATGACCATACAAACTTGGCTAGTGTTTGGGCTATAAATAGTGATGAAAGAACTGAAAATGGAATTGAAGTTGTATTTGGGGTTTGAATAATGATATGGTGATTGTGATCTTTAAGAGGGAATGTAATTTATGCATTAAAGATTAGATATTTTTATTAAAAAATTTAGTTTAATGGAGTCAACATTTTTTTGCCATGGTGTGAATCTTATGCAAATCGATCATTAACAAGGTCTTTTTAAGCTTGTATCGTGGCTTGGCTGAGTAAGATATGGAGATCACATCATAAAAACTTTTTCTCTTCCGTTTCCGAGATGGTCTTTCTTGATTGTGAGAAAAAGGATAATGTTGTTGGATATGATTATGTTGTGGAGGTTGGTTTAAGGTTTCGATGAATGATGCATCGCCTTCCATCCCTTCACCCGTAGTTTCATATCAGGTTATGTGTTGAGTTGGATCTTTTAAACCTCTACCACTTCTAAGGCAACTTTCTATCTTTTCTCATATGATCATCAGTTGATGGAATCCTAAAGATACACATCCCAACATCATACTATAAAATGGTGGTTGGAGAGTATTGATGAACATTGAAACACTATATTCATCAGATATATTGGGCTTAACCTGAGTGACCACTTATGCCCACCTTTGGACATATTCAGTGAAAGTTTCATCATCTCTCTTGATCATATTTTTGAGTCTTGTCCTATCAGGAGCTATATCAATGTTGTAATCATATTGCTTGAGAAAAACATCACATAAATCCTTGAAGCACTGAATTTGTGAATTTTCAAGTCGCAAGTATCATGTGATGGCACCTCCAGTTAGGCTTTCTTGAAAGAAATTGATCAACAAATTTTCATCTCTGATATAGGGAGTCATCTTCCTAGCATACATAGTCAGGTGATCTTCAAGACAAGAAGTTCCTTGATAATTGTCAAATGCTGGCACTTGGAACTTTGGCGGCCAAACTAAACCCGAGAGTAAACATCTGTCACTAACGTCCTTCAAACCATATGAATTGGCTTCTTCCATGGCTCTGATTCTTCTCTCTATGGCATTTATTTCCTCTCGATCATGTGGAGTGGTAGAGTGATTGGGGTTGTCTCGGTCAAATGGGATCCCCATATGGAAAACAGTTTGCAAACTAGCTTATGAGGATAGTGTATCAATTTGGGCCACTGATTTATTTCCTCTTTCTGGATCGCTTCAGTCGGGTCTAATTTATCACCTTTGAAATCAATTTTAATTCATGAGCGCCTTTGGCAATGGATAATGAAATGCATGTCATAAGTTTGGGTATGAAGTGTATGGAGGAATGGGAGGATGATGCATCAATAATGTATGCATGTTATTTCTTCTATTTTTTTGCTTGCATGAATGCATTTGATGTTGCATTAATGAATTTTTCGAATAATGTGTGGTATATGTAATTTATGGTATAATAATGTATTAAATGTAATGTTTGACGATTATTTTTTGTTTAATTTTTTTAATAAGTATATGAATGTATGAATTGGTGAATGTATGAATTGGTGAATGAATGATGTAATTTTATTTTTTATATGAATGTTTGAATGATGAATATTTGAATGGTTAATTTCTTTTAAATGAATGCATGTGTGTATGGGTGCATGAATATGTGTTAAACGATTAACTCCAAGCTCATTAGAATGACATAAAAGTTATCCCTAGGACATTGAGCTCATCGAAGGGAAATGAAAAGTATCCCTAAGGCGTTGAGCTTATCGAAAGGAAATGAGAAGTATACCTAAGGCGTTGAGCCTATAGAAGGGAATGAAAATTATCCATACAGCGTTGAGCCCATCGAAGGGAAATGAGAAGAGTATCCCTAGGGCGTTGAGCCTATCGAAGGGAATGAAAATTATCCCTATGGCATTAAGCCTCTCGGAGGGAAATGAGAAGCATCCTTAAGGCGTTGAGCTTACCGAAGGGAAGGAAAATTATCCCTAGGGCGTTGAGCCCATCAAAGGGAAATGAGAAATATCCCTAGGGTGTTGAGCACATCGAAGGGAAATGAAAAGTATCCTAAGGCGTTGAGCTTATTGAAGGAAAATGAGAAGTATCCCTAAGGCATTGAGCCTATCGAAGGGAATGAAAATTATCCATATAGTGTTGAGCTCATCGAAGGAAAAATGAGAAGACTATCCCTAAGACATTGAGCCTATCAAAGGGAATGAAAATTATCTCTATGGCATTGAGCCTCTCGGTGGGAAATGAGAAGCATCCCTAAGGTGTTGAGCCTATCGAAAGGAAGGAAAATTATCCATAGGGCGTTGAGCCCATCAAAGGGAAGAAAAATTATCCCTAGGGTGTTGAGCCCATCGAAGGGAAATGAGAAGTATTCCTAAGGCGTTGAGCCTATCATAGAGAATGAAAATTATTCCTATGGCGTTGAGCCTATCGAAGGAAAATGAGAAGTATCCCTAAGACGTTGAACCTATCTTAGAGAATGAAATTTATCCCTAAGGCGTTGAGCCCATTAAAGGGAATGAGATTATTAAGCTATCATTGTGGCACAAGGACATCAAAGTGTAATGCCATGCTCATAAGACTCAGGCATGAATACATTTTTAGGGCCAAAAGTCTCAATTTATAATGACAAATAGATAGAATTTAAGTTATGTTTCTCGTGTCTTAAATAAGGTACGCTTATTAGGTTTTGGAAATTCTAAAAGTCACAACCTTATGGTGGAGTACTATATCATATTTAAAGTGGACTAAATAAAGGCCTTAGACATCTAGGTTACCAAATTGCTTCCAATTTCAAAAGAAAGGAATCCTAATATTGTAGGTTAGAAACAAGAGGAGTCAAACCCTCGAGCGTCTAACTCACAATACCAAGAACAATCTGGGTGGTCCATTATGTTAATATCAGGAGACAAGTCTAACACCGATAAAGTAAATGTCCCTCTTATCTTAATCTTAATCTCTAACAATCTAGGTATAAAGCGTATGTTGTGTACTGTGAGTGTGAGGAAGCAATTTTTTTTAAAAATAAACCCCCACCCCAAAGCTACATAAAACATGGTGGGTATACTCAAATAATTAATTGACTTGAAAAAAATGAATGAATAAATATATCAACAAATATGCAGAAAATATGTTTGTGTAAAAAGAAAAGAAAAAGAGGTATTTAAAACAAGCAAAAAGCTGCATTAGGCCTGACTTTCTTAAAAAAAAAAGTCCCAAGTGGAGTCGCTTGCTGTTGCGCACCGATTTTCGACTACGTGACCTCTTAGAGTCGCCACTATATTTTATTGTAAAAAATGTAGAAAAAACTTTTAGCTCAATCACATTGGACTTTGGATTTTTGATATCTAGGTTTGGGAGTCGATTATTATCGAGGAAGATATTAACACATTGTCTGCCCATAATTATATAGTACTCTTGCTAATTGCACAATTTAAATACCCTTTACTTATTTAAAATTAAAATTATTAAATCAAAATATTTATTTTTTATTTTCTTTTTGTATGTCTAACAAGATTAAATATTGTTCCTACATATCCCTAAATGCTTTAGGAAATCAAGATTACGTAGTTCTAGATTTTAAAATGGTTTATTGGTAAAATAATTATCTCTTTGAAATTGGTGAAACAACATAAACTAATATATGCACCACATCTCATTTCGAAGAGGTTTGAAACAATTATAATATTTTGTTGGTTATTTATTATTACTTTAGGAATTAATCAAATGAAAAGAAATGTCTTAATATGATCATTCAAGGATAATATGAGAACAAGAAGTGTTACCACGACATGCCTTCATCCTTTGATTAATCCCTAATAGTTATAAAAAATTTATAAGCAATAATAATAATATTGTATGTAAGCATTTTCTGAAGAAAAAGTTTTTAGTAAGTTATTTTTAATTAGTAAAAGATTCTGATTTTATTGATACTAGAAGCACTACAAGTGATTATGATTGGTTAGCGGCTCGAAATGAGGAAAAAGACTCAATACGAATCATAGCATCGCTATTAAATCGCATTAAAATACGTTTATTAATGTTATTTGACCTTTATGGATATAGTATGTTAGAAATAAATTAATATAATGTCTAGAATTGATTAAAACACTCTCTAGTATCTAAAAAAATAAGTAAATGGAAGCAGGATTAATGGGCCTCCACCTTGGTTGAACGGATTAGTTGCCCAAAACCATATAAGGTAATAGAAATAAATTAAAATAAAAAAGTAAAAACATGAATTGAAAAAGCATGCCGAAAACTAGGGGTGTCAATATGGGCATTGTCCGCGGACCAGCCCGCATTGCCCGCAAAAAAATGTGGACAAGACATGATATTTTTGCCTGTTAGCCCATATTGTCCGGCCTGTTTGCCCGCTTTATTAGCGGGCATTTTAAACGGGCTTCGCGGGCGGCCCGCGGGCATTACATTCTACACTTTAAAATTTTAATCTAAGACTTTATTATTGCTTGGTTATTTTATAATTACTTGTTAGAGAGAATTTATTATCTAATATGGTCAGAGAGTCATGTTTTGAATTATTATTATTATAGAGACTTTGAATTATTATGTAATGTGGTTATGTAAAATCTATTGATTTATTGCATAATGTATTTGATAACTTAGCATTCACTATTGTTGTTTTTTTAATGTAAACAACAAAATGCCCGCAGGCCGCCCGTAGCTCGTTAGCCCGTTTTAAAACGGGTAGGACATGACTTTTTGTCCGTTAACCAATTGCGGGCATGCTCGACCCGCTTAAATTATTGCGGGCGCGGGCTAAACAGGCCACCCACACCCCTACCGAAAACTAACAAAAAGAATAAATAAACATAAGCAATTAAAAGAGGGTAATGGTGTTACCCATATCCATCTTCCAATCATCCAGTAGCAAAGGTAATGGAATCCCTAAAACACCATCTCACGGCAGCCAACAACTTGCACGCCGGCAAGGTTCATGAGGCGTGCCGGTCGACCACCGGGACCTTTCGTCGGATCCGCAAGGGGACTGTGTTCCCACGGTGCTTCGTGACCGGGAAACCCCTCTATGTGGTGGGTTTGACTATACAACCAAATATGGGGTGTTGCTCTTGGTATGAAACCAAATAAAAAGGAACACGTATAGAAGAGTACTTATTGATTCTAGATTTTTTCTTTCAATTGAGGAATGCCTTTTGGATCTATTGTTGGATTTTTTTTGTGTGGAAATGTAGGGATTGTTAGGATTTTTGTTAGAATTGGGGACTGTTTTTCTATTTATTATGCTTTGAAGATGGAGACCTATGGTTTTCTCTTTTCTGCTTGTTAACTCGGGCTTCACTGTTGCAAAATAATAAGGTTTTAGCATTGTTTGTTAGTAACAAAGCATCACCCTCTTTTCTCTTGCTTGGGTTTTGTTGGATTTGTTTGGATGCTTGTGTATTCAAAAAATTCTCTTGAGGTATGAACCATGGATTCATATATGTCCCCCTTTTTTGTCAGTAAGAAAGTAAATTACACTGACATCTCTTGAGTTTTAGTGAAATGAAAGTATAAAAATAGGGGATGTTTATGTAGGTATAAAAAAAGAGTAAATTACACCCGAGTTTTAGTGAAATTACACAAACTACCCATCACTTTTCTAAACTTACACAAACTTTCCCTAGTTTTATACTTTCATTATACTAACTAATTTTTTAAACAAAAAATGTAATAAATGCAATTAAGTTAAAAAACATGATATATTGTTTAGACAAGTCTAAATAATATACAAACATGATAAATGTGATTTAAACAATATTTCTTTATAATTGTTTATGCATTTTGTAACAAAAAAATAATAAAAATACATTAATTTATATATTATTTAGACTTGTCTACACAATATATCATGTTTTGTTTAACTTAATTGCATTTATCATATTTTTTGTTTAAAAAATTACACTTATTTCTTATACAGGATGGTCAGTGTAATGAAAGTACAAAACTATGGGAGGTTTGTGTAAGTTTAGAAAAGTGAGGGGTGGTTTGTGTAATTTCACTAAAACTCAGGGGGTGTCAGTATAATTTACTCTAAAAAATGAAGAATGATTTGTATAATTTGATTAAAATTAAGAGGTGTGTAATTAGCTCTAAATAATAAGTTAAATAAGTGATGGGAGAAGGGATTCGTCAGTGAAAGGTGGGTCCCAAGTTGATGGGTGATTCTGTGTTATAAGGGTGGTTTTGGGATTGAGGGATCACCGTGGTTTTTGTAGAAGTTGATAAATGGGAAAGTGGGTTGGTAGTTTTTTTGTTATTTATTTTTTTGAAAAGTATTATGACCAAACAAAAATGAGTATTTATAATTACCTTACGTGTAAATTTGTTCAATACATTTTTTTTGTAATGATCTTTGTTTTATATTATTATATAATTAATGTATGATTGAAATAAGTGTCCGACATAGAATAAGAAAAAATATGAAATTGTTTAAAGCACATAAAGAAAATGATCACAAAAAATAATAAACTAAAATCTTAAATAAATGAGAATAATTTAGGTGAAAAGAAAATGCATCTTACATTCTCAAGATTTGTATGAAATCATTTTATTTAAAACTCATTATAAAAAATTATTTAATTAAGTTCTTGTGGTATAACGAGTACTTTTTTTTCTTTACAATTTCTTTTAAGTCCTCAATTTTGTTTCATATATTAAAATAAGAGTCCATTTTTTATAGCGTTAAACCTATAAAATGTAAAGACAGACATTAGGTATTCATTTAGTAGTTTGAAGTTGAGTTCCATTTAAGAAGTGTTGGATCAAAGAAAATGCTCTTCTTGGCTGGGAAATAGGTACTTGATGTCCAGCTCCTCTTACTGTGGCAAAAGTTAGATCTCCCTTGTACACCTGAGTGTAGCCACCTACCTGTGCACATAAAATTTGAATATAATTTAATATCCTGCATATACCTAAACTTAACTTAATCATGCAATTCTATTATGATATAAAGCATGATTAAGAATATTCAACAACACCAATAGTTTATGTATTCAAATATTGCAATTTTTACCAAGTTCCCTTTTATGTAAAAACTGCTTATTGGCTTACAGAAACTAGAAAGCAGTGGGAAAATATTTAATAATTTTTGTTTTAGTGTTTTAAATTATATTTTACCACTATAATTATATCCCCAATATCACAGTTTTAGGAATTTCCATAAGACATCATAATCATAATTGGTGTCACATCCACCATATTTTCTTATAATTTCCTATAATTGCAATAAGTAGAGTATAACTACAACCATAATTATGATCACAATTTAAAACATTAATATAAGTAAAAGTCTATAAATTACCTCTCGATCAATAAACCAAGGATGCCAAGCAGTTTTAGTGGAGAGATTCATCTCCTTAATGGAATACTTGGTTGAAGTGATAGGCACAATTCCATCTACATCACCACTGCATCATACAATAGATGAATACTCAAAATTAAATCATCAACCCATTTAAATATTAACTACAAGAACGAAAGAATAAGAAGGGATTGAAGTATTATTGGAGATTTTGTTTATTATCAAAATAAAAAAAAGGAAAAATCATGTTTTAAGTTGTACTAAGCAACTCTAATTGCAGCCATGATTTACAGGTTCAGAAGTTTTCGTAATGGAATCACAACCACACCAGTCCCTTTTTCACCTAGTTTTCTGCACATAATGTGGTAAATACAATATAACCACGACCCTACTCTAATTAAAAACACAATGTTAATTAGGAATGGTTATGTAATTGCAAGCAACTATTTTTCTCAAGTAAAACTAAGATTTTACCTAAAAATCCAAACCCTGAGTCTATTATTGAGGAATTCATGCAAAAGGGGAATGATTGTTGGAGAGCTATCAACCCACAAAAGTATGGAACTGCAAAGCTCCCAAGTATATTTGAGCTTGGTGACGTTTGCATGTAAGGCCTCCTGAACATCACCTCGGTTAAGATATGTATGGACGTAATCATCACTACACGGATCATTAACAATCTGTTACACAAAAGTCATGATTCAACTCTAGTTAAGTTTCATTTAATCTATAAGTTTATAAAGTGCGGAATAGTAGTCGAGACTCTTACGGTGTAGGGAGGATAGATATACATATATAAATTTAGTTTCACACTATTAACTCATAACCATCCAATGGGTCACACGGTAATCAAGCTTACCATTATGCCAAGACTTACCCTCCAAATCTATGATTCATACATAGTAATTTATGAAAAAATTAACCATTCTGAATTTCCCTTACATTTATAAATGGTGAACTTGACACAATGGTAAGATTGTTGTTCAGTGATTATGAGTTTAAATTTTACAAACAACTTTTCATTTATAGAGTAAGATTATGTAGATTTACTTTCCCAAAACCTCACTAGTAATAAAAACCAAATGGACCGCCTTTATTTTTATAATTTACAATTAAAGGAAATTTGAAAGATCTTACAGAGTTCATCTTGGTTGTGGCAGTGAGGTTGGGATCATCATCATTTTTGCAATTTGGAGCATAGATATTAGAGAGATCAATGTCGTCTGTGTCCTTGCTAAATTCGTCTTGTGCTTTGTCGCACTGAATTGGTATATTTTTGGGATCAGATGAATTATTACAAAATTTGTTGAAATCATATGCTGTTTGGTCTGAGATGATTGCATGGCTAGCAAGAAAATCATACGTTCCTTTATTGTCTCTTTCATCATGAATCACTGGATTCCCAATCTGCATAATGTAAATAGAGAAAGGCTATGCTCATATATGTTGCCTTGGTTATGTCATTTCTCTCTATTTCAATAAATTTCAAATTAACTTCTTAATTTAACCCACTTTCAATTTATAATTTAAAATCATAGTTATTAATAATTCATTGTATTATATAACAATTATATGTTATTAAATCAGCCAAAATCGATTTTTTTTTGTAGAACTAGTTTGTGCATGACAAAATTCATATTTTTCAAACTAATGCATTTCGAGCCTTGTAGTTGTTTGTAATGAAAAAGAATACTCTCTCAAAAAATCATATCTCTAGCCAATCAAACTTAAAAAATATAAAATATTAATTTTTATTTTTATGACTTTTTTAATGAAATTAGACTTTCTAATGAGACGGAGAAACAAAAAACATTTATAACTTTATTATATTTATTATAATATATATATAACATAACTAGTAAGGTAGTACTAGAAAAACAAATGTTCCAAAAAAATCTTCTGTTTGACATTATTTCTAAGAATATAAGATACTATGACACATTTATGATTTTAACTATAATAAAATAATACTTTTTAATTGAAAAGAGAATTCCTATTCATAACATAGCATGGTCACCCCTATGTAAGTACTCTAAGTAGCTTATAACTGATGAGGTACTAATAATTAAAATTAATCTCATAACTAAGAATAACCATTACTCAATTATTGGATGTCAATTACTAAGTCTAAATTTTGTCCCCGTAGACTAATAAGTAATTACATAATAAGACTAAAGTATCTTAAAATATCTATTTTTAAGGAGGGCACTGAATTAAGGAACACATTTTCTTCTGAAGTACCTTTTCTTGTTGGATGTTAAATTTTTTTTCTTCAAATATAACTTCTCATCAAACCATTCTATATGTTGGGAGATCTTCATTCATGGGTTACAACATTCTTTCATGGGCTAAGTGAAAGAAAAATAGAAGTGGGTTTGACACTACATCTTGATCCAAAACCTTAAGGCATTAGGTCTATGAGTCCATCCACTTATATGCTCTTTAACTCATCCATTCTTGCCTAATGTGGGACTTCTTCATTCACACTTGGAATACCCAACATCTCCCCCTTAAGTGTGAATTCTCATCCAAGTATTGGATACACCAGAGCTCAGCTCTCTATCTACTTGCACTGTCGTTGGCTTATCTTTTCATCAACAGAACACGCCACCTGACCTTTCGTCAGGAAGACTTTCGACAAAGGATCCCTTATGGATCTACCGACCACTTGTCACTTCAATACTCCGTTGAGCCGTCGAACCATCGGCTCTGATACCACTTGTTGGGAGATCTTCATCCATGGGTTACAACATTCCTCCATGGGCTAAGTGAAAGAAGCATAGAAGTGGGTTTGACACCGCATTTTGACCCAAAACCTTAAGACATTAAATCTATGGGTCCATCCACTTATATGCTCTTTAATTCATCTATTTTTACTCAATATTAGACTTCTTCATTCAAACTTGAGATACCCAATACTATAAATACAGGTTTAATCCATTTAGGTTATATATGCATTACAGAGCATTCTAATATAAGTGTTGTCTTGGTGGTGCACTATACTCAATTTGCTGGTGAACATTCCTACTAAAATGTACATATCTTTATATACTATTTATCCTCTAAGTAAACTATTATATACAAGGGAAAATATTTTACATGCTTTAAATTATATTCAGACTGTAATATTGTAGTTTTAGAAGTCTCTACAACAACATCACAATCATAATTATAGTTACACTGAATATATTTTTCTTACAATTATTACAATAAACACAATATAACTACAACATGACTGCGATTTAAAACACAGAGAATATGTAAGGACCTAATTAACTTAGGCTACAATTGTTGTAAGAAAATATCCAACATTTATATTCTAGATCATATTTAACACCGTCAAATATAATGATATGTTTCCAACAATATAGGAGGAAATTTTTGAGAATGGAGGCACATACCATTATTCCTTTGAGGTTGATGATTGTATGATTAGCCTTTTTGTTCTGTTGGAGAATAGTTTGGGCAAGTTGAGGAACAAAATGCCCAGCATAGCTCTCTCCAACTATGTAGAAATCTCTTTTCTTATACTCGGGAAATCTCTCCAACCAATTCACTAAGAACACATAGTTATCTATTGCTGTTTTCCTATCCCCACTTGTTTCATATTCCGATGATTTATTTGAGTAAGAAAATCCTGTCCCAGCAGGTGACTCAAGGAACAATATATTTGCAGCTTCAAATTCAAAATTAGTCATACATGAGAAACAAAACATGTTTTTGTTTGTAATATCAGTATAAAAGAAAAGAGAATCAATTTGAGCTAATACCATTGTTCCATGAATATATATTTTGGTTAAGTGTTTTCCTATCACTGTTTACTCTGAAGGGTCCAATTTCTTCCATTGCTCCATAGCCAAGAGATGAACATCCAGGACCTGAGAATGTCAATTAAAAATATTATTGTCAACATTGATGAACAATTAATCATATTTATCTTATGCTGTAGGTAGTTCTATTCGAGTTAATAATCACTATGAGCAGGAAAACATTAGCTACAAAGAAATTAACAAAATTATATTGATACGAAACAAAGACACGTTAATGAATCCTCAAATAAATGGTTTCCCTGAAACACTCTAGTTGGAGATTTGTAATTTTTTGTAGGTATTTTTTAGGGGAAGGATAAGATATTGTAGAAATTATAATATCGGGATTTATCATATTATATTTTCTAAATAAATATTCATATTTTAAAATTACCCTAACATAAGAAAATGTACTGACTCAGTTTGTTTAACAACTCTTATTTACAAAGACTTGTTGTATGTCCAATCATAATTCATAAATGGTTCTAGGGCAGTGAGTGTCACGCAGGTCCAGAATTTTCGTTGTTGTGAGTTTGTTGCAAAATCACTATTTAAAAATAATTTGAATTGAGATCATCACTTTTCACTAAAATAAAAAATAAAACAAATAAATTATTGAGAAATGATAGTAAAGAAAGATGAACATACTCGATTTTTTAAAAATGTACACAGGTTTGAATTCTTAAAAGTAATTATATGGACGATTATCATAAATGGAGAGGAGATTAGTCCTCTATGATGATCAATAAGATATAAAGACACTTGCTACTAAGTGACTCAAATAATAATAACTATTATCATGAGAACAAATAACCAATGTTGTGAGTTCGGGAACTGATAGAGTGGTCTAACTGGTTTGACCGCTAGCTAGACTTTTGGTTCGCAATCTTAATAAATGAGAGGTTCGAATGCTTTGTATTAGGAAAGTTTAAGTTCGGTTGTCTAAACTCGGTTAAACTGCAATAACTAGAAAAATAAATCGAATAATTTATTTAAAAAACAGAATACTACTTAAATGTTTTATTTTTTTGGTCCAAAAAAAGACGAAGAGATATTTTTTTCAATACAATTATACATAATTATTAATTATGTAACATTTTGCATTTATATATAATTATATATTTATAGATAATTATTAAATATATAAAATCATTCTGTCTGCCCGAAAGATTTAACCATTTAGCCCGATTAAACCTAATATGAGACATCTTCTAATTTAATGTTTGGCTCAAGTTTCATAACATTGTAATGATATAGAACAATGAACCTTATTTAAATGATGAAAATTAAAAGAAAATGTATCTGACTTTTTAAGTGATTATATGATCATCAACTAACATTTTATCCTAAACTCTATGTAATTTGACCCAATTTTTTTTTTTATTTGAGACAATTGAGTTATGGTGACCTATATTTAATTTTAACTTTCTATATCTCTAGTGATAATATGCTTCATAATGTAAAAATGACTTAATTCAAAAGGGAAATTAAGAAACCTCAATTTGTAGACGGGCCTATATGTGAATGCCAAGGTGTTGCCATCTAAATTAAAATGCACAAATAACATTCATGTTTTGAGTGCAAATTACTTTATATTAAATGACAAGATGCATTTTCTTCCCATTGAAAAGGAATAAGGATTATTCTCATCACCAGAGAGAAGTTTCTGTCTTTGCTTTTAAGACTAAAAAGCTATGAAGCATGGATTCGCTAAATATCCTCGTGTGTTGGTGTCCGACATGTATCCGATATGGATACGCTCAGATTCGCGAATGATACGTGTTCATAGAGTATCCAAAAATAAAAAAAAATAAAAAATAAAAAAAAATAAAAAATATCAAGACACGTATTAGATTTGTTTTCAATAAAATATAAGATATATAAATTCGTTTTCAATAAAATATAGCATATATAGATTCGTTTTTATGATAAGATAGATTTGTTTTCAATAAACACTCACTTATTTAAAGGGCACATCATACCAACTTACCATCACACCACATTGACTCTCGAATAGCTGATACTTTCTGATCCATAACGTCGCCGGCAGGTGCTTAGTGTTACTGCCTCTACCGCCATAGGTATGTTGTAAGGAGTAAACAGAAAAAGGGATACTAAGATGTGGGATATTGCTGGAGATGCGTGGGAAGACTTTGATAGTGCTGGAACTCTTCAAGTGGCCACACTATCTCTAGATGAACCAGAAATAGAAGTTGTCCTCTTTACAGATGATGGTCACGGAGGAGATGAAATTGATACTATTTTTGTTTCTAGGGCTAGACAATAAGCAATTTTATGAATTATTCTACTATATTTTCTAGTTTGTATACTTTGAATTTTGGAGGGCAATGATTTTCAATTTTTCAATATATTTTTTACTTTGAATATTTTGATTTACACTTATAATTTTATCATATTTTATATATATTTTTATTAATTTATACACATATCCCTAAACGTATCGTATCCTACATTTTAGGAAAAATATGTGTCGATGTATCGGATACGTATCGTATCCGATACACGTATCCGTATCTGTGCTTCATAGACTAAAAGTATCATCTTGTTATAAACAAAATGATAAAAGCATCATTACTATATATACCATTTTTGCTTTTGTTTTTTATAACACCTCTCTCTCCGGTGGAATATCTTTACTCACTGAATTAGAGGATTTAGATCTAATAAAATGTGTTCTTACCTCCATTTAGCCAAAGAAGAAGAGGCTTTGTTTTTTTGGAATGTTGAGATTCCACAAAGTAATAGTAAAATGCACGCCCTACCGATTTATCCACTGTGACATACCCTCCATATTGAGAGAAATTCACAGGTGGCTGCCCTGGAAGCTTATCAATCTTGTCTTTCTCTTTAAGACCCTTATTAGAATCAATAATGAGATCACCCACAAGCTCTTGTGCTTTAAAGTAACTCCTATCAATTTGTGAATTTGCTTTGTATTTTAACTTGTACAACTTTTGAAGAGCTTGAGTTTGTTTATTTCCATGAATTCCAGCCACAAAGAATGAGAAAATAAGAAAGGATTGAATAGCCCAATAACTTGCTTTGCCCATTGTGTTTGTTGTAAAGGGAACCCAAAAGAGAGAGGGTTACAAAGAGCGGAAGGTGTATGAAGTTGAGAGAAGAAAAGTATGGGGTTTATGCTCCAAACATTAATAGTTATTGCATATCATGGTTACATTGTAGAGAGAGTAATGGGTAATTTATAGATTTTCATAGCATCTTATTTTAGAACTAAGAAAAAAATAAAGTACGATAAAAAAACTATTACTTCAAGAGTAAACTTTTTAAACTTACTTCTTATCATAGTCATCAATTATAAGGAAATTCAATGGTTTAAATTAGTGAGTAAATCTAAATCATTAGATATTCCTAGAATTGATAGCTAAGATGAGAAGTAAGTTTAAAAATTTATGTCGGAGTAAGTCCCTCACCTCAATATTTTTTACAACTTTTTTTAAATTAATCAACACCTTACCATGTTAGTGAATCCTGAAATTTATAAAGACAGCTACTTGAAAATTATCAACTCTCACACGACTGCATGTTTCTAGATATTTTATAGCAAAAATTTCCAAAATCAATTTCCAAACATTTACAAATCAAATATTTTTTGGCAAATCTTCAAAATTGGAAACAATTGATCTCGTTATGCTTATAAAAAAACAATTGATTTCATTATATATTTGAAACTTAGCAATTATGATTTTTATCATAACTGATTATATTGTAATTGGTCATACTTAAGATTTCAAAATAAACTTTTCCCAAATTGATTTGGTAAATTTTAAAAATATAGAAGGATATAATTAATTTCCATATATATATTCAAACTATATCAATTATTATTATTTATAGCAAAATCTTAAAAGAGAGTGCTCATTTTCTACTTTATATTTTTTCTATCAAAGTTTCAGAATTGATTTAAAAATTCTTCACAAAATAAATATAGGAGTAAATTACAGTGACACCCCCTGAGTTTTAGTGAAATTACACAAACCACCCCTCATTTTTCTAAACTTACACAAACCTCCCATAGTTTTATACTTTCATTACACTGACCACCCCTGTATAAGAAATAAATGTAATCTTTTAAACAAAAAATGTGATAAATGCAATTAAGTTAATCAAAACATGATATATTGTGTAGACAAGTCTAAATAATATACAAATCAATGTATCTTTATTATTTTTGGTTCGTTACACTACATTATAAGAGTGATTTAAACAATATTTCTTTATAATTGTTGATGCATTTTGTAACAAAAAAATAATAAGATACATTGATTTGTATATTATTTAGACTTGTCTACACAATATATCATGTTTTGTTTAACTTAATTGCATTATCGCATTTTTTGTTTAAAAGATTACACTTATTTCTTATACATGAGTGGTCAGTATAATGAAAGTACAAAACTAGGGGAGGTTTGTGTAAATTTAAAAAAGTGAAGGGTGGTTTGTGTAATTTCAGTAAAACTCAGGGGTATCAGTGTAATTTACTCTAAATATAGTTTTGGTCGGATACAATTGACTTCATTTATATAATATAATACTTTTTCTTACATTTTGAAAACTTTCAGTTATGATTTCTATTACATGATTATGAAAAAATGTTTCTATAGTAAAAAAAAAATATAATTTATTTGAATGATTGTTACATGAAATTTGGAATTATTAGGTTTTAAAAAAAAATGAATGAATTCTAATAGAAAGTGACACAACAGAGGGATACAAAAGTTTAAGATGATAAAAATTGATTAAGATAGTGACGAGAGATAAAAATTGATGTAATTAATCGAAGTTCCATACATTCGGCACCTCTGAGCAAGATAGTGACGAGAGACATGTCAATGGGGTGAAACCACTCTAGTATATACAGAAGTTTAAGATGATAAAAATTGATCAAACAGTCAAACTCAAATATGAGTTAGTCTAGACGATTTATTATATAAGTAGAAATTGTTACAAACAATTAGATAATAAACTCAAATGATAACTTATAAGATCAACATAAATTATAGACAACTAAAATAAAATAAAACTTATTTAAGATATTGTTTTATTAATCCAAATATCCTCCAACTATTTCATTGTATATTTGAAACTTCACCATAAATATTTCCAGATAACCAATATCTTATTTATATATATTAATAAAATAAGGGGATGAATTTGTTTACACTCAATTTAAGTTACACTAGTTACACTCAATCTCAACCATTTATTTTCTTAAATCTAATAGACCAAATGGGCAGTGCAATAAGTAATGACAAAGAAAAAAAGAAATCTTAAATTACTTTTAAATTTCACCCTTTTGGTCTATTGGATTTAAGAAAATGAATGACTGAGATTGAGCGTAACTAGCATAATTGGGTGTAAACAAATCCCTCATCTAATAATAAAATATGATAACAAAATCTCAAAAGAGAAAACTGTGAAAATTATCAACACACATTGAGTAACATTTGTAATGTAACACAATTTTCCTAATAAACTGATATAGAAAAAGGTAATTACTACGAGCGTAATATTTATTTATAATTATTCCATCATTCACCATTTATATTTAATTTTATCATTAATTTTTATAAGCAATATAAATTATGGGTGACATATGGATAAATTTGGATATAAATGGATAGACATAAAAATTATCCACCAATCCATATAAATCCATTTAAATCATATTTTAAATTATTCAATTCATTAATATCCAAACTTAATGGATGAATTCCAATTCATTCATTCTATCCATAACTCCCCTTCATGGACTTGAGTGGATAAATATCCAATTCATTTGATTTTTATAATTGAAACTAAAAACACTTTTGAAGAAAATCATTATTTTAAAAACACTTCTTAAAACCATTTTTAAAAGTATTTTTAACATTTTACAAAAAGTACTTTTTCTATACTTTTAATTTTTTTGTAATATTCTATAAGCATGTCACATTTAAGGTTCTACGTGTAAAATTTTTAACAATTATTTGTTATCTTATATACTTGAAAACACAATGTTAATATTAATTATCATCATATGTCCTATACTTGATGTCTATTTAATAAAAAATTCAAAGTGAGAGTGATAAATACCTATAAGAAAGTAAGTGATAGTTAAAATACGAATCAAAATAAAAAGCAAAAAACAACATTTTTTATGAAAATGCATATATTCATTGGATGTAATGGATGTATTCAAATCCATTCATTACTAAAGTAATTCATTGAATTATCTTCATTTAAATCCAACAACTCGAACGAATGAATTGTTAATAAATTTGTCATCTATAATATAAATAAATAATGAATGGTGTAATGTCTATTTATAAATCTTTATATTAATATATATACATATTAAACTCAACTACAAAACAAATTATTTATTTCATTTAATTAATGTAAATCTTTGTAATTTTTTCCTTTTGAATAAGGTAAAAAATAATGCATGGATCATAATAAACATAAAAGTTATATATATATATATATCGAGTTAGCTCATGAATCTAACTAGTCGAACTGTACCCAACTCAAGTTAAACTCGTTTATTTAACGAGCTCAATTTCCATCTCAAGTTCGGCTCATTTGGTTAATGAACCAAGTTCATTGAGCTAAATAAGGAATCAAGTTTCGAACGAATACCAAGTTTGTTTGGTTCATTGCTAGACCTATTTCATACTATCATAACACACCTATTTTTTGAGTTCAAATACTCTCACCCGTGAGTCTAATACTAGGTAGAGCTGTTGATAGGTGACATGCATGTTCTACTAAATCTTTTTAAGGGTTCAAATATTTATTTATTATGAATAAAAATTACAAAACTTATAAATATTATCTTCCTCTCATATTCTAGTATTGAAGATGATTTAAATAATAACCAACTTTTAATATTAAAAATCTTATGTACATTTTTGTATGACATTGATTCACTATTTTCATAATTTTTATATGAGAATTGTCTGTACTTAAGTCACTTCCTGTATATATATATATATATATATATATACATATATATATATATAATTTATATACTTATCTTGTCATCTAACAAATCTAACGAGTAGAACTGTATTTGATTTAAGTTTGGCTTCAACTCTATCTACATGTATATGTATAACAAGGGGTGTCAATATGGGCATTGCGCGCGGGCCAGCCCGCATTGCCCGCAAAAAAATGCGGGTAGGGCATGGTATTTTTGCCTTTAGCCCATATTGCCCGGCCCGTTTGCCCGCTTTATTAGCGGGCATTTTAAACGGGCTCCGCGGGCGGCCCGCGGGCATTACATTCTACAATTTTAAAATTTTAATCCAAGACTTTATTATTGCTTGGTTATTTCATAATTATTATTGCAGACTTGTTAGAGAAAATTATTATCTAATATGGTTAGAGAGACATGTTTTGAATTATTATTATAGAGACTTTTAATTATTATGTAATGTGGTTATGTAAAATCTATTGATTTACTGCATAATGTACTTGATAACTTAACATTCACCATTGTTGTTTTTTTAATGTAAACAGGAAAATGCCCCCGGGCCGCCCGTTAGCCCGTTAGCCCATTTTAAAACAGGCAGGGCATGACTTTTTGTCCATTAACCAATTGCGGGCATGTCCGGCCCACTTAAATTATTGCGGGCATTTGCGGGCGCGGGCTAAACGGGCCTGGCGGCCCGTTTTGACACCCCTATGTATAACCCACCAACACCACACAACCTTTAATTTTAAATTTATATTGATGAGCGACAAAAACTTGATATCGTTAACTTAATCAAAGGTTCGTGAACTTTAATTGAGTCAAACATGAGTGGAAAAATTAATTTAACATGCATGCATTGAATATGACTCGAAAATGAGTCTAGACAATCCTTAACATGTCTAGCAGGAAGAAATTCAACTAGACTCATTTTCAACCACATATATAATAATAGTATTTAAAAAACATGCATATGCACACAAGCCTCATCGTAATAAATGTTTCTACATGATCATTACATCATTCACTAGTATTTTTATTTAACAATTAATGGTAAATAACACATGAATGATTGATGATGCATTGACCAATGTTATTAATATTGTACCAGTCATCAAACCAGACAAGATACTAATGCAATGGTATAGTGAATCAACTTATGGTTCAACAACTAAGCTACATGTTGGTTAAACTAAATTAGCATGCTTATATATACACAAATCTATAATAAAAAAATTCAAAATAGTTAGATACTATTAAGTGTCAAAAAGTTAATGAAATGTATATGATTTTGGGGCACTGTGTATGGATTACAGATGTAATCTTGTATTGTTTAGGAATTTAATTATGTGTTGCTATTTGCAGGTTAAAAGATGATGAATAAAGGAGGGAAAAAAGAGAAGAATAAGTCTGAACAACACAAGCCTCGCCCAAGCGAGGGAATGGTCGCTCAAGCCATAATTCAGAGGAAAATTGTAACGCCCCAAAAAATACTTCTAAAAAATATTGCGGAAAAATGGGTAATTTTTTTTTTGAAGTGAGTTATATAAAATTGCCTCCTTTCCAAACCTTTCTTTTTCGCGACATCACTTTAAGTAACTCAAATGCGGAAAATCAACTTATCGTTATCGAATGATAACTTAACCTGATTCACAATTTCCTGAATAACACAATGCATATAATCGGTTAAGTCATAATTAGTTCATACCAACTAGGTCAACAAAGGCGGAAACTACATCGCCACTAACATATACAAAATAAAAAAGAAACACAGCCCCCCAACCAAAAACAAAAATAGGACATCGACGGGTCCACTAGCTGACTCAAAAGATTCCAGGAATGCTGGACCCCTCACTCGGGTCCTCCTCCT
>NC_032010.1:11213545-11215080 GCF_001865875.1 Lupinus angustifolius | reverse complement strand
GGAACAGCGCCATCACTCCTGACTGGCGGGTATCGAAATCCAAACTCTGGAGACCTAGGCCTCTTTGGCGGCAAGGTGAAGGAAACATCAATGTAGGTGTCAGGTTGAGGGATCATCATCGATGACCCGTTGCACATCATGTGCAACAACAGACCGCAGGGGCCTGTATATGTATATCGGTGCCCATCACTATCCCATTGTCCCATCGAGGACATCGTGAAGTGATAACCTCGAATATGAGTGCTGTTGTTGGCCATCTACATAGCAAATATATACAAAACAGAAAAATACAACAGAGAGAGTAAGACATCTAATGAACATAAATTCATTGACGGCGTGGACTTACTCAGAATATCACATTCAAACATAAAGTATATTTTAGCATATAATTCATCATTTATCATTGACATCAGGAAGTAATACATAACTTACCATTTATTTCAACATTACCAATATATCATATAATCAACATTCTACTCATAACCATATCACATGCATAAACGTAGGAATACACAATGCTCATAGCTCTCACATGTGGGAATTCACTTCCACAATGATAACGTATGCATGATATGTCATGGTTATCCACCTTACACCAATATCCATCCAACATCCTAATCGGAAATAATCGAGAGTACAGGTCCCATACCAAGCCTCTTTGTACGCACCCGAAATAACATATCCTCGCAAGGAAGTAAAAATAGATCGATCGGTTCCCTCAGGAACAGTCCTACCCGGACCTAGGTCGTACAAACGCTTTCTGGGCATCCCTCTCATCGATCTCGAATGCAATCCAGGGGTGTCAGAGATAGCCTAGTTTAGGCCTGTGAGAACTGTCCGATCCAACAGGGTACCTCCCCAGGAATACAAGGGACTCGTCTCACCCAGACTCTCCCTCAAGACATTGTTGGCGAATCACCGTCCAATCAGTGCCATCCCTACTTACATCATGGTGCTCTAAGTCATCCCGTCATTTCCTCTCCACTACTTCATGGTCATAATGCAATGCATTCCTAGTCAGAGTCAAATGCAAGGGCAGTAATCAAACATATGATCGGCCCATCCTTAAGCCATCTCCCGACAAGGAATGCTTCTCGTGGGACCCGATAGTGCGTCAACCGTACATGCTCAAGGTAACATCTCAATCACTACAACCCATCACCGAATAATCATGGACGGTCACATGACCAAGCCTCTTACGGTCGGTCGATCGTTGTTCAGTGATATCATGTATCCTTACTAGGATACCCCCTAGTTCATGACCTCAAGTCGGATACTTGCCCAACAATGCATAAACATATCAATGCTTTCACGCTTTTGTGGAGTCATGCTTCTCATCTAAGCCATGATCTCATTCCACATCTTTTATATCACGACACACCCTACCCGGGTTCATCGCATTGTTCACCACATCATTTTCATTTCAATCTTTCCACACTGTCCCTCACCAAAGCAGGTACTAGTCGCCCAAGAAACAATTCATCTTTAAAACTCAAATAACTTAAGCCTTCCTCGCCCAGGCGAAGGTACTATCG
>NC_032010.1:11203539-11213445 GCF_001865875.1 Lupinus angustifolius | reverse complement strand
TTTCTCTTTTTCCCCATCGTGATCATACATCCCTTTCATCCATCCGGTCCAACATCACATGTTCTTGACCATCCCTTTTCATTGAAAGTTCGTTCACGATTTCCATCCCTTTTAAAGGTACGATTTTTAGTAAAACTACATATTCCGATTTAAGACATTCTTTGATAATCTTACCACTTTAAAGTAAGTCATTCAAAGTATCATTAAAGAGTTTTATGAAGCATTCATGTACTCATAAACCTTAACATCCTTTTTAACAAAAGTTTCTATTTTTCCAACTTGTTCCAAGCCATGGTCTAAGGCTAAAATCAAATAGAAATACATACATTCTCATTTTTCCAAAACACTTCCTAAAGGTTCCTTTGATTTAATCATCATCCCCTTTGGCTAAAACAACAAAATAAATGTAATTAAACATTATAATAACTCCATGAACACAAGTTGTTCATGGTTTCAACAAGATATTTTCATAAGTTCAAGAACATCACCATTTTCGGTTTTGAGGATAAAATGAGTTAGAAGGCGTTTTAGAAAATTTCAATGGTTGAATATGTTCTCGACATGCTCATGAACAACATACTTAAATCTCATCAACATCCATTGGTTGAATGTTGAGAGATCAATGATTGAAGATGGAAGAAGCAAATGAGAAATGAGAGGAAAAGATGAAGAGAGGATTTACCTTCTCTTTGAAAATGATACGGTGCTAGAATGAAGTGTGAAGTGTGAGGGTTTAAGGAGAGAAGGGAAATCAGATTTCCCTCTAGGCAATCATCAAAAAGCTCCTAGGGTGGCTAATGGTGAGCTCATGAGATATTTGAGAAAGTGATGTGATGTTTGCTTTATGGAAAGGCAAATTTCGCATCCCAACGCGAAATGACCACTTCGCGGACTTGTGCGATAAATATGCCTGAGTATTATCGGCCAATACTCGACCGGGTATTATAAATGGCCCGATTTTAATATCCAATTAGAATTTTGGATTTCGGCATTCCGAGTGAAAAATATTTAGAAATAGGTATGGGTGTACTCAGGGTCTATATCAACTCGAAATGAAATTACGAAGCCAATGGTGCAATCGGAATTCGATTCCGAATTACGGAACTCGAGAACCACTTTTGAGCCATACTGGGTGAGATTCGGCCCCGATAGCGGTCCGAAACTGACTGTCTCCGAAAATCATGAAAATTTACCACCAAATTGGAAATAGAATTACAAGACTAAAACTCAACTAGAGTTTCGTCTAATTCTTTACTGAAAATTCCCAGAATTTCATTTTTGAAAATATAATTAATAACAATATTAATAAAATCTTATAATTCGAAATCGTAAAATTCGCGGTGTTACAAAAATCATCAGAAAACACTGATAACCCTCGCCCAAGCGAGGGACTGCTGCCCAAGCGCTATTTCAAGATGATTCGAGCGTTGTAATGGCGAGAAGGAGTGATTAGACTTTGCTGTGGGATTTGAAATGTAATCTTCTAACCTTTGTACTCCTGGATTCGATTCCATTGTAATTGTTATTTGATTTTTGGGAAGTTTATCCCGTTCTTAATGCATGAATTTACTTTGCTACTAATTTCTTGTTTTTGGGTTCAAGTTTAATTGGGAAGTTAAATTTGACACCGAACCTAGATTATCTTCCTTCATACATCATTGCTCTAGGAATAGAGAATGATGCATGAATTCGTATTTCGATCCCAATTTATTTTATTTATTTTTCGTTCAATTTACGATTTTTCACAACTAAACACAACTTTTATAAAAACATCATTGTAAATATTGCTCAACTAATTCTTGTAGGAATTATTGTAAATCTACTCTGCTCCCTAAGGACGATATCCCGGTACTTTACCAGATTTTATTACTTGGACGATACGATGCACTTGCCGTTCCATAAATATCTTACAAGTTTTTGGCGCCACTGTCGGGATGCAATGTGCGATTTATATTAGTTTTTGAAGATAGTTCATTGAGTATTTGTAATTGTTTTTTATTTTTTGGTAAGTAGTTCCGTTTTTATTACACTTTGTGCTAACCCTTGCTGTAGTCTTCTCATTTATGCTCTTGAGAGGAAATGTTACTCAAGATCAATTACAGTTTAATCCTGAGATTGAGCGATCAACCAAGAGCAATAGGAAGAAAGCAAAAGACAAGAAGAAGCAGGATACTCATGAGGCACAGTCTAGTTCTCAACAAACAACAAACTCAGAACCTCAATCTAAAAAAATGTAGAATGGAAATGCTGCAACTGGAAATAATGAGAGACCTAATCATCCAAGAAGGACATTAGGTGATTATGCAATGTATCAAGGTCCGAGGCAGTACTCATGCATTGTTTTTCCACACACAGAGAGAGCAGTAAAAATTAAGCCAACATATCTGAATCTGGTTAATGCACACCAATTCTCTGGGAAGGATTACGAAGATCCTTATGCACATCTAGACAATTTTTATGAATTGGTGGTAACAATGGGTTATACGGATATTGAAAGGGAAGCTACATACATGATGTTATTCCCATTCTCTCTGTTGGGAGAAGCTAGGGAGTGGCTAATATCACATCCAACTTAGAGCTTGACTAGTTGGAGTGACTTGGAGTCAAAGTTTTTGACAAGGTTCTTCCCACCAGCTCAGTATGTGCATGCGAAATTTGAGATATCAACTTTCAGGCAAGGTGCAGATGAATCATTTATGAAGCTTGGGAGCGTTTTCAGATGCTGTTTAGAAAATGCCCCAACCATGATTTTGAAGATATAAATCAGCTTTACATATTCTACAATGGATTGAAGCCTGAGACCAAGATGATTTTAGATGCAGTAGTAGGTGGAACAATGATGGTTGTGGATGTTGAACAAGTTACAAGGATCATACTTGCCTTATCTTCAACAGATAGGCAAGCACAACACAATCGGAGGTCAGTACAAAAGAGAGGAGTGCTTGATTTGAATACATCAGATGCTATCTTAGCACAAAACAAGATTCTGACTCAAAGTTGCCGCAAAATGTCCAAGTTGCCGCAAAAACTAAATGTTGTGCAACCCTCCCGAGTCAACAACAAGTGATGAGGTGTGATGTTTGTGGAGGTGATCATTTAACTGGTCACTGTTCTATGCCAAGTGCTAATCAGGCGGAAGAAGTGCAGTATGTCAACAACCAACCTAGACAAGGAAATTTCTCCAACAATCCTTCATACAATAATCAATTTTCGCAGGGTTGGAGGGGCAATCAGAATTATGGTTGGAGACCAGAAGTAGGGTTGTCAAATAGACAACCATCATTTCAACAACAATTCCAACAGGATCAACATCCACCAATACATGAAAAACTAACCAAATTGGAGAATACTTTGGAAAAATTCATGCAAGTGTCAATCACAAACCAGAAAAATACTGAAGCATCTATCAGGAATATGGAAACACAGGTGAGTCAATTGGCAAAACAGATGGCAGAACAGCATTCAGATCACCAACGTTTTGCAGCCAACACTCAGACTAATACCAAGGAGCATTACAAAGCTATTACTACTAGGAGCATGAAGGTGATTGGTAAGGATGTTGGTGAGAATTTGGCGATGGAGGAAGAGGTGCTGAACGAAAAAGAGATCGAGGTAGAAAAAGTGAGTCTGGAGAGACACAAGATGATGAAAACGTAAATAGTGAGGAAGTGAATAAACAAAAAGAGGGAGAAAAGAAGAAGAGAGATTTGCCACAATTGAAGAATCTTCCTTATCCAAAGAATCCTTCCAAGAAAGACAAGGAGAGACAATATACAAGATTCATGGGCATATTCAAGAACCTTAAGATAAATAGACCTTTCACAGAGGCCATGGAACAAATGCCTACTTATGCCAAAATCATGAAGGATCTACTAACAAGGAAGAGGAGGTTTTCTGAGGAGATAGTGACACTTGAAGCTGGTTGTAGTGCTATAATTCAAAAGTCCTTACCTCAAAAGACTATGGATCCGGGAAGCTTCACAATACCAGTCACTATTGAGAGTTATCTATCAAGTAAGCACTACTGGATTTGGGTGCTAGTATTAATCTCATGCCTTTGTCTATGCTGAAGAGAATTGGAGATTTAGATATCAAACCCACGAGGATGACTCTACAGCTTGTAGATAGGTCAATGAAATTTCCGTATGGGGTTGCAGAAGATGTCCTTGTTAAGGTGGACAAATTGGTATTTCCAGTTGACTTCGTGATAATGGATATTGAAGAGGATTAGAAGTTCCTCTGATTTGGGCAAACCTTTCATGAAGACTGCTAGGGTGAATATTGATGTTGACGAGGGCAAGCTAAAAGTCAGGGGACAAGATGATGAAGTGACCTTCAATGTGTTTGAAGCCATGCATCCTCCGAAGGGCAAGCAACATTGTTTCAGAATAGATGTTGGTGAAGAACTATACATAAATGACACACATCTATACAAAAGCAGTCTTTTAGAGAAAGCTTTGATGGTTGCACCTGAAGGTATAAATGCAGAAGATGATAATAGTATTGAGATTTGTGTAGTAGAGCTATGTGTATATCGAAAGGTTTCATCTCAACAGGTCCAAACTAAGGAGTTAACCAAAACTCAGAAAATTGAAACTCAGAAGTTGGACCTGAAAATGCTACCTTCGCATTTGAAGTATGCATGTATGGAGGATGGAGGTAATAAATTGGTTGTGATCAGCAACACTTTATCACCTGGGGAAGAACAAAGATTGATTGAAGTCCTGAAGACAAATGATGGAGCATCAGAATTGCAGGATCCAACATCTCAAAGAAGCTGGATAATAAATGGACAAATAGTGAAACCCTACTTGGATGGTGACGTCGAGCGGCTCACCACAATCATCAACTTATCAGAAGCTTAACATAACAGGCATCGAGCTAATGACGTTAAACAAGCGCTAAGTGGAAGGCAATCAAGCTTTATTTTATGCTTGCATAAGTATATAAAAAAAATAAAAAAAAAAGTACAGAAAATTTCTGGGCAATTATCGCCCAAGCGAGGAGGGTGACCTTTCAGCACCAAATGCCTCGCCCAGGCGCAATTAATTTGGGTTGCTTACTGTTTCTCCTCGCCCAAGCAACAAGTCCTCGCTTAGGCGAGGATAACATACTTTTCAGTTCTGAAATCTCGCCCGGGCGAGAGGGCATCAGTTTTGTTTTAAAAAGGGGGTTGTGGGGTTCATTCCCTCACACCCCCATTGCAAAGAAACCAAAAAATAAACTCCAAGCTCGTGCCCTCTCCAAGAGTTGAATCCCTTCATCATCTATTGCACACACACTCCAGCAAGCATCATGAGCGGAATGTAAGTACATTTTTCATTTCATCATCTTCTCATTTGTGCATTGTGTTAAGATTCAATCATTTTAAACACATTTAGGATGGATTAGTTTCTCTCGATGCTATATTGTTGTTATTGTGAATTGCATTGTCCTATGGAACCATGAGTTTCATCATCAAAAGAATCTGGGGTTTCTGAGTGGGAAACCCCAGTTTAGCTCATAACTGTGATATTCATGCGTGATTATAATGTGCAATGTGTTTTACAGAAAAAACTGCAGCTAACAAGAATCCCCCTCCCAAGAAGTTGAGAGGAGCTTCAACTTCACAGGCCTCTGACTATGACCAGATTATTTTCAAGAAAAAGGGGAAACAAGAACGATATACCCTACTCCTCAACTGGGTTTTCCTTCCTGATGGGAGGGTACAATTGGAAACGAATGAATATCCTATTTGCACAATACCTCTGATTAGGCTGAAATGGTGGGCAGTGGCAACCCCAAATGACATGTTTGACCCCAATGTCGTTGATGAATTCTATGCCAATGCTTACCCATTGGAGGGAGAAGAAGCTGTATACAAATCTTGGGTCCAGGGGAAGACTATCCTGTTTGACAGAGATATTGTCAACGATTTGCTGAACAACCATTTTGAGGCACGGGTGGGGTAATTGTGACAGTTTTATGTTGCTGAAGCTGATAGTAAGTTCACTGTTGGAGACACTGCTAGGCAACTTTGCGTGCTTAGAAGGTCATTTAGCACCAATCCTGATGGACAACCCCTCCGAATTTACCGGAAGCATATGATCGCCCTGGGCCAAGTCTGGATGATATTCTTGCTGCACAACATGATTCCAAATAGTCACGTGTCGTCATTGCCCCTTTCTGATTGTTGCATCATTTATGCAATCATGAAGCTATGACAATTGACGTGGCTAATATAATCATTTTCGTAAATATACAAGACAATCATCAAAGGAGGAAAGAAGGGATCTTTGGGATTCCCATCATTGATCACCGAACTCTGTGCTCAACAAGGGGTTATGGTTAACAGAACTGAGAAGATAAAACCCCCGATCACCATGTAGTACATCCGCCAGAACTGCAAAGAGGAGGTTGGGTTACAGCAGGGTGATAGTTCTCACCATCCACAATCACCTCCGCAACCGTCATCCCACTTCAGCAACCATCATTGCCACCTCAGTAGCAATAGATGACTCATTCGACACCTTATCATGGAACCACTCAGGAGCAGTTTCACCAGCTCACATTGCATATGGAGCATATAGAGCTCCAAAATGACATCCTGCGACAAGGGCAGGTGTATTAGCAGCAAGGGTTGTATGCTGCTTTCTAGTATTTAAGCCCAGGGAACCAATTCTGGGGTTCCGCGAACACTTTCACCTAACAGCTTCCTTGGCCTGGGGTCATGCCTATCTTTCCGGAGGGGGCAGGACCTTATAGAACAACTGGATATGGGACTATTGGAGATGGTACAACCACAGAGGGTGATAATCATGAAGATGATAACATGGATTTCATACTTTGATGAGCCTTTGGGCTAAAACTGGTTCCTCTGTACTTGTTTTGTTATTTATGCTTTGTAATTTAGGATGCATGTTTAGGATCGATGTTTAGGATGTATGTTTAGGATCGATGTGTATGATGTAAGTGTAGGATGCATGTTTAGGAGTGATCAAGGGCGTACCCGATGTAAATAATATAACAATTAAAACTGCAGTACTAGGAAGTGACTTCTAGGTCGTTTCCTAAGGATTATCTTTCAAGCAAAGCTTCAAACACCTTATACTCACACACACAAGGGGGTTTTTGTTATTGGATAGTATGAACATAAATCAAATTAAGAAACACTAGTTAAGCAATGTAATAAAACGGCTAAATCCCTTTGGTTAGTTTGTTCACAACTCAATCCTTGGTTTCAAAAGATTATTTTCAGATTCCAACCATTTACTTCCGAATTTGTTGAGAATCAATTAAATAAGTGATAATCAATTTAAAGTTCCAGACCTAAACCTCTAACTAGGCGAAATCAGTATAGGCATGAAACGGTTAACAAATTCACATGAAATAAGCATTCATGCACTAGAGAGAGTAAATCAACTAAGTGAAAATAAACTCAACAACCAGTTTCTAAGCAATGGCATTAAGCAAACCATATTCAGAAAAGATAGAAGAAATCAACAATAAAGAAACCAAAAATGCATTAATAACAAAACCTCAATAGTTGTGATACATTACCAAAGGAACTTAGTCCAGAAATTTAGCCTTCCATGGAAATGGAAGAACAAGTCGAAAATGAAAAATGAAGAAAAAGTGAAACCCTAGCAGAGAAAAAAGAGGGAAAATGGAAATGTTGTGTATTTCAAAAATGAGGGAAAAATGAAGTGTGTCTGTGTTTGGAGTGGGGAACCCGAATTTAACCCCTCCAACACACACAAAACCGATTTGGGTCGAATTGGGCCTAAACAATGGGCCCAAAGCTAAATTACAATAAAAACAACTCCTAAAATAAAAATGCAATCTTCACTTCAACACATATCCTCGACTTCTATAATGCCCAAAATGCCATTGGTGCCAAATGTGATATGAAAATGTTAATATATTTGATCAGGCCAAATAATCGTAAATTAATTCATTTTAGGAATATTAGTCCAATAAAATCTAAAACATTAAACCATGTGAAACAAAGTCAATTAGGCACCAAGAATCATCAATCATGCTAAATTATGGTTATGAATAGTGTGTAATATATTGCTCATCAAATACCCCCACACTTAACCTTTTTTACTCCATGGCAAAATCAAGAAATAAGGCTATGCTAACCAATATGCACCAAAGTGAGTCATGCAAGAAGATTACAAAAACTAGAAACCTAAGAAAATCACATATTTCAAAACCTAAGAAAATCACATATTTTACAATGAAATCTAGGAAATGCAATGAAATGGGCAAATTCAAACATACAAGAGTAAAAGAATAAAATCAAGATATCCATGAATATCATCCAATGAATTCAAGTATGCCACGAAACCAATCAAACCAAGAGGCGAGTCATAACAATGATAGAATCTCACAAGATATACTCTCTAAAGTGTTTACACTCATGTGTCTTAGGTTGCAAGTGTTTACACTCAAAGCACTTCATGAAAACAAACACAACCATAGGCTTGACAAGCCTCTAACATCAACATCATAAGCACATGCACATAAAGATCAAAAGGACTTTTCAAGGTTGTAATGGGGCCAAGGACAAGGTAGGATAAATATGGGATATGTAGGTAAAACCAAATGGAATAGAGGAGCAATGGGAAATAAGTAAAAAGTTAGCAAAAATCAACCCAAAATAAGACCAAATCTCTAATTCCAATCTTCTTTACCTTACTCAACCTTTTTTCACTTTTGTTTATCTTCTTGTTGTTTTTCTTTTTGATTTTCGTTTTTTTATGAACACTTATGTACGCAATTGTATTAACCATCATTAAGACATAACCAAGAACTCACAAGATTTGAAGAACAATGCACCCTTTCTTACTTAATAACCATTCCCAAAACAATTCCAAAGCTCCAAAATTCCCTAAGGTTAGGACAATCATGGTTTTTCACTTACAATCTTGTAATGAGCTAAATAACAATGAAAGATGTAAAAGTCTCAAAGGGGCTATCAAAGGATAAATTCGTTCAAGGTAGGATTATATGGCTAAGAGGCTTATTCAAAAGAAATGCCTAGATCACTTCAATATGTGCATGTGAATATCAAGTATCAACAAGAAACAAGTCAAGTTCTAGAGTGCAAGTAATCAAGAGTGCAATCACACATGAAAGAATAGTAGATGGCATACAGCAATCCATCCACAATTAAGGCTCAAATTCTCACAAGGGACAAGTCTATCATAATTGTTTCGACCTCTTAATTCTCAAAAGCAACTTGGCAAATAGAATTGCATGGATTCACACCACAGGATATCAAGACATAAGTGAATGAAAGTATGAGAGGAAATGCCCAAACCTAAGCAAAACCTAAAAGTCAAAGAAAAGCGTGCATCAACAAAACCTACAACCTACAATAGTCTCCTCCCACACTTAAACTGCACATTGTCCCAATGTAGCACAATCAGAAAATCCAGACATACATATCAATCAATGGAAATGGACAAGTGAAATAAAAAGTAGAGAAGAGAAAGGAAAACTTTTCATGGAGGGAGGATATTGGGTTCAACCAATGAGTCCTCCTCCACAAGTTCATCCACTAAGGAAGGATTTGTGAGGAAAGGCTTGAGGCGATGCCCATTAACCTTGAAGCTCTTATCTGTGGGTTCACTTTTGATTTCTACAGCACCATAAGAAAACATTAGTAACAACAAAAGGACCATTCCACCTACAATGAAGCTTACCACTCATGAGTCCAAGCCTAGAGTTGTACAACAATACTTTTTGACCAACCAAAAATTCCTTTTCAGAAATCAAGTTATCATGGAATCTTTTGGTCTTCTCTTTGTAGAACTTAGAGTTCTCATAGGCTTCTAAGCGGATCTCATCGAATTCATTAAATTGGAGTTTTTTTTCTTCACCAGCTTGATCAAGAGCCAAGTTACAAGTTTTCACAAC
>NC_032010.1:11200907-11203439 GCF_001865875.1 Lupinus angustifolius | reverse complement strand
CCTGATAAGGGGACATCCCTATGGGTGCCTTGTAAGCAGTCCTATGTTCCCAAAGAGCATCCGTAAGTCTATTGCTCCAATCCTTTCTGTTAGGCTGCACCATCTTCTCCAAAATTCTCTTTATCTCTCTGTTTGAAATTTCAGCTTGCCCATTATATTGGGAGTGAAAATGTGTGGAAACTCAATGAACAACCCCATATTTCTTGAGCATATATTTCATGGATCTATTGCAAAAATGGGTACCTTGGTCACTAATAATGGCTCTGGGTATGCCAAACCTGCAAAAAATGTGAGACCTAACAAAATCAATGACAACCCGAACATCATTAGTCCTGGTGGCCTTAGCTTCCACCCATTTAGAAACATAATCAAAAGAAAGTATAATATAGTAAAAGCCAAAAGAAACAAGAATTGGACCTATGAAATCAATACCCCAAACATCAAACACCTTGCAAAACAACATAGGTTGTTGAGGCATCTCTTGTCTCCAAGAAAGGGTACCACATGCTCTCTGACACTGCTCACAAGTGCTACAAATACTCCATGCATATTTGATGATGGTGGGGCAATAAAATCCAGAGTCAAGCATCTTTCGTGCTGTCCTTTGGGTACTAAGATGGCCACCCACTGTAGAAGAACGACAAAACTGAAGGACTAACTCAATCTCATGATCTGGAATGCATCTTCTAGTAACCTGGTCTGTACACAATCTCCACAAATAGGGATCATCTCAAACATAATATTTAGCATCACTCTTATGTTTATCATTTTGAGCTTTAGATGCAAGTGAAGGAAAAACAGATGCAACCAAATAATTTACAATATTGGCAAACCAAGGGGGGAGGAAAGAAACAGAAATATTCAAAAGTTGTTCATCATGAAAATCATCTCTGATAGGCATCATTTAAACAACTCCCTCAATGCTGCTCAAGTGGTCAGCCACCAAAGTTTGTGCTCCACTCCTGTCACGGATCTCCAAATCAAACTCTTGGAGCACGAGCATCCATCTGACCGACCTTGGTTTGGAATCAGCTTTCTTCAATAGGAACTTCAAAGCTACATGGTCAGTGAAAACAACAATTCTAGAACCAAACAAATAAGACCTAAACTTATATAGAGCAAATATAATAGCTAAAAGCTCTTTTTCAGTCATGGTATAATTTGCTTGTGCAACATCTAAAGTCCTAGAAGCATAAGAAATTACCCTAGGCAGCTTGTCCACTTTTTGAGCAAGGACATCCCCCAATGCATAATTAGAAGCTTCACACATTAGCTCAAAAGGGACTATCCAATCAGGTGCCTGGATAATGGGAGTGGTGGTCAAGGCTGTCTTGAGGCAATCAAATGCCTCCATACATCTCATCAAAATCAAAGATCAACTCCTTTTGCAACAAGTTGGATAGTGGAATAGCGTTCTTGCTAAAATCTTTAATGAACCTGTGATAGAAACCTGCATGACCAAGAAAAGAATGAACCTCTCGCACGCAAGAGGGGTAAGGAAATTGTGAAATAAAATCTATCTTGGTAGGGTCTACCCCGATTCCTCTATTTGAGATCACATGCCCCAAAACTATGCCTTGCTCTACCATGAAAAGACATCTTTCGTAATTCAGAACAAGGTTAGTTTCGATGCATTTATGAAGAACTCTATCCAGACTATTCAAACATGTATCAAATGAAGATCCATAAACTGTAAAATCATCCATAAACACCTCTATGAAATTCTCTAAAAAGTCACTAAAAATCCTCACCATACACCGCTGGAATGTACCAGGGGCGTTGCATAGGCCAAAAGGCATCCTCCTATAGGCAAAAGAGCCAAAAGGGCAGGTGAATATGGTCTTCTCCTGATCCTCAGGAGCAATATGGATCTGGAAGTACCTAGAAAAACCATCAAGAAAACAGTAATGAGATTTACCTCCTACGCGCTCAAGAATCTGATCAATAAATGGCAAAGGAAAGTGACCCTTTCTTGTTGCTTGGTTGAGCCTCCTATAATAAATACAGACTCTCCAATTGTTCTGCACTCTCGTAGGAATCAAATCATCTCTCTCATTTCTCACTACTGTAATTCCTGTCTTCTTTGGAACCACCTGAACTGGGCTCACCCAATGACTATCAGAAATGGGATATATAATCCTAGCTTGTAAAAGCTTTGTGACCTCTTTCTTCACAACCTGAAGGATGACTGGATTGAGTCTCCTTTGTATCCTATGCATGCACAACTTCTCCATCTTCTAAGAGTATCCTATGCATGCACATAGATGGGCTAATACTAGGAATATCAGCTAAGGTCCAACCAATTGCCTTCTTATGCTTCTTCAGCACTTGCAACAACTTCTCCTCTTGATTAGCATCAAGGGAGGTCGAAACAATAACATGAAGCTTCTCATCATCCTCTAATTAAACATACTTGAGGTTTTCAGGCAAAGGTTTAAGCTCCAATGCAGATGCCTGCAAAACAGATGGAACCAAAGTAGCAGACATAGATTCTGCAGCTTGTACTTGGACAAGTAAATCAGATTGTTGTAT
>NC_032010.1:11200548-11200807 GCF_001865875.1 Lupinus angustifolius | reverse complement strand
AACATTTGGATCAACAAAAATATGCAGAAACTCATCAATACAAGAATTACACATTTTAGAATCAGTGCAAGTATGACAAGTATATTAGTCTATTAATGACATAAAATCAAAATCATTAAGAAAATCACAGATATGCTCATTAGTAAACTCATCAAGTAAATCAATATAAAACACAGAATGGTCCTCAGATGGATGCTTCATAGCATCAAAAATATTAAACCGGACCACAATATCACCAAACTCCATAGATAATGTTCCA
>NC_032010.1:11199408-11200448 GCF_001865875.1 Lupinus angustifolius | reverse complement strand
AAACAACCTTTCTCCCCCTTTTGACATTATCAAAAAGATAACCCAGGTCAAAAATATGAGGCAGAGATATGAGTTAAGCATAAAACAAAGTTAATGAATTAATTTGGGATTTAACAATTAACCTGTTTTATTTTTGGATGAATTGAACAAATGCGCTTGTTTAAACAAAAGAAATAGCCAAATAGAAAAAGAGAACGACGTACAAGATTTAATCGCATAGTAAGCAATGTTATCAACATAAAATCTCATATGACAAAGAACCATTCACGTAATCAAATAAGCTATTCGACATAATTAAAACAAAACAAAATAATGACATAGCATAAAGAGTCAAAGAAGTCAAGAATTGTTACAAACCATAATGAGTCAATCAAGGACAAATAAAAAGACACGAATAAGTCCTGAAAGCAGAAACAACAACTAAATCCAGAAAGTGCCATAAAGAAGAAATAAACCTAAGGGTAAGATGGCTTAGGTCTAAAGTCTTCTAAACTATGGTTGAGGTGGAGGATGGGCAATCTGATCATCAGGAATAGCAATGTTCTGGTCACCCCGGATAAGCACAGATAACTTCTGAAATTCTGAACAAAACATAGCATTCTGACCTTCAGCAGTAGATTGAATCATATTCCTCAACTCCTGAAATTTGTTGTCTGAATAGGCAGTCTGACGCCCTTCATACTGTTCCATTCCTGCAAAGTAAGAATCTTTCAACCCTTGGAAGTGAAGATCCATACGGTTGTTAAGCCGTTGCTCCATAGCTTCCATCTGAGCTAAACCAAAAGCAGAGTTCTGAGGTGCTGTTCCAGAAGACTCCCCCTGAGTTGTAGCATTCTGATTACCCATGTCACCCTCATCATCATTATCAGACAAATCCAGATCAAACGTAGTGTAGTCCTCCTGATATTGCCAAGTAGTACCATACTTATATATACCCATTTTATGAATTAGACTTTCACCAACCAGATGATCCTTATCAGTATACTCAATAATGATGGTGTCAGAAACATCAATGTGCAGATAATCCACTATGCGTGAAA
>NC_032010.1:11199056-11199308 GCF_001865875.1 Lupinus angustifolius | reverse complement strand
TACCAGAAATCATAGACCAGTACTTTCCATCCTTATATCTAAAATTAGCATAAAATTCCCTAACTAGAGCCGGGTAAACTTGTCCCTTTAGTTCCAATAATTGAACGGCTCCCTGAGCCTCCATATCATGTGGGAAACAAAAGTTCTGTTCCGCCAACCAGGTTAAATCGACATACCTTATGTACGTGGGTTTGCGACCTTGGAATTTTGCCAAACGGGTTTCTTGCAAGATGAGTCAGTAATAAGGGTCAC
>NC_032010.1:11198273-11198956 GCF_001865875.1 Lupinus angustifolius | reverse complement strand
CTTGATGGTTTGAGAGGGTTAGGATGAGGTTTTTCCTACCTTAGTGTACTTGGATTAGTTGGGTTATGGATTCAGAGACTCAAAGCATAAAGGAGGTTGAGAAAATGCCGAAAAAGTGTAAAACCGAGCTGCTGTCTGCCTTTAAAATACTGGTTTTAATCGATTAACGGGCACATTTAATCGATTAAACCAATGTAAAATTGGAATTTTCAAAAGTTGATGCCCAGGTAATCGATTAATAACAAGTGTTTAATCGATTAAACACGGTAAAAATTGATTTTCAGGCAGCAGAATGGTTTTAACTCTTTAGGACTCATACATGCATTGAAATGGATTAATCGAGACATTTATAATCACAGAAAGAGTCAATCAAGAGATATATTTTTGCATTTCAACATATATCATTTTAAACACGAGACACATAGGCATATAGAGGCAAGACAATAATGCAAACAACTAAACAATTTTAATCAAGATATTGTTCATCAAGAATTCCAAGTTCTCTCCTTAGAACATAGAAAGTATCCCTGGGAAGGGGCTTGGTGAAAATATCTGCTAACTGTTTAGATGTTTCCACAAATTCAAGAACGCAGTCACCGTTTTGTACATGATCACGCAAAAATTGATGTCTAATTTCTATATGCTTTGTTCTAGAATGCAAAACGAGATTCTTGGATAGGTTA
>NC_032010.1:11196602-11198173 GCF_001865875.1 Lupinus angustifolius | reverse complement strand
TCACCTATTACTTTGTCAATCGGGTGAGCTTTCTTGGTTTTCCACACGGTTGGCATATCTGAATGCTCCTGAGGTTCGGCTTGACCTTCATCATTAGCTCCTTTATCATTATCCGTGTCCTTTGAGTATGCTTCTTCCAAAGCACCTGCAACATCATCAGAAATGACCTTTCTCTTCTCTTTTGGAGAAGATTCGTCAAATTGTACATGGATAGACTCTTCAACTTGCATTATTCCCTCATCGGCTTTTAAATTGAATTTTCCTAAAGCCCGCTTTCCATTATTTAATATAAAACATTTGCAACCGAAAGCGTGAAGATGGGATATGTTTGGTTTGCGGCCTTTTAAAAGTTCATAAGGAGTTTTATTCAATTTAGGCCTTAAGAGTCCTCGATTTATAACATAACATGCAGTATGAACTGCATCAGCACAGAAGTACTTGGGGGTATTACTTTCGTTAAGCATGGTTCTCCCTAATTCTTCTAAAACACGATTTTTCCTCTCAACAACTCCATTTTGTTGTGGAGTGCGAGGAGCAGAGAACTGATGCAAAATGCCATGCTTATCACAGAATTTGTCGAACTGAAAGTTCTCAAATTCTCCCCCGTGATCACTTTGATCACTTCGTATATATACTATTTTCAGGTTAAGTTGGTTTTGGATTTGCTTGGCAAGATTCTTAGAAGTTTTGAACGCGTCACTTTTTGCAGATAAAAATAATGTCCATGTAAATCTAGAGAAATCATCAACAATAACTAGAGCATAGTAGCTACCACCAAAACTCATGATTTGTGATGGTCCAAACAAGTCCATATGGAGTAACTCCAAAGGTCTTGAAGTGGATATCACATTTTTGTTTTTAAAAGAGTTTTTGGTTTGTTTACACTTTTGACAAGTGTCACAAATCTCTTTAGTTTTAAAATTTAGTTTTGGTAGCCCCTCAACTAGTTCGTTTGATGATAATTTATCTAGATGTTTTATATGGATATGAGCAACGCGTTTGTGCCAGAGCCACATGTCATCTTCTTTAGAAATAAAGCATTTTGAAAATAATGTAGTGACATCATCCAAATTAACCATGTAAATATTATTTATCAGATGACCAATAAATTTAACGTTATTAGATAAAATGTCACGTATAATACAACAATCAGAATCGAAAGACACACGATTACCTTTGTCACAGAGTTGGCTTATGCTCAAAAGGTTAGTTATGTTCTAGTCCTTCAACATAAAGGACGTTATCAATTAGAGTTTGGGATGAGTTACCAACTGTTCCAGTGCCAAGTATCTTTCCCTTGTTGTTTTCTCCATACGTGACGTATCATTTTCCTTTAAGTGAGAGATCTAGGAAATTTGATCTGTCACCTGTCATATGTCTCGAACACCCACTGTCTAAGTACCATTTTTGTCCTTGTGTTCGAAGGCATACCTGCAAAACAGATCACTTACTTTTCTCAAGTACCCAATTTATGTTGGGTCCTTTTCTGTTAGTGATCAGGGAGTCATCTCCCTTCTTTATCCATACATAAACTCCGCTAGGTATACCATACTTTCTAATATAACATGAAT
>NC_032010.1:11194369-11196502 GCF_001865875.1 Lupinus angustifolius | reverse complement strand
AACGTTTCTTGTTTGATTAAGCAAAGTGTCTAATTGCTGTTTACTATTTATGAGACGTGTGAGCTTTTCTTTTAGTTTAAAATTGTCTTCTTGCAAGGTCTCGCAAGTCTCACAGACAGGTTTTTGACATAAATTATTAGTAGAGCAGTTACATGAGCTACAAGAATAGATGAGATCTAATGTTTCATTCTCTAGTTATAATTCATCTAATTCTTTTTGCAGTTGGCTTATTTTTTGTTCATTTATAAGGATTACCCTTTTTCTATCAATGTTAATTCTAGCCAATTTCGTTAGTTCCTCATGTAATTCGACATAAGATTCATATAACACCTCATAAGGAGGTGAGTCATCCGAAGTGGATGAGGTGTCAGAATATACCTCATGATTGTCCTCGTGTGAGTCTGAATTTGCATCGTTGTCAGATCTAGCCATTAGACATGGCTTTGCTGACTCCTCCTCACTAGAGGTGCTTGATGTCGTTTCCTCCTCAGGTACATCCCATCCGATGTAAGCTTTCTTGGACTTGAATTCCCTGGGAGTGCTCTTCTATGAATCAACCTTCTTTAGATAGGTTGGACACTGAAATCTCATGTGTCCTACTTTTCCACACTCGTGGCAAGTGAAGCGATCCTTGTTATTCTTGCCTTTGCTGGTTGATTCTTTCGCTTCCTTCTTTTGAAACTTCTTGAGTCCTCCTTTTCTTTTAATGAATTTGCTAAATTTTCGGACTAGGAGACCCATAGTTTCATCATCTAGATCGGAATCAGATTCATCATCAGTTTTCTCTTCTTTTACTTTGGAGGTCGTGGCCTTCAATGTGATGCTCTTCTTCTTCCGGTCTGAATCTTCGTGCATAGTCAAGCGACCCAGCTCCTTCTCGTGCTCTTGAAGCTTTCCAAATAATGTAGCTAGAGGCATAGAATCCAAGTCTTTTGATTCAACAATTGCAGTCACCTTTGGTTGCCATTTCCTGTCAAGACAACGCAAAACTTTATTAGTTAGTTCACCTCTGGCAAAAGTTTTATCTAGAGCAACTAAATGATTAATAATATGAGTAGATCGCTTTTGCATATCACTGATTGATTCGCTAGGTAACATGCAAAATAGCTCATATTCATGGGTCAGCACATTTAATCTAGCGCGCTTGACTTCGCTAGTGCCATCGTGAGTCACTTGTAAAGTGTCCCACATTTCTTTAGCGTTTTGCCACTACGACACCCTAAAGAACTCATCATAGGATAGGGCCGATGTGATGATATTTTTGGCGCGCAGGTTATGCTGGACCCTTTTGCGCTCATCATTGGTCCATAGACTTTTTGGCTTATCTTTAGGTTGATCGTCCACAAGATGCTGTGGAACGAAAGGGCTGTTGACTACGGATTACCAAATATCCGAGTCTATGGCTTCAATAAAAATTTGCATGCAGACTTTCCAGTAGGCATACCCTTCACCACTGAATATAGGTGGTCGATTAATGGATGAACCATCACCACCAAACGGGTTTGAAGAACCCATTCCTTTTCCCTCTAGATCACGAATACGCGGTTGAGCTAGCACTTCATACTAGGGTTAGAATATCCACTTTTCGAAACTCAACACTTAATGCTGAATCACCCATATTTAATCGATTAAAAGAATGAAGATAATCGATTAACGGACTTGATTTAATCGATTAAAAAAGAAACAGTAAGCTTAGGAAGATTCGATTACTTGCTCGACAATTAACCGGTAATGAAACGAACACACAGAGCTTACAGTATTATCAGAGTATTAACAGTATAGCAAATATACAGAATATAGCAATTAATTATACTATACAAGTTAACCGATTGAATGCAATAAAGAGAGAGAAAGAGAAATAAAAATCCCGCAACACGATTTTTATCCTGGTTCGTTTGCTTGTCCACCGCAAACTACATCCAGGCCTCCCGGCTGATTTGGGAGATTTTCTTCACTATAATTGAATCAATGTTTTTACATGCACATCATCCAATTACAACAACTTAGACATTCACAAGAAAATAAAAAAACTTATTCTATGGTTTGACTCCCTTCCTACCGATAAAGAAAACCTTTCTTTCGGCGTAGCCCCAACCAAGAACCTCTGTTCTTTCCTTATCTAGAACTCTAAGC
>NC_032010.1:11183991-11194269 GCF_001865875.1 Lupinus angustifolius | reverse complement strand
AGAGTAAACTTAAGCAATTACAAAGCTCATATATGACAATTAAGGCTTTACTCTAAACACCTAATACAAACTCATGCAATATGACAATGTATTAGTTTCAAAACAGAAATTACAGAATGTAAAAACTTTACAAAAGCATCAATAATATGCATGAACATGTGAGATGAATGATGAGAAATATATCATGAAATTGCCACTCAATCCTAAAGCATAGAATTCTCTCCTTTCTAAACTCACAAATGCACTATCAACTAGATGCAACAAATATCACGAAAAATGCTCTAACTCTCTAATAAATGCAACATGCAACTTATGAGATCAGTTCTGAAAATGCAGTTTATAAAGAATCAGTTCTGAAGCCCAGTTAATCGATTAAATCCTTGGTTAATCGATGAACGTTGTTCAAAAACGTAACTTAGAATTTAGAAATTTTGAGCCTCCTCTTGTGAGTGCACAAATCCTTTGAGCCTTTGAGCCTCCTCTTGTGAGTGCACAACTCCTTTAGAAATTTTGCATATCTTAGAATTTGTTTGATTGCATCAAGTAAAGGTATATTCACCTCTACCTTTCTAAAGATCTCTTTGTCTACCTCTTCCATCTTCTTACTTTGAATGGGTCTTGGAGGAAATGGAAGAGGAATGGAAGATGGTTGTGCAGCACTTGTGGAAGGTTCACTAGCAAGAATTTGTTCACTAGTGTTCTCAGTCTCTTTTAAAATCGGTTGCTTCATTTTTGATGCAGCTAGATCAACTTTAATCTGTTTGCCTGACCTTAGAGTGATGGCACTCACATTCTTCGGGTTGACCACAGTATGGGAATGAAACTTATTAGAATTCTGAGAGTGTAATGTGTTTAATGAAGTAGCTATCTGGTAGATCTGGGTGGTCAAATTCTGAATGGAGGACTCTTGTCTCTGAATGGAAGCTCTGGTCTCTTGCTGGAATTGCATATTCTGCAATGTCATTTGCCTCACCAATTCTTCTAATGAAGTTTCACTAGTTGTAGAAGAAGGATTACTATTCACTTGTTGTTGCCTCTACTGTTGGATTGGAGGAGGCACATATGGTCTATTTTGTGCAACATTATTATTCTGAAACGGTGGCCCTGAATGAGGCTGTGAAGGATCAAACCATCTAAGATTCGGATGATTCCTCCAACTAGGGTTGTATCTACTTGATGAAGGAACATAATTCTGTTACTGTTGTTGAGGTCTGTTGTTGTAAATATTTGCAGCATAGGCCTCAGGAGGGTCACCAGTTTTGGGCTCCAAGAGAGAAGGACAAACATTAGCATAATGGTCAGTTGCGGTGCAAATGCCACAAACTCGTGCTGCAAGTGGAGGTTTCTGCTGATTCATGGCAAGTTGAGTGACCAAGGTAGCAAGGGAGCCAATTTTTTTCTCAAGTTTATCTTGCTTCACCGAATCTGTCCCAACACCTCTGACCACTATAGCATCACTACTTCTTGCACTGAACTGTTGAGATTTGGAAGACATCTTCTCAATCAAACCTCTAGCCTCAAAATGGGTCATATCTCCAAGTGCACCACCACTAGCAGCATCAATGATATTCCTCTACATGTTGTTCAGACCTTCATAGAAATATTGCAAGACTAGCAGCATCAATGATATTCATTTCCTTGTTGTTCATACCCTCATAAAAATATTGTAGGAGGAGTTGTTCAGAGATATGATGATGGGGGCCACTTGCACATAGTCTCTTGAATCTCTCCCAATATTCATATAAACCTTTTGCATGTAGTTGTCTGATTCTAGAAATATCCTTTCTGATTGCAGTGGTCCTGGAGGCAGGAAATAATTTTTCAAGGAAAATTATCTTCAGGTCATCCTAACTAGTAATAGAACCAGGGGCCAATTAATACAACCAATCTTTTGAAGCCCCCTCAAGTGAATGTGGGAATAACTTCAAACATACATGATCTTCATGGACATCACGAGGCTTCATGGTGGCACATATAATGTGGAACTCCATAAGATTCTTATGAGGACATTCACCTGCAAGTCCATGAAACTTAGGCAACAAATGGATTTGTCCAGTTTTGAGCACATATGGCACATCGTCATTGGAATACTGGATACACAAGCTTTCGTATGTGAAATCAGGTGCAACCAACTCCTTTAATGTTCTCTCACGTGGGATGGATATGGTTCAGCCATATTTTCAGAGTATGCAACAGAATGCATAGAAACAACATAATGCACAGAAACAACAGAATCAATATCACTATCAGATAGATTAACACTAAGATGAAAAGACTCACTATCTAAATTTAAATTCCTAACTTGTCTAACCAAACTATGAAATGTTCTATCAATTTCAGGATTTATTGGGTGCAAAGAGTTAGAATTTCCCCTAGTCATGCACTAAATGCAATAGTAAGAAACATGTATGGCAGTAAGAGAAATACATAATAAATTTCAGTAACCAACCAAAACTTTGCATCAATAAAATCCTAATACCATAGGAAACATCCACAAAACATTTCAGGACAAAGCTCAAAGCCTAACTAATTTAATTAAATGCAACAAAATCAAAACAATTGGAAAAATAAACTTGTAAAATAAAAAAGAAACAGTAAACAGACTCTTTTTGGATTTTCAGGGTGGGTTCTGAAGACATATTGTGTAGAGAAAGAATCATTGAATTTTTCTACCCCAAATTCATTTATAATATGTCCAATTCTGATTAACGGTTCCAAAGTTATGCCCAAGATAGAAAATCAATAGTAAAACTAGTCACTACTTGTTTCTATCTCACAACTAGAAGCAAGGTGATTGACTACGATGCATCCAGTATTGAATATGTCATGAAAGAAGTTGGGAAACAAAGTTTCATGCAAAAATTCTAACCACAACTATATTAACCAACATACACCCGAATCTACCAACATGCAAATAACTAAACAAGACAGCAAACATCAAACAATGAATGCTACACACATATTTTGAATCCCAAACAAAATGGTTATTCTAAGACACACACTAGTCTATACTAAGAACCTTTGAAAAGAACCGATAATCCCCGGCAGTGGCACCTAATTTGATCGAGGCCGTACCCGATACAAATAATATAACAATTAAAACTGCAGTACTAGGAAGTGACTCCTAGGTCGTTTCCCAAGGATTATCTTTCAAGCAAAGTTTCAAACACCTTATACTCACTCACACACAAGGGGATTTTTGTTGTTGGATAGTATGAACATAAATCAAATTCAGAAAAAGTAGTTAAGCAATGTAATAAAACGGCTAAATCCCTTTGGTTCGTTTATTCACCACTCAATCCTCAGTTTCAAAATATTATTTTCAGATTCCAACCATTAGCTTCTGAGTTTGTTGAGAATCAATTAACTAAGCGATAATCAATTCAAAGTTCCAGAACCTAAATCTCTAACTAGGCGAAATCAGTATAAGCATGAAACGATTAAAAAATTCACACGAACTAAGCATTCATGCACTAGAGAGAGTAAATCAACTAAGTGAAGATAAACTCAACCGACCAGTTTCTAAGCAATGGTATTAAGCAAACCATATTTAGAAAAGATAGAAGAAATCAACAATAAAGAAACCGAAAATGCGTTAATAACAAAACCTCAAGAGTGGTGATACATTACCAAAGGAACATAGTCCAAAAATTTAGCCTTCCATGGAAATGGAAGAACAAACCGACAATGAAAAATGAAGAAGAAGTGAAACCCTAGCAGAGCAAAAAGAGGGAAAACGGAAATGTAGTGTATTTCAAAAATGAGGGAAAATTAAGTGTGTTTGTGTTTGGAGTGGGGAACCTGAATTTAACCCCTCCAACACACATAAAATCAAATTGGGCCTAAACAATGGGTCCAAAGCTAAATTACAAGAAAAATAACTCCTAAAATAAAAATACAATCTTCACTTCAACACATATCCTCGACTTCCATAATGCCCAAAATGCCATTGGTGCCAAATGTGATATGAAAATGTTAGTAGATTTATTCAGGCCAAATAATCCCAAATTAACTCATTTTAGGAATATTAGTCCAATAACGTCTAAAACACTAAACCATGTGAAACAAAGTCAATTAGGCACCAAAAATCATCAATCATGCTAAATTAAGGTTATGAATTGTGTGTAATATATTGCTCATCGAGGAGGTAGGCGTAATTTCATTATGTACTTTGTGTTTTGTTGTTTGCTGTTCAAGTTAAGTAACAAATGTAGTCAATGAAAGTGTGTCTGGTTTAAATGTGTTTGTTGAGATCAATTGTGTAGTTGTGCTCGAGACATATGAATTGAAATGTGATATAAGACTCTGTGATTGAGATTGATTAGGGTTCTGAGTTTGACTATTTTTGGGATGTGGATGTTGATTCAGACACAGATCGAATAAGTTGGATAATGAGTAGTTAGTCAAAGGACAAAAGCTTATAACCGGGTGAGTGAGTGCACCCCAAACACAAATGAATGTTTTTGCTGGATTTCACCAATGAACTTTGCCTGACTTTTTTATTGCCATTAAGCATGGAATAACATGGAAATGACTAAGGCTTAGTTTAGGATAGTTGAACTACATCCAGAAAGCCTACCCGGATAAATCATGAACCTGATTTTTGTTAGCCTCTTTGAGTTGAATTTTATTTTTGTGAAAAATTATGCACCTAAGCCACATTGAAATGTATCAATCCCCATACCTTTGAAGAGAGATCATTAGTGCATATGAGTCTTGGTGGGCAATGAGAATTAAGTTTGTGAATATGAAGGTAGTGAAATAAAAAAGATTCCTTCTTCAACCATGCGTTTAAATGGTAAAGCATGAAGCAAAGGAAAGAAAGAAACAAGTCAAAAATAAATCATGCAAGAAAATAGTGACTCAAAAGAAAAGAGTCGGTTGAAGAAAAAGAATTAGATGGTTGATGGAAAAGGGCATGGTACAACAAAATGGGAAAAGGAACACGAGAAGGAAAGGTAAGTATGCACTAGTGGTCTACCTCCCTTTTTGAATCCTAGAAAAACCAATATTTTTTGTAGTCAGGTCTCATTACAACTCTGATGAAGTCCTTAAGATCCATGATTAAACTAAAAGGCAAAGTCAAATTGTTCTAGGTTCAGCAAAGAGATGAGTGAAACACATAACCTGTGAGATTGAGAGAGTTCATTTGACAGAACTGAATTGTTATTCTTGCTATTTTATTTGAACTTGAACTGTAAGTTAATTATGTTATCAGTTGGAACTTGGTCCATTATGATTGATCATGAAACAAGTGTCTGTGAACAAGTAAGTGAATCTAGCCGATGTCATAATTGGATGAATAATTCTTTTGAAAACCAGATGTATTTAAATTGATTTATATTGTGTTACTTTGCTTGAGGAGAAGCAAGATTCTAGGTTGGGGGGAATTTGTTAAGTGCCAAAATATTAATGAAATGTATATGATTTTGGGGCACTTTGTGTGGATTTCTGATGTAATTGCATACAATTCCCGATAATCTAGTAATTTTGTATTGTTTAGGAATTTAATTATGTGTCGTTGTTTGAAGGTTAAAAGATGATGAATAAAGGAGGAAAAAAGAGAAGAATAAGTCTGAACAACACAAGCCTCGCCCAAGCGAGGGAATGGTCGCTCAAGCCATAATTCAGAGGAAAATCATCAGAAAACACTAATAACCCTCACCCAAGCGAGGGACTGTCGCCCAGGCGCTATGTCAAGACCAAAAAGCTGATGTTCACTGTTCTCCCTCGCCCAAGAGAGGGAGCCTCGCCCATGCGAGGTGTTCAGTTGTGTAAAGGTCATCTTCTCTCGCTCAAGCGGGAATCTCTAGCTTGAGCAAGAGAGTAGCAGTTAGTGCCTGATATAGGCAGTTCTGGACAAAAAGAGAGGTTATTGAAACACTTCTGAAGCAATTATTGGCACAAAATATAGGGAGATTAGGATAGAAATCGTGGAAACGATTCTATTTCACATTATTCCTTGTATAACTTCATGATTCGAGCGTTGCAATGGCGAGAAGGAGTGATTAGACTTTGCTGTGGGATTCGAAATGTAATATTCTAACCTTTGTACTCCTGGATTCGATTCCATTGTAATTGTTATTTGATTTTTGGGAAGTTTATCCTGTTCTTAATGCATGAATTTACTTTGCTACTAATTTCTTGTTTTTGGGTTCAAGTTTAATTGGGAAGTTAAATTTGAAACCGAACTTGGATTATCTTCCTTCATACATCATTGCTCTAGGAATGGAGAATGATGCATGAATTGCTTTTACATGGAACTTAATGCTAGTTAATTGGTCAAATATCCAAGGAATTGATATATGAGTGATTATCTAAGAATTTTACACTCAAGAGATTGAGGTGAATGATTAGAATGAATTGTGCATATGAATCAGTAACTTCACAAGTCACTTGGAATTGAACCCATGAATGTCAATTGGAAAGAATGATGCATTTTGATCCCAATTTATTTTATTTATATTTCGTCCAATTTACAATTTTTCACAACTAAACACAAATTTTATAAAAACATCATTGTAAATATTTCCCAACTAATTCTTGTAGGAATTAGTATAAATCTACTCGGCTCCCTGAGGACGATATCCCGGTATTTTACCAGATTTTATTACTTGGATGATATGGTCCGCTTGTTGTTCCATAAATATCTAATAGATACTCAAATTTATAATTCATAGTCTACCCAAACAAATAAAGTTATTTGTTTTTATTAGTGTGTATATTAACGAAGTTATTCTTAGATATTGCCTTACTAATCCATGCAGGATTGAACAATTGAGTATCGCATCACACCAAGCCATGCCAACCTGATCGAGCCAACATGCATTAGTCTTATGTCTTGATCGAGGGAAGCTTGCAGAATTGACTATGTTTGGCGCATCAGTTGACCGAGGAAACTCCATCAGATGCTAAGTGTTTGGCGCATTAGTAGAAGTATTTGGTGCATTAGTAGGCCACCTTTGGCGCATCAGTGGTGCACCATAATTTAAGTCATGGTGCAGAATTAATTAGCAGACCTTGCATTTGGGCTAGAGGCATTTCTGGAAGAATATATTCATCTAGAAGAGCACATTTTGCACATGTGATTAATACCTTAGTTAGTTTGTTAAGAGTTTGTTACGTTTTTACTTGTATCACAAGTTATCTTTGTATTATGTATATAAGCACATGACTTGTAATCCTTTAATCAATCAATGAAATTATAATTCATTCATATCTTCCACACGTCTCTACAATTTACAAAATCCTTGATGGTATCAGAGCAGTCAAATTGAGTGCTCAGCTGTGAATCCATTTTCTTTCTTTATTTCCTTTAAACAAGCAAGGCAAGCAGCAACAATCATGGATACAAACTCAGAATCAACATAAGATCATTCACAACCCATTAATTCATCACTAATACCAAAAAGCCCCTACTATCTTCATCCAGGCGTGAATGCAGGTTTCATTTTAGTCTCACCACCATTAGATGGAAGAAACTACCATTCATGGGGTAGAGCCATGAGAAGGGCTCTATCATCCTAAAACAAGTTCAAATTTGTCAATGGCATAGTAGTCACACCACAAGAATCTGATCCAACCTATGATTCTTGGAAAAGATGTAACACAATGGTGGTATCTTGGATCACATGATCACTCATTTAAAACATTGCCCAAAGCACCATATACATAGAGAATGTGAATGACTTATGGGAATATCTAAAGATCTGGTTTCCTAAAGGTGATCATTTCAGAACTTCGGTGTTGTTACAAGAAGTGCATTCCAAACCCTTCTTGCACAAATGGATGCAACTGTCCCCTACTGAAAGTAATGAAGGAGTATAGAGAAACTGGGTATGTTATATGCTTCCTAAAGGGGCTCAACGATCAATACAATACTGTGAAGGTACAAATATTACTCATGCAACCTTTACCCCTAATTAACAAAGTCTTTTCATTAGTCCTTCAACAAGAAAGACCAGAAGATGTAGTGCAATGTACAGACAACAAAGGAGTCATAAACTCAAGCTAAACTTGGAAAACTCAGCCCAACAAGAGTGCAGGCAAGAGTAACATGGATTACACCAACAGAGGCACACAAAAATTTGGCAAAGGCACAAGCATAAAGTTCGTGTTTTATGTGGAAAGGAAGGGCACACCATGTAGACATGTTATTTTAAACGTGGTTTCCCCCCTAATTTCAAGTTTAAGGCTAAAGCCACAAACAATGGATCCATCAATTCCATCAACTATAACACCACAGATAACATAGACAATCTTATCACATATTCTAGGCACAATGATGACAAAGAAAAGACTCAAGTTGGACAACTGATCATTGATCTTGAACATAGCATCAATCAAGTTAGCCAAGATTCTGTTCAAAATGATGATCACCTAATATCACCTATACCTTTGAACCAACAATCTTGGATATTGGATAATGGTGCAACTGATCATGTTACTAATGACATATCAAACTTTATATATTACAATCAAATCAAACCAATTTATGTTAAGTTGCCTAATAACATGACCATTTTGGCAAACCACTCAGGAACAATCAAACTATCAGATTCCCTCACTCTATATAACACATTATACATACTTGGATTTAAATACAATCTGATTTCAATTCATAAGCTTGCTGCTTCCCTGCAATGCAAGCTTGTGTTTAATAACAATTCTTGTATAACCCATGATATGACTACCTTAAAGATGATTGGTTATGCTGAGGCCTACAACAACCTCTACATCCTCACCAGATATAGGAAGATATTGAATAATGCCACACACCATATTGTCTCTTTTGAAAAGCACAATGCACCATCCTTTGATATATGACATTTTAGGCTAGGACATCCATCATATTCTATTTTGAACCATATTCATAAACATTTTCCATATGTAAAGTTTGATCAAACAATTGTATGTGATTTTTGCCATATGGCCAAGCAATCTAAGCTGCCTTTTTCTCTTAGCAATACTTCTACTTCTTATGCTTTTGAGTTAGTCCATATGGACATTTGGGGACCTTTTGGTACCCCAACCTTGCATGGTCACAAATACTTTCTTACCATTGTTGATGACCATACTAGATATACATGAGTTTTACTCATGCAAACAAAGGGTGAGACAAGGAATCTCATCCAAAATTTTATACAAATGGCCTTAGTTCAATTCAACCAAAAAATCAAAATCATTCACACTAACAATGGCCCTAAATTCTCTATGTCTACACTTTACTCTCAACTTGGAATTTGTCATCAAACTTCTTGTGTGGAAACTCCACAACAAAACTCCACATTCAAAAGAAAGCATAGACACATTTTCAATATCACAAGGTCTATCTTGCTCCAAGCCAACCTGCCTAAAACATTCTAGGGGTATGCCATCAAACATGTTGTTCATCTTATGAACAAACTATCCACCCCTGTCCTTAACATTGAATCTCCCCATGAAATTCTGTTTGGTGAGAAACCTGACCTTAACAGCTTAAGGGTCTTTGGCAGCCTGTCCGATGTCTCTACTCTCACTAACCAAAGAAACAAACTTGGCCCTTGAGCAAGGAAATGTATTTTCCTTAGCTTTAAAACTAGTACTAAGGGCTTCATTTTATGTGATCTAAAAACTAGAGAAATTTTTATCTCTAGGCATGTTATATTTCAGGAACACATCTTTCCCTATTATGCACCTCCACAACAAGCTCAACCCTCTATGTCAACAACCAACTCCAATAATCAGACTCATCCTTCCTTGATGACTATACTATGCCCACTCACCTTGTCCTTGCAACCACCACTAACCATGACTCACCAACCCCTCATACACCACCTTCTCCTATTCAACCTTCCACCAATACCAATCCGAACATTTTAGCTGAAAGTGCGCATGTCAAACAACTTGTGATTATAAGAGCTTGAAGATCATCAACAAATCAACGTGCTTAAGTCTCAAGATTGGTATTAGACTTAGACTAGTAATTAGTTTAGGTTGAGTCTAAGGCTTAGGTAAACTCAATACATGTCTCATATGCATAAAACATTAAATCATTTTATTTTTTAGATATGTCATTCATAATATGTTCAAGCATCAAATATATACATGTTATCTATGCATCCTAGGCATAAACTTAGTATTGAACATGTATAAGTTAAGTGCATAACGTATTTGAGTTTTGCAATTTAAAAATACACTTGGAAATATGTAGTTAATCGATTAAGGTGTGTTTTAATCGATTAACATAAGTTTTTGAAAAGCAATTGGAACAGAAAACATGGAAAACAGAATCAGTTA
>NC_032010.1:11183325-11183891 GCF_001865875.1 Lupinus angustifolius | reverse complement strand
AAAAAGTGTTGTAACTTTGGGAATCTCAAGGTGTCTTACCACCAACGAGATTGTGTTGTATCTTCATTAGCTTAGAGATCTTGATAGAAAGAATAGGTTCTTGGCTGGGGCTACACCGCAAGAAAGGTTTTCTTGGGTGGTAGGAAGGGAGTCAAACCAAGGGATATGGTTCTTTAGTTTTCAAGAAAGAGTCTAAGTGTTGTAATTGGAAGAATTTTTTGTAAAACGTTATTTCAATTATAGTGAAGATAAATCTCCCAGATCTGCAGGGAGGCCTGGATGTAGTTTGCAAGTGGACCCGCAAACAAACCAGGATAAAAATCGTGTTGCACGCTTTTCTTTCCCTTTCTCTCTTTATTGCTTTAATCGATTACTTTGTATAGTTGTTTTAATTGTAATAATATGTTTCTATACTATACTGTTGTAACTCTGATATATCTGTTAGCTCTGTATATTTGATTCGATCTCAGTTGTATGTCGTGCAAGAAACTGAATCTGTTTGTGTAATCTGAGCTATTTTAATCGATTAAATTGCTTGCGTTAATCGATTATTCTTTCTCTGTTAA
>NC_032010.1:11182967-11183225 GCF_001865875.1 Lupinus angustifolius | reverse complement strand
ATTTGTTGTTTGCGAAAAGCGGATACTCTGACCGCTAAACCTATTCAACCCCCCCCTCCTTCTTGGTGTATTTTAGCCGCTGATACCTAACAAGTGATATCAGAGCTAGTACGAAGTGCTAGCTCAACCGCGTATTCGTGATCCTAATGGAAATATAATGAGTTCTACAAACCTGTTTGGTGGTGACGGTTCATCCATTAACCGACCACCCATATTCAGTGGTGAAGGGTATGCCTATTGGAAAGTTCGCATGCAAAT
>NC_032010.1:11181582-11182867 GCF_001865875.1 Lupinus angustifolius | reverse complement strand
CAAAAATATCATCACATCGGCCCTATCCTACGATGAGTTCTTTAGGGTCTCGCAATGCCAAAATGCAAAAGAAATGTGGGACACTTTACAAGTGACTCACGAAGGCACAAGTGAAGTCAAGCGTGCTAGGTTAAATGCGCTGACCCACGAGTATGAGCTATTTCACATGTTACCTAGCGAATCAATCAGTGATATGCAAAAGCGATTTACTCATATCGTGAATCATTTAGTTGCTCTAGATAAATCTTTTGCTAGAAGAGAATTAACAAATAAAGTTTTACGTTGTCTTGACATGAAATGGTAGCCGAAAGTGACTGCAATTGTGGAATCCAAAGATTTGGACTCCATGCCTCTAGCTGCATTGTTTGGAAAGCTTCAAGAGCACGAAATGGAATTGGGTCGCTTGACGATGCATAATGATTCGAACCGGAAGAAGAAGAGCATCACATTGAAGGCTATGACCTCCAAGATAAAAGAAGATAAAGATGATGATGAATCTGACTTCGATCTGGATGATGAAACAATGGGTCTCCTTGTTCGAAAATTCAGTAAATTCATAAAAAGAAAAGGCGGATACAAAAAGTTTCAGAAGAAAGAAGCGAAGGAATCAACCAAGAAAGGCAAGAACACCAAAGATCGCTTCACTTGCCAAGAGTGCGGAAAAGCAGGACACATGCGATTTCAGTGTCCAACCTATCTGAAAAAGGCTGATTCAGAAAAGAGCACTCCCAGGAATTGAAGTCTAAGAAAGCCTACATCGTATGGGATGTACCCGAGGAGGAAACGACATCAAGCACCTCTAGTGAGGAGGATCCAGCAAAGCTATGTTTGATGGCTAGATCTGACAAAGATGGGAATTCAAGCACACACAAAGATAAACATGAGGTATATTCTGACACCTCATCCACTTCTGATGACTCACCTCCTTATGATGTTTTATATGAGGCTTATGTCGAGTTACATGAGGAACTAAAGAAATTGGCTAGGATAAACATTGATAGAAAAATATTAATCCTACAAAATGAACAAAAAAATAAGTAAACTACAAAAAGAATTAGATGAATTGAAATTAGAAAATGAAACATTAGACCTCATCTAATCTTGTAGCACATGTAACTGCTCTGAAAATAATTTATGTCAAAAACCTGTCTGTGAGACTTGCGAGACTTTGCAAGAAGAAAATTTCAAACTTAAAGAAAAACTCACACTTCTCACAAACAGTCAACAACAATTACACACTGTACTAAGTCAAACAAGAAACGTTGGTGATCATACAGGACTAGGT
>NC_032010.1:11180471-11181482 GCF_001865875.1 Lupinus angustifolius | reverse complement strand
TTAAGCAAGCTCCTAGAGCTTGGTATGATAGACTAAGTACCTTTCTTTTGGAAAAAGGGTTCGAAAGAGGCTTGGTTGACACAACGCTTTCTATTCATAGATCAGAAAATCATGTATTACTTGTGTAAATCTATGTTGATGACATAATATTTGGATCTACTAATGATATTCTCTGTAAATAATTTTCTGAGATGATGTAGGGGGAGTTTCAAATGTCAATGATGGGAGAACTCACATTCTTTCTGGGGCTTCAAATAAAGCAGCTAGAAAGTGCGATATTCATTCATCAGGCTAAATATTGCAAAGAGCTACTTAAGAAATTTGATATGGATAAATGTAAGGAAGCATCCACTCCTATGGCATCTGCATGCTACCTAGATAAAGACGAAAAAGGAAAAGCAATAGAGGTAACAAAATATTGTGGTATAATTGGCTCATTACTTTACTTAACTGCAAGTCGGCCTGATATCATGTTCAGTGTATGCATGTGTGCGAGATTTCAGTCTTTGCCTAAGGAATCACATTATGTAACTGTTAAAAGAATCATGAGATATTTAAAAGGAACAACTAACATGGGATTATGGTATCCTCGGGATGCCTCACTATCCTTGGTGGGATATTCCGATTCCGATTTCGCTGGATGTAAATTGGATCAGAAAAGCACTAGTGGTACTTGTCACTTGTTGGGCAGTTCATTACTTGCATGGCACAGTAAAAATCAAGGAGATTTGCCATGATTGCCTGGGGGGAAAATCTGATTTCCCTCTCCTCATTAAACACTCTTCACTCCACCCTTCTCTCACACTCTCTCATTTCCAAATTTTCAAGAGAAGGTAAAACCCTCTCTTCATCTTTTTCTCTCATTTTTCTCATTTGTTCTTCCATCTTCAAACCTTGCTCTCTCAACATTCAACCAATGGATGTTGATGAGATTTAAGTATGATGTTCATGAGCATGTCAAGAACATATTCAACCGTTGAAATTTTCTAAAACGCTTTCTAACTCATTTTC
>NC_032010.1:11177810-11180371 GCF_001865875.1 Lupinus angustifolius | reverse complement strand
TGTTCGAACCTTGAAACCAAACCAACCGTAGTTGACAAGTAAAAGCATGCTTCATTAAGGTGAGAGAGAACACATCGTGACATAGTGGTGTCCGAATATGACACCCGGATCTCCTAAACCATCTCAAAGGTTTTGGAGTTAACTTGGTTTTTTTTTAAGAAACCCCATATTTTTATGTTTGGATGCTCTTTTTGAAGATATATGTTTGTTGAGGAAATGAATTGAATATTGTATGTGAGAAAGAACACATCGTGACATAGTGGAGTCCAATATGACACCCGGATCTCCTAAACCATCTCAAAGGTTTTGGAGTTAACTTGGGTTTTAAGAAACCCAAGATATTGTATGTTTGAATATTTTGAATATATATGATTGCTGATGAAATATGTTGAATATTGTATATGAATGTTGTTGGAAACTTTTCTAAGAGCAGGTGTTTGAAAAATCATGTTTAAATGTTTCGGTTGTCGAAACGGGCAAAAGTTGGTATTCTGTCCAAGTCCTTGTCGCTTGGGCGAGGAGAAGTTTTTGGTTCTCGAACTCCTCGCCCGGGCGACCAATCCTCGCTTGGGCAGGCTAAGGCCTCGCCCGGGCGAGCGGGGGTCCCGCTTAGGCGAAAAAGCCCAGGATTTCGACGAAATTCTGGATATTTCTCGCCCGGGCGAGCAAAAGTTTTGCTTCGGCGAAAAAAAAATTAAAAAAAAAAATTTCAGGATTTTAATGATGTCTCGCTTGGGCGAGGAATGGTTAAGTTTAATTGAAATTTAAAGATGAATTATCGCTTGGGCGAGAGTGCCTCGCTTGAGCGAGAGATGCCCAGTTTTAAATTGGTAGTGTTGATTGAATTTTCGCTTGGGCGAGAGACAGTAATTGTGTTTGACTATTTGGATTGATTGGTTGAGTATGTAATAACCCTAGTATGGGTATGTAATATAAACTACTTTGGTATAACACCGTAATTGAAATAAAAAGTAAAGTATTCAAGGTGTTGGAATTAAATAGTCAAACTCGGTAATTGATTTTAAAGAAAGTATTCCGAGAAGGATGTATGATTTAGGGCGATGCCCAGAAAAGGATACGTGATACCACGGAGCGAGATCGTCTGACCGTAAGTGGCTTGGTCTGGGACCGTCCAGGGTGATTCAGCGATGGTCGTAGTGGTAGGGACGTTACCCTTTGAATTATAATGTGAATTGGGGCACTGCCCTGAAGGGAACCCAGGATACCACGTACCGAGATCGGCTGACCGTAAGAGGCTTGGTATAGGACCGTCCAGGGTATTCAGCGATAGTCGTAGTGGTGGGTTGTATTTCTTTTATATTACGTGTTAACGTAAGATCGGGACCCACAAGAAGCATTCCTGAGGGAGATGACTTAAGGTGGGCCGAGCATGGTAAATAATGATTAAAAGATTTAATCATCTAACTGCGGTTAGTGTTCATATGCATATGGTTAATAATGGAGTAGTGGAGAGGAAATTGACGGTATGACTTAGAGCATCGTGAAGTAAGCAAGGACGACACTGATTGGACGGTGATTCGCCAACAATGTCTTGAGGGAGAGTCTGGGTGAGACGAGTCCCTTGTATTCCTGGGGAGGTACCCTGTTGGATCGGACAGTTCTCACAGGCCAAACTAGGCAATCTCTGACAACCCCTGGATTGCATTCGAGATCAATGAGAGGGATGCCCAGAAAGCGTTTGTACAACCTAGGTCCGGGTAGGACTGTTCCTGAGGGAACCGATCGACCTATTTTTAATTCCTTGCGGGTAGGACTGTTCCTGAGGGAACCGATCAATCTATTTTTAATTCCTTGCGATGATATGTTATTTCGGGTGGTACAAAACGGCTTGGTACGGGACCTGTACTCTCGATTATTTCCGATTAGGATGTTGGATGGATATTGGTGTAAGGTGGATGATCATGACATATCATGCATACATTATCATTGTGGAAGTAAATTCCCACATGTGAGTTACAAGTATGGTGTATTCCTATGTTTATGTATGTGATGTGATTATGAGTATAATGTTGATTATATTTTGTTGATAAATGGTGAGTTATGATGTCGGTTATAGAAATATATGTGTATATTATTATTTGGGGTTATGATTCCCACTTATGTGTTATTTAATTATAGTCATGATATCTTGTCGATGAATGATATATTGCTAAATGGTGAATTATGATATTGATGGAAATAAGTGTTGTTTACATTACATAGGGTGATTTGACAATTGTTTATGAGAACAATTGATGAGTTTGGTTATATTACTCATGTAAATTGGATAGTTGTTTACGAGAACAACTGATGAGTTATAATGTAATATGTTATATATATATATGAACTGTTTTTCATATCTGAGTGTAATATTCTGAGTAAGTCCACGCCGTCAAATAATTTATGTTCATTAGATGTCTTACTCTCTCTATTTCTCTTCTTTTCTATTGTTTGCATTTCAGACGTGTGCTCGTCAGGTAGACAGCGTTGCTCAGATTTGGAGCTACCCGCCCATGATGTTTCAGGAGGGGGCATGAGGAATTGAGGAAGAAGCAGTACCT
>NC_032010.1:11177374-11177710 GCF_001865875.1 Lupinus angustifolius | reverse complement strand
TAATGGCGATGTAGTTTCCGCCTTTGTTGATTTAGTTTGTATAAACTAAAGATGACTTAACCATTTATATGAATTGTGTTATTCAGGAAATTGTGAATCAGGTTAAGTTATCATTCGATAACGATAAGTTGATTTTCCACATTTGAGTTACTTAAAGTGATGTCCCGGAAAAGGAAGGTTTTAAAAGGAAACAATTTTACCTCACCATTTCAAAAAAAAAAAAAATTTACCCACTTTTCCGCAATGTTTTTTAGAAGTATTTTTTCGGGGCGTTACAACATGGTATCAGAGCGGCTCTTTCCTAATCGGCCTTGGGCATGGCCTAACATGCTTTCT
>NC_032010.1:11176322-11177274 GCF_001865875.1 Lupinus angustifolius | reverse complement strand
CTTGTCTGATTGATTGATTGTGTGATTGTTTGATCGGAGTATGACCATGGGATAAGTTTGGTGAGGAAGAGTATCTCACCTAGTCTAATGGTCACAGATTCAGATGGCTGGAAGAGGAACCGCTAACCTAGATTTCATGGCGAAGATAACCGCAGCTAATAGATGCAGGCTCTATGAAGAGAGCGTCAAGGTGAGGAAAGCGACATTGGAGAGTGTCGTACAACCTGCAAGTTCCTACGGTCCTCAAAGGCACTATGGACAACGGTTTGGAAGGGGAAGATCCTTCAACCGTAACCAGAAACCTTATGCTTCATCCTCTGGGATTCAACCGAGTAATATCAAGCCTTACAACAATAGGAACTTCAAACAAGGGAACAATAATAACAACCTCACACACCCCTGGTGTTCAAAGTGCAACAAAAGGCACTATGCTTTCAAGTGCACAGTGTGCTTTCACTGTAACCAATCGGGTCATATCAGGTTGATATGCCGACAGTGGATAAAGGAAGAAGTGAACACGGTACAAGCGGCAAGACCAAGGGCCAATGGCAAGGTATTCACCATGAGCGGAGCTGAGATTGAGGCGAGTGAGGACCTCATATAAGGTACAGATCGTACGAATGAGATTTCTTTATCTGTGCTGTTCGATTTGGGTGGAACCCATTCATTCTTATCCATGGATGTTGCCAACCATTTAGCTTTGTCTATAGGAATGGACTGTTTATCTATGACCATATGATAGTAAACTGCTTTAATAAGACAGTAGTGTTTAGTGACCCTAAAGAATCCCTTGAAACCGATTTGATCTAGTTAAAGAATATGCTAAATTTTGAGACTATGCCGGAGAGAATTGGTGTTCGAAGTGCGAAAACCCTCCGAGGAAAGGAGATTACCTTGGTTAAGGTTATTTGGAGTCAAGTAAATGGCGAAGATGCGACTTGGGAGGTCGAAG
>NC_032010.1:11175981-11176222 GCF_001865875.1 Lupinus angustifolius | reverse complement strand
TATCCTCATTCTCGTCCTCATCCTCATCCTCGTCCTCATCCTATCCTCGTCCTCCTCCTCATCCACATCCTATCCTTATCCTCATCCTCATCCTGATCCTATCCTCATCCTCATGCTCTTCCTCATCCTATCCTCATTCTCATTCTCGCCCTTATCCTAACCTCATCCTCCTTCTCATCCTATCCTCATCGTCATTCTCGTCCTCAACCTATCCTCATCCTCATTCTCGTTCTCATCCTAT
>NC_032010.1:11174283-11175881 GCF_001865875.1 Lupinus angustifolius | reverse complement strand
CCTCATCCTACTCTCATCCTCATCCTATCCTCATCATCATCCTCGTCCTCATCCTATCCTCATCCTATCCTCATCCTCATTCTCGTTCTCATCCTAACCTCATCCTCATTCTCGTCCTCATCCTATCCTCATCCTCATTCTCGTCCTCATCCTATCCGCGTCCCCTTCCTCATCCTCATCCTCGTCATGCTATCCTTTTCCTCATCCACATTCTTATCCTCATCCTACGCTAATCCTACTCATCAATCTATCCTCATTCTGGTCCTCATCCTATCCTCATTCTCATTCTTGTCCTCATCCTATCCACTTCCTCAATCACATCCTCTTCCTCATCCTCATCCTCATTCAAATCCTCTTCCTCGTCCTCATCCTCCGCCACATCCTATCCTCATCCTCATCCTCATCCTAACCTCATCCTCATTCTCGTCCTCCTCCTATCCTCATCCTCATCCTCATCCTCATCCTATCCTCATCCTCATCCTCATCCTCCTCCTCATCCTAACCTCATCCTATCCTCATCCTATCCTCATCCTATCCTCATCCTATCCGCATCCTCATCCTCATCATCATCCTCCTCCTCATCCTATCCTGATCCTCATCCACATTCTCATCCTCAGCCTATCCTCATCCTCTTCCTCATCCTAATCCTATCTTAATCCTATCTTCATCCATATTCTCGTCCTCATCCTAATCTCATCCTCCTTCTCATCGTATCCTCATCCCCATTCACGTCCTCATCCTATCCTCATCCTAATCCTATCCTAATCCTCATCCAATCCTCAACCTCAACCTATTTCATCCTTGTCCTCATCCTATCCTCATTCTCCTCCTCCTCCTATCCTCATCCTCATCCTCATCCTCATCCTATCCTCATCTTATCCTTATCCTATCCTCATCCTCATCCCCATCCTATCCTATCCTAATCCTCATCCTCATCCTCATCCTCATCCTCATCCTCATCCTCATCCTCATCCTCATCCTCATCCTCATTCTTATCCTCATCCTATTGTCATTCTCATCCTCATCCTCATCCTCAATCTTATCCTCATCCTATCCTCATCCTCTTCCTATCCTCATCCTCATCCTCATACTATCGTCATCCTTGTCCTCATCCTCGTCATCATATCCTCATCCTATCGTCATCCTCTTCGTATCCTCATCCTCATCCTCATACTATCCTCATCCTTGTCCTTATCCTCGTCCTCATCATATCCTCATCCTCATTCTCGTCCTCATGTTATCCTTATCCTCCTCCTCATCCTAATCCACTTCCTCATCCTCATCGTATTCTCATCCTCATCTCTTCCCTATCCTCGTCCTCATCCTATGCTCATCCTCATTCTCGTCCTCATCCTACGCTAATCCTCCTCCTCATCCTATCCTCATCATAATCCTCATCCTCATCCTAATCCACTTCCTCATCCTCATTGTATTCTCATCCTCATCCCTTCCTCATCCTCATCCTCATTCTCGTCCTCCTCCTCATCTTATCCTCATCCTCATGCTCGTCCTCGACCTATCCTCATCCTCATCCTCATCCTATTCCTCATCCTCATCCTCATCCTCATCCTCATCCTCATCCTCATCCTCATCCTCCT
>NC_032010.1:11173828-11174183 GCF_001865875.1 Lupinus angustifolius | reverse complement strand
TCCTCATCCTCGTCCTCATCCTATCCTCATCCTCATCCTAACCTCATCCTCTTCCACATCCTCATCCTCTTCCTCATCCTTATCCTCATTCACATCCCCCTCCTATCCTCATCCCCATCCTCCTCCTCATCCTCCTCCTCATCCTATCCTCATCCTCATTCAGATCCTCATCATGTCCTCATCCTCTTCCTCATCCTATCCTCATTCTCCTCCTCATCCTCTGGTCATCCTCATCCCCATCCTCATCCTCATCCTCATCCTCCTCCTCATCCTATCCTTATCCTCATCCACATTCTCATCCTCATCCTATCCTCATCCTCATCCTCATTCTACTCCTCATCCTATCCTCATCCTC
>NC_032010.1:11173361-11173728 GCF_001865875.1 Lupinus angustifolius | reverse complement strand
CATCCTCATCCTCATCCTCATTCAAGTCCTCATCCTATCCTCATCCTCGTCCTCCACCTCAACCTATCCTCATCCACATTCTAATCCTCATCCTATCCTCATCCTCTTCCTCATCCCCATCCTCATCCTCATCCTCATCGTCATTCTCATCCTCCTCCTCTTCCTCATCCTCATCCTCCTCCTCCTCATCCTATCCTCATCCTCATCTTATCCTCATCCTCTACCTCTTGCTCATTCTATCCTCCTCATTTTCGACTTCATCCTATCCTCATCCTCATTCTACTCCTCATCCTATCCCCATCCCCATCCTCATCTTATCCTCATTCTCATTCTTGTCCTCATCCTATCCTCCTCCTTATCCTCATCC
>NC_032010.1:11172947-11173261 GCF_001865875.1 Lupinus angustifolius | reverse complement strand
TCATCCTTTCCTCTTCCTCATCCTCATCTTCCTCCTCTTCATCCTATCCTCATTCTCATCCTCCTCCTATCCTCATTCTCGTTCTCGTCCTATCCTCATCATCTTCCTTTTCCTCATCCTGTCCTCTTCCTCTTCCTTTTCCTCATCCTATCCTCCTCCTCATTCTCGTCCTCTTCCTATCCTCATCATCATTCTCCTCATCCTATCCTCATTCTCATCCTGCTCCTATCCTCATTCTCATCCTCATCCTCATCCTCATCCTAATCCTAACCTCATCCTCATCTTCATCCTCATCCTCATCCTCATCCTCATCC
>NC_032010.1:11171918-11172847 GCF_001865875.1 Lupinus angustifolius | reverse complement strand
TTCTTGTCCTCATCCTTTCCTCCTCCTCATCCTCATCCTATCCTCATTCTCATTCTCGTCCTCATCCTTTCCTCTTCCTCATCCTATCCTCCACCTTATCCTCATCCTCTTCCTCCTCCTCATCCACATCCTCATCCTTATCCTCATCCTCATCCTCCTCCTTCCCTCTTCCTTATCCTCATCCACTTCCTCATCCTCATCCTCATCCTATCCTAATCCTAACCTCATCCTCTCCCTCATCCTCATCCTGATCCTCATTCACGTCCTCATCCTAGCCTCATCATCCTCCTCCTCCTCATCCTCCTCTTCATCCTATCCTCATTCTCATTCTCGTCCTCATCATTTCCTCTTCCTCATCCTATCCTCATTCTCTTCCTCATCCTCCTCATCCTATTCCCGTCCTCACTCTCATCCTCATCCTCTTCCTTTTCCTCATCCTATCCTCCTCCTCATTCTTGTCCTCATCCTATCCTCATCCTCATCGTCATCCTATCCCCATCCTATCCTCATCCTCATCGTCATCCTATCCCCATCCTATCCTCATCCTCATCGTCATCCTATCCCCATCCTATCCTCATCCTCATCGTCATCCTATCCCCATCCTATCCTCATCCTCATCGTCATCCTATCCCCATCCTATCCTCATCCTCATCGTCATCCTATCCCCATCCTATCCTCATCCTCATCGTCATCCTATCCCCATCCTATCCTCATCCTCCTCCTATCCTTATCCTCATTCTCGTCCTAATCCTATCCTCATCCTCCTCCTATCCTTATCCTCATTCTCGTCCCAATCCTATCCTCATGCTCTTCCTCATCCCCATCCTATCCTCATCCACATCGTCATCCTCATCCTACCCTCATCCTCATGCTCATCCTATCCCCATCCTCATTCTTGTCCTCATCCTATCCTCCTCCTCATCCTCATC
>NC_032010.1:11171126-11171818 GCF_001865875.1 Lupinus angustifolius | reverse complement strand
TCTTCCTCATCCACATCCTCATCCTATCCTCATCATCATCCTATCCTCATCCTCGTCTCCATCCACATCCTATCGTCATCCTCATTCTCGTCCTCATCCTATCCACTTCCTCATCCTCATCCTCTTCCTCATCCTATCCTGATCCTCATCCTCACCCTCTTCCATGTTCCCATCCTCATCCTATCGTCATCATCATCCTCATTCCCGTCCTCATCCTCACCCTCATCCTAACCTCATCCTCATCCTCATCCTATCCTCATCCTCTTCTTCATCCTCATCCTACTCCTCATTCTATCCTCATCATCATCCTCATCCTCATCCTCATCCTAATCCACTTCCTCAACCTCATCCTATTCTAATCCTCATCCCATCCTCATCCTCATTCTCGTCATCATCCTATCCTCTTCCTTATTCTCATCCTATCCATATCCTCAGCCTATCCTCATCCTCATCCTCATGCTCGTCCTCATCCTATCTTATCCTCATCCTCATCATCATCCTCTTCATCTTCCTCATCATCATCCTCTTCATCTTCCTCATCATCATCCTCTTCATCTTCCTCATCATCATCCTCTTCATCTTCCTCATCATCATCCTCTTCATCTTCCTCATCATCATCCTCTTCATCTTCCTCATCATCATCCTCTTCATCTTCCTCATGATATCCTTATCCTCATCCTCATCCTCTTCCA
>NC_032010.1:11170661-11171026 GCF_001865875.1 Lupinus angustifolius | reverse complement strand
GGATGAGGATGAGGAAGAGGATGAGGATGAGGATGAGGATAGGTAAGGGACGGGAATGAGGATGAGGATAGGATGAGGAGGAGGATGAGCGAAGGATGAGGACGAGAATAGGATAAGGATAAGGATGTGGATGAGGAGACGATGAGGATGAGGATAGGATGGGGATGAGGAAGAGGATGAGGATGAGGATAGGATACGGATAAGGATAAGGATAGGATGAGGACGAGGATTAGGATGAGGATAGGATTAGGACGATAATGAGGATGAGGATAGGATGTCGATTAGGACGAGGATGAGGACGTTAATGAGGATGAGGATAGCTTGAGGAGTAGAATGAGGAAGAGGAAGAGGATGAGGATGAGGAT
>NC_032010.1:11170183-11170561 GCF_001865875.1 Lupinus angustifolius | reverse complement strand
ATGAGGATGAGGATGAGGATAGGATGAGGAGGAGAATGAGGATGAGGATGAGGATAGCAGACGATAGGATGAGGATGATAATGAGAATGAGAATGAGGATAGGAAGAGAATGAGGATGAGGATAGGATGAGGAGGAGAATGAGAATGAGGATAGGATGAGGACGAGGATAGGATGAGGACAAGAATGAGGATGAGGATAGGATGAGGATGAGGATGATGATGAGGATGAGTATAGGATGAAGAGGAGAATGAGGATGAGGATGAGGATAGCATGACGATAGGATGAGGATGAGGATAGCATGACGATGAGAATGAGGATGAGGATAGGATCAGGAGGAGAATGAGGATGAGGATGAGGATAGGATGAGGATGAGGATA
>NC_032010.1:11169681-11170083 GCF_001865875.1 Lupinus angustifolius | reverse complement strand
CATCCTATCCTCATCCTCATTCTCGTCCTCAACCTATCCTCATCCTCTTCTTCATCGTCATCCTCATCATCATCCTTATCCTTTTCCTAATCCACTTCCTCTCCCTCATCCTATTCTCATCCTCATCCCATCTTCAATCTCATCCTCATCCTATCCTCATCCTCATTCTCGTCCTCATCCTATCCTCTTCCTCATCCTCATCCTCATCCTATCCTCATCCTCATGCTCGTCCTCATCCTATCCTCATCCTATCCTCATTCTCATTCTCGTACTCATCCTTTCCTCTTTCTCATCCTCATCCTCATCCTCCTCTTTATCCTATCCTCAATCTCATCCTCCTCCTATCCTCATCCCAACCTCTTCCTCATCCTCATCCTCATCCTCATCCTATCCTCTTCCTCA
>NC_032010.1:11168364-11169581 GCF_001865875.1 Lupinus angustifolius | reverse complement strand
ATGTAGCTTATGCATTAAACGTATGGGAATAACTCATAAGCTGTTCTAATCGGTCACATAAACACATACACGTATAATAAACTGGAATATAAAAAAGGGGTATGGATAAAATTGATTTTAATCTATATGTTTCCATCAGCTAAGGATTAGGCAAGAATTCAATAATAAAAAGATTATTCCTTTATCATTACTAATCTGGAACACTAACGAAACTCATACAATCGGTAAGGCTTCATGAGAAATAAGGAGAATGTTTACCTCTCCTCTGGTCGGTTGAGAATAATCACCAATGGAAGACGCCTCAGTTCAGTCGATACAGCGTATATCTCCGATATTCTCTAGCTGACTTCGGGTCAATGACTCGGGATTAACATTCTGTAAAGATCAATCGAAATTGTATGAGTTCATGGAAGAACAAGAAAACCGATAATCAACTTAAGGCAATGAATTGACAAAAATTAATGAAGCAGTAGTTACCCGATTCGGAGTCAGCCATTAGTGGCTCTATCATCGTTACACCAAACAAAACATAACTCACCATCCTTTGTACCCATCTCGAATTAGAGGTACTTTGGGTTAAGAACTTCACGAACCGAAAAATGAAACCCGTGATGATTAAGAGAAGAAGAACTCGCAAATATACACCACCGCGCTACAACCGTGAACCACCCTTGGCCGTGATTGTTGTTCATCACCGCTGGAGGATGAAGGTCATTCACTATCGCTTCCCCGTCGCGCCCTCTTGTTCCCTTATCGTGAATCACACCCGCCTGGTCCTAGCCACGAACGGCGCCCTTTACCGCCGCTGCCATTGAAGAAGGAGAAGTTGGGGATTAGGGATTTCAATCCCATTTTCCTTTCCAATTCACGTTTCTGCGTGAAACCATCAGGGAAATTACCCTTAATTACTTTCTTTTCCAATTTGTTGCCTTGTTTTATTCTTTAGTTTATTCGTGCCAACACTGATAAGTGTAGGAAGGTTTAGTTAAACGGAAATATTTAATATATTTTATATCTTATAATTATTTATTAGTATATATGTATATTAATCTAAATCTCGTCAATACTCATTTTTATAAAAGATTTAAAACTATCATTTAGCAATAAAAATCTAGTCAAGAGAAATTTGTTTAAGGTGATAATAATTGGAAAACTATTTTACCAAGTAAATTCTATGGAATTTTTATAGTAAGGTTATGGTTCGAGTTGTCTCTAAC
>NC_032010.1:11161625-11168264 GCF_001865875.1 Lupinus angustifolius | reverse complement strand
ATATGCGAGTTCACGTGTTTGTTTTGCAGCTTATTGGGGGGTGGGGAACTTCCTAAAAAAGGTTTGTATGCTTCCTCACACACTCACGAGAGTCAACATGTACCTATACCCTGAGCCCGGGTATTAGTGATTAAGATCTAAGATAGAAGGGACATCTGCTTTGCCGGTAAGTGACCTCGAGTCACATCTGGTATTGGCGGAATGAACCACCCAGATCGTTTCCGGTATCATGAGTTAAAGGCTTGGGGGGCTCGATCCTTCAAGTTTTTAACCTATGATACCTGGTTTCCTTCCTTTCGGGATTGGATGCGATCTGGTAACCTAGAAGTCTAGAGCTTTACCAAGTCCACTCTAGACAGAACCTAGTACCCTCGCCCTAGGACGTAACCTATAGACATTCCAAGAATCCCTTGTAAGACGTACCTTATTTAGGACACAGGAAGCAAACAATTTCTACCCCTTTATTATTTACAATCATAAAAGTGGAGCGTATGCCGTAAATGGCCAGTTCCTTCAACATCCCCACCAGAGGGCCTAAGGCCCTAAGGGATGCACTTCATACACACCCGTCGATGGGTGCAAGCACCCTAAAGACGTACTTTATGTTATATCAGGCTAATCGAGGTTATTTCACTTTATCCCATGCTGCAATCAGTCCCATTAATGGGCTCGAGGCCCTAGGGACAAGTTTATATCACCATGTTATGAAAACATAATATAATAAAATCAAGATTTTTACTGCCCCCATATAAGGATCAGCATCCTAAGGGGTATACATCATGCACATCATTCATTCATGCATTCATCCATGCATTCTTTATCTCATTTATTTAACACCTTTACAATTGTCACGCCTTTTTGCAGATTACTTTGTCGAAGAGAAACTGGTATAGTAAGACATGGAGACTGATTCTCAAGTTGTGGGTTCTATCAGCACTCTGTCAGTGAAAAAAGGAGTAAGGGTAGAATTGCAAGTTATGGATGTAGGCTTCCTAGCAAATCTGGTCCCCAAGATCCCTCAAGAGGTTCAAGACCAGCTGGCAAAAGAATATGGAAGGTTGTCTGACTTGGTCCTCATCACGGTTGATATAGAAACATTAAAGGGCATGAAAGACATGATCCAGTACTGGAACACTGCTCTACACATCTTCGAATTCCCAAATATTGATGCATCCCCGACTGTGGAGGAGTATGAGGTCCTACTCGATATCGGCTCTTCCATCACAGATATTGAGCTATCAAACAGGCTAAAGCTGTATCAGTATAACGGTACTCAGAATGTTACGGAAGAGTATATCGAAGGGCTGATCGGGATGCATCCAGGCCCGAACCAGATTATCAAACAAGGAGAAGTGTATGGGCTAAAGACCACTTTCTTGAAGAAACATCTTGCCAAAATGGTGGAATAGGGAAATTGGGAGCTATTCAAACCCGCTTTTGCTCTAGCAGTATATGGTATGGTCCTATTCCCTTTCGTTTATGATATGGTAGACCAAGCGGCGATCGATGTCTTCGCCAAAGTCAAGAGGTTCAGAGTTAACCCCGTTCCAGCAATAGTCGCAGAAACTCTCTTATCTTTCCAAAGGTGTCATGAAAAAGGCTACCACAAGGTCCGGTGTTGTGTAAAATTGCTCTATGTGTGGATGATTACTCGGTTTGCGCATCACCAATATCCAGATTGGAGCAGGTACCCCCTGCGTCGGTTCAGAAATATTGCAATTAAACCTATGCAACTGGCGGATTGGAAGAAACTGTTCAAAGAGGTAACCCCTAGGAATTTTGGAACAAAGTGTGGCTTATATGACAAACATCAGGCAGTGATGTACTCATGTGGAGACTTTCCGAACATGATGTTGATGGGCCCCCGAGGATGCATCTCTTTCACCCCAGCCTTAGTACTGGGACAACTGAAATGGGGGATGAATCCGGTACCTCAGGAAAAGTTGCAGGGGATCACAGTCTGCTATAGGGACGAGGGAACTGCCCGAGAAGTTCTCATATCTGTGAGGAATGCTCTGAGGAGTATCCGTCTATGTGGGAAGAATGAGCTTGGAGAACACCAAGCCTATTACACTGAAGAGTACAAATGCTGGAGGAATGAAAGGACGAAATATGTTATGTTGCCACCATCTGAGTCATCAAAAGAACCGATCGGGCCATCCCATAACGAACTACTACTCGTTAGTCAGAACAAACTTCTGGAATCAGAGTTGGAAGAGGCCCGAGATGAAGTAGAGAAATAAAAATTGATGGTGGAGAAGCTTAACAAACCATCGCTGCACAGAAGAAGGAGGAAGTCAGCTTGAAGCGAGACTATGCCAGCATGTGCTCTTCATCCGACAAATTCCGCCTGATCCGAGCTGGCAAAGAAAAAGACAAAAAAATAACAGAATTGATCAGGTCAGAGAAAGAAAAAGATGAACAGATAGCCGACATGGTTGATCAACTGAAGGCCCGAGGGCGAGCCCTACATACTGCTCAAAGGGATGTTCATACGCTGAAAGCAAAAATAGAGAATATGCAGGCCAACCAAAAAGATGGGAGCCAAATGGGGGCTATCTTAAAAGAGTATCAGGAAGCCTTGATGTGAGCTAGGGAAAGAGAGGATCAACTGAATGTTGCATTGGATGCTCGTTTCCATGCATTGGCTTAGGCAAATCGCGATAAAACCCATCTTTCTGAACGAATGAAGGACCTTGAGGAAGCCTACAATGAGTTAAATGCCAAACATCATGAGTGGTCACACAACTGGGAGAATATGCTCCAGGAGTGTAAATGGGACAAGGAGAAATGGGAAGGAAGATGCAGGCAAATCATCGAGGGTCTTGGGGACTTTGCTGATGATTGGTTGAGAAACTTTGATGATGCCCGCCAGGAGGTGGAAATGTACCCTGATACAAGCCTACGCTCCACCATGAGAACCTTCTATGAAGCATGTGATAAGTTAGCTTGGAAACTCAGAAGGTGGAGAAGTGCTGCATCTGGAGAATATTGAGCATTTTATGTTTTTCTTCTCCTTTGTTAAAAATAAAAAGAAAGAGAGAATGAATAAAGGAAAATTGTAATCCTACTTATGAATATGAATAAAAATTTCTCCTTTTCTCAGAGTTTATCCGACTTGTTATCTATACAAGTATCATAAGGGTTCATCATCTTATCTAATCTGCAAGTAAAAAGTCCTGACAGAGTAAAAACATATTGTAATTAGATACAATCTTGGTCTGAAACCTAGAGTTTCTTCTAACGATTGGTATCAAATGTAAACGGTCTTGCGGACTACGCTCCCAAGATTACCAAATACATGACAAGATGTTTAATGATAGTGATCCACAATGAGAGAATAAGCCTAGATGCAAGCAAGGTCCGAAGCCTAGAGTTTCCTCTAAGTATTGTCATCAACGCAAGAGAAACTATTGGGGTGCGCCTCATAGTCATCAAATGCGGGTCAAGATGTCTTACTATAAAGCCTCTCGAAGACAAAGAAATCTTTTTGCTTTCATTTTTATCATTTATTTTTCAAATTTTTATTTTTCCAATAACTCAGGTTCTGTAATCATTGCACACCAACATCCTTACAATACCCGATCAAAAACAAAGACCATGGCCGACCAGGAAGCTACTAATGGAGGGAATCCCGAGGTGGTTGAGCTGAAAGAGCAAATAGCACTAATGATGAGAATGATGGTAGCCATGCAGCAAGAAATGGCATCTGGAAATTCTTCTGCAGCAGATAAGCGGGCCCAATCCGCACGTAATGCCAATGAAGGAGGGCATAACCAAGAGTCTGCCTCTAAGCACCAGGGTGCATCACAAGGACATACCTCGTCAAACAAAGAGAACTCACAACACACCGACCAACATGACTCGGATGACGATCCTAACTACCATGGTCCGAAGAATGATAGAAGCACTGCCGGACATCAAACTAGTAAAGACACTCAGCGCGATGATAAAGGGAAGGGGAAGGAAGATGAAATGTGGGACATCATTAATGAAAGGCTTAAAGCTGTGGAAGGGGCTAACTGTCCCGATTTAAAGAACGCTTTTGAAATGTGTCTGGTCCCAGATGTCGTTCTTCCTCCTAAATTCAAAGTTCCCGAATTCGAAAAGTATGATGGGACTACATGCCCGAAGAGCCATCTTCATATGTACGCCCGAAAAATGTCAGCGTACCATAATGATGATAAGCTGCTCATTCATTGCTTTCAAGACAGCCTTGTGGGGATCGCCACTTCGTGGTACATCCGCCTCGAAAGCAAGCACATTAAGACATTCCTGGATCTTTCTAATGCCTTCATAAGGCAGTACAAATTCAATGAGGACTCTACGCCGGACCACAACAAGCTTCAAAGCATGTCGAAACCGGCAAGTGAATCATTCAGGGAATATGCACAGAGATGGAGAGGAGTGGCCTCACAAGTCTTACCCCGTCTGGAGGAAGAAGAGCAGATCACTATCTTCATCAATACTCTCCCTAACCCTTTCTTCGACAAGATGATTGGGAATAATACATCTGATTTCAATTCATTGATTAGAGTAGGAGACAGAATTGAGCAAAACATGAAAACGGGAAAGATTGCCGCCGAACAAACCGGAGAGCCCAAAAGGCCCAACTACATGAAGAAAAAGGAAACCGAAGCCCATTACATAGCCGGAGAACCCCAAAAGACATCAAACAAGATAAACAACAATCCCCGTTCATATACACACCGCCCTCAACACAACCAAACACCATACCAACCGAGCCCGCAAAACACATACCAGATCCCATACCAACCAATAGCCTACATTAACCACAACCGCCCACCACTTCAACAAAACACAACCTTTCAATACAACAAACCACAACCTTTCAATACAACAAACCACAACCAAACCTCTATCAACCCAGGCCCAACTATCAGCCAAATAACCAAGCCCAAAACCATCATCCACCCGCGCAATACCAAGCTCAGGAAAGAAGGACTTTCGACCCTATCCCTATGACCTATGCCGAACTATTCGCCACCTTACAAACAGAGCGCATCCTAGCACCCATTCTAGGAAGAGTCCCAAATACTATGGCCGCATGGTACAACCCCAATGTCAATTGTGCTTACCATTCGGGAGTAGTGGGGCATTCAATCGAAACTTGTAAGGCATTAAAACACAGAGTGCAGGATCTTATCGATTCCGGATGATTGAAATTCAAAGACGATGTTCCCACCATCACAAACAACCCTTTGCCCAATCATGGGAACCAGGGGGTGAATGTCTTAGAGTGGGATGAGGCAGACACTATTATTGACAGGGTGGAAGACATAAAGACACCCCTAAAGATCATATTTTTGGAGATGTGCAAAAGAGGTCTGGTGAAGTGTACGCAAGATGGTCAACATGGAGGTGACGTTTGCATGCTACATGGGACTACAGACCATAACATAGAAGAATGTTCGAAGTTCAGGTCATTGATACAAGAATTATTGGACTCCCGGTTGTTGAGGATCGGAAGGCGAAATGAATGTTCTGACATATGTGTCATTGAAAAAGACGAGGAAAGTCAGAGTCCGGTCATTATAAGGATGTTTGTACCAGTATTCAACATACCTACTGGCACACCATCATATGCAGCTCCGCCCTGGTGGGCGCCTCATTTGAGAAATATGGGTCATGAGGTAGCAAGACAACCGAGTCCATTCCCATATCAATCAGACAGAGCCGTCCCTTGGAAGTATCGGGAAGAAGTCGGAAAAATGCCAGTTCCAACAAATGAAGTTGTCCACTTGGCCGGGGTAGGAAATATGACAAGGACGGAATGGTTTATAACCCTGTTGAGATAGCCATTAAAGTCATCAATGCGTCTAAAGGCAAAGAAAACGTTGATAAGCCAGTAGATACCAATTCTGGAGCGGCCCGGGTTGAGATCCCTCCATTTGATGTTGAAAGAGAAGTCACAGATGATGAAGCTTGTGAGTTCTTGCGATTCATCAGGCAAAGCGAGTACCAAATAGTTGACCAGTTGAGCCGCACTCCAGCCAAGGTATCGTTGTTGTCTTTACTGATGAATTCAGAAGCTCACAGAAAGGTCCTACTGAAAGTGCTGAACCAGGCCCATGTCGACCATGATATAAGTACTAGCAAATTAGATGGTATCGTCAATAATATCATGGTCGATAACTTTATCTCCTTCAGCAATGAGGAAATACCGAGTGAAGGAACAGGGCACACCCGTCCTCTCCACATCTCCATCATGTACACAGATTTTGTAATAGGAAGGGTGTTGATAGACAATGGCGCGTCGCTCAATGTGATAACCAAGAGGACATTGTCTAAATTACGAGTGGACGACTCAGCCATAAAACCCAGTTCAACAGTTGTTCGAGCCTTCGATGGAGCCCGAAGGGATGTGCTGGGAGAAATCGAGCTACCCGTGAAGATTGGGCCGTGTACTTTCCAGATCCTATTTCAGGTCATGGATATCAATCCGTCGTTCAGCTGTCTGTTGGGAAGGCCATGGATCCATTCCATCGGCGCTATACCTTCCTCATTGCATCAAAAGGTGAAGTTTATCGCGGGGGGCAAGTTGATAACCATCATGGGTGAAGAAGACATTATGGTGTCTCAGCTTAGTGATACCCCATACATAGAAGCCGACACTGA
>NC_032010.1:11161180-11161525 GCF_001865875.1 Lupinus angustifolius | reverse complement strand
GGTCAGGGAATTGAAAACACCATAACCCTCCCAATTAATAATGGTCGATATGGATTGGGCTATAAACCCAGCAAAGCTGATGAGGACCAACTGGCAGAGGAAAAGAAGAGAAGTACCACTCGTCCGGGGCATTACAGAAATGATAGCAGAAGGATTCCCATCCCCCACATCAGTCAGAGTTTTGTGAGTGCAGGCTTCCCAGAACAGAAATTGATTGCAATGATGAGTGAAGACCAGTCAGATGATGATTTCAGTCAGGTGTACCAATGCCCCCCAGGCATGATCTTGGACAATTGGACCAGAAAGGATGTTGCTAGCTGTATTTATGGGCCAATGTAATTGAAA
>NC_032010.1:11159389-11161080 GCF_001865875.1 Lupinus angustifolius | reverse complement strand
CGGAGTATGAGGCATGTGTCTTGGGTTTGGAGGCGGCCTTGGAGTCAAGAATTAAATCCATAGAAGTATTCGGAGACTCTGCTCTAGTGATTCATCAAGTAAAAGGGGAATGGGAGACCAGAGATTCTAAGTTGATACCATATAGAGATCATGTCCAAAAGTTGATCGATCGATTCGAGGAAATAGACTTTTACCATATCCCAAGGGAAGATAATCGGTTGGCTGATGCTTTGGCAACTTTGTCCTCCATGTTCCAGATAGGTGAAAAGGAAATGCCAGTTATCAGAATAGCAAGCAAAGATCAGCCTGCATACTGCTGTGAAATCGAATCTGAGTCTGATGGAAAGCCTTGGTACCATGACATAATGATATACCTCAAGAGCAAAGAGTATCCCTCTCAGGCCACGGAAAATGATAAAAGGACTCTACGAAGGTTAGCTATGGGCTTCTTTCTAAACGGAAACATGTTGTACAAAAGAAACCATGACATGACGCTACTGAGGTGTGTAGAAGCCAAGGAAGCAGAGAAAATCATCCAGGAAATACATGAAGGAATGTTTGGGACCCATACGAATGGGCACTCAATGGCTCGGAAAATCATGAGAGCAGGCTATTTCTGGTTAACAATGGAAAGTGATTGTTGCGATCATGTACGGAAATGTCACAAATGCCAGATTTATGCTGATAATATTAATGCACCTCCCAGCCCGCTAAATGTTTTGTCTGCCCCATGGCCGTTTTCTATGTGGGGGATGGACGTTATCGGTCCGATCGAACCAAAGGCTTCCAATGGTCATCGCTTCATCTTGGTTGCAATCGACTATTTCACCAAGTGGGTAGAAGCAAACTCATACGCAAGCGTAACTCGTAAGGTGGTGCTCAAGTTTATGAAAAAGGAGCTGATTTGCCGCTATGGTTTGCCTCAGAAAATTATCACAGATAATGCTACCAATCTCAACAACAAGATGATGACGGAGATGTGTGAGGAATTCAAAATCAAACATCACACTTCTTCACCTTACAGACCTAAGATGAACGGAGCAGTGGAGGCAGCAAATAAAAATATAAAGAAGATAGTCCAGAAAATGGTGGTGACCTACAGAGATTGGCACGATATGTTACCATTTGCACTTCATGGTTATCGGACTTCTGTCCGCACATCAACTGTGGCAACACCCTACTCGCTGGTTTATGGGATGGAAGCATTGCTGCCGATAGAAGTCGAAATCCCGTCACTAAGGGTGCTCGCTGAAGCTGAATTAGAAGAGGCAGAATGGGTCCAAGCCCGACATGATCAGTTGAATCTTATTGAAGGGAAGAGGTTGGCAGCCATATGTCATGGTCAATTATACCAGAGGAGGATCATGAGGGCACACACTAAGAAGGTACGCCCTCGAGCATTCAGGGAAGGTGATCTAGTACTCTAGAAGATTTTACCTATTCAGAATGATCACCGTGGAAAATGGACACCCAATTACGAAGGCCCGTATGTGGTAAAGAAAGCCTTCTCAGGAGGAGCTCTCATTCTGACCAACATGGACGGAGAAGACCTTCGTCTCTCCGTAAACTCTGATGCAGTGAAGAAATACTATGCTTGAGACGACTTCCTAGAAAAAGAAAAAAAGACCGAAAAAAAGAATAAAGAAAAAGAAACTCGATTTCTTAGGAATATTAATGTAATGAACACGATC
>NC_032010.1:11156836-11159289 GCF_001865875.1 Lupinus angustifolius | reverse complement strand
AGATCCTCACTTGTCAATACTAAAACGAAGCAATAAAATCACGAGAGGAATCATTGGAGATAGGATATCGGAGAAAAGGAGATGTAGGGGGAAGGGAAACACAATTTGAGCCTTAATATCCATTTTCTTGTAAGCCATTTAACCATGCCACAATTCAAGCCCAAAAAGTCCTTGTTGAGGAATAATTTGTTTGGAACCATGCTAGGGTAAAAAGCAAACTGACTCCAAAAGGAAACGTTTTAAATGCACTCATTTTTAAACTAACACTCGCACAAAGTGATCATTACGTTAATATTTCTAACAAATAAAAAGAAAAGAACATCCTGGTAGGTCGAAAACCTGAAAGGGCGGCCTAGGCAAAAGTTAGGGATTATCATTAAAGAAAGTCGTTCTCAATCGGAAGAATGATCACTCAGGAAGACATCAAAGTAAGATACTGGGGGCAGGTTCATTGGATGAGTAGGCTCACCCTGATGAATCCGTAGCAAAGGTCATGAAGCAGATTAGGGGGTGCTTCAGAAGATTCAGGTTGAGAAGCAAACAATGGGGGCAATTTATTGAATGATCAGTCCCATCCAATAAATTCATGATCAAGACACAATGGCCAATCTGTTGAACAATTGCGCCTTTTGACGAAACACTAGGGGCAAAAGTTTTTGAGACATTGTTTTAACGAAGTTCGAAACTTGGCAAAGGAAAATTAATGTTATCATTGTTATAGAAAGTTGAAAGAGATGTCATACATCCGAAAAAAAACTCCTTCAAATCTATATACTCCTTCAAATCTATACCTCCACATGTTAATATCAATACCTTGTTCATTATCCCTCATATATTAATGCATGAGTTGTTTTGTGAAAATACACTGATGAATAATAATATGACCTTTTGCGATAATTAATCAGAACAAGTAATCGAGCAATACGACCACCCGTAAAGAAGAGCTGAAATCATGTCGATATAAAGCTTTATTACTAGAGCTTCAGCACACAAGGAAGTTGGAACTTCATGTTGTAAGGATGCTCAAAGTCAAATTTAATGATGACAAAACCTGNAAACCTGTAAAATGAAAACAATCAAGATTTTGTCAATAAATGATGCAAACATTGCAAGCAAAAACCACCTACGGCGTATTGCATATTCACAAACTAAAAAACGTCTCATTCATATCATGCACCCATTCATGAAATTCGTTGAAAAAATCATTTTTAGATTTCGAAGGGTAGAAAGTAAGCTAGCTTAAGCCAAAGCATTTTACCTTTATTGTCTCGAGTTCCGGCAGTACCCGACCTGCGTTCTCGCATTTACTTTTATTGTATCGAGTTCCGGCAGTACCCGACATGCGTTCTCGCATTTACCTTTATTGTCTCGAGTTCGGGCAGTACCCGACCTGCGTTCTCGCATTTACTTTTTTGTCTCGAGTTCCAGCAGTACCCGACCTGCGTTCTCGCATTTACTTTTTTGTCTCGAGTTCCAGCAGTACCCGACCTGCGTTCTCGCATTTACTTTCATTGTCTCGAGTTCCGGCAGTACCCGACCTGCGTTCTCACATTTACTTTCATTGTCTCGAGTTCCGCTAGTACCCGACCTGCGTTCTCGCATTTACTTTCATTGTCTCGAGTTCCGACAGACAGCACTATGCAGTGTAAAAATAGCACAAACTTACTTCGAAATAATAGCACCGTAACATGGGAAGGGAAGAATAGGTGAATGCTGATAATAAAGATGCTCATGAGCAATTACCATTACAAGGAGCGCAACAAGAAGAGATAAAGTGGTGTGAATATCTTAAACAGTCCATTTCTTCTTGGAAACACAGTGTAGAACCAGACTTCTCAGTCTATCTATGTGGTTAAACCAGAAAGTGGGTTCGTAACAGAGGAATCAAATTCTAGTTGGCAGCAACATAAACAGCAAGCATATCATGATCAAACCAATTATATGATTAATTAGAAGGGGAAATGCAAACCAGAAGTCATCACCAGTTGGCATATCTTTTTTTCAGTTACGTATTCCAGTAAGCATAAAAGGCAAATATTCAGAAAAGGATTCCAAAACAGCAGGATTAGGCAGCAATCAATTTAAATGGAGTAATTAGTGGTAAAATGATTATTAGTAATCATTGAGCATTATTCAAAACTGAAAGGAATAATCAGAAAAGAGCAAGAGTCAGGGTATATGTTCCTATATCTTAGGTGAGAATTCAGAAATATCTCAGCAGTTACATATAATCATAATCAGCATGAATGGAAATAATTATTGAGCAGTTTCAGAATGGATAACCAGAAAACAAAAGGGCAGTACAACATAAACACACAGCTATAAAAGGCGTGTAGCTATCACTAGAAAGCATCACATACATACACTCAGAAAAAAAATACAGAGATCAGAGAGAGCATTCCAGAGATAACACAAAAAACACTCAGTAAAAACAAGGAGAAAGAGAGCATACT
>NC_032010.1:11156532-11156736 GCF_001865875.1 Lupinus angustifolius | reverse complement strand
GTTTATTCACTCACAATGATGTGTGAGTGTATGATAAGAGAATTATGACTGATATGTTGCAACTAATAACCCGCAATGCATACAAATTATTCAACAAATAATCCTTCTATACCCTCTTGTGACATTGATGGGAATAATAACAGCACTATGCAGTGTAAAAATAGCACAAACTTACTTCGAAATAATAGCACCGTAACATTGGAA
>NC_032010.1:11121821-11156432 GCF_001865875.1 Lupinus angustifolius | reverse complement strand
GATTAATTAGAAGGGGAAATGCAAACCAGAAGTCATCACCAGTTGGCATATATATTTTTTCAGCTACATATTCCAGTAGGCATAAAAGGCAAATATTCAGAAAAGGATTCCAAAACAGCAGGGTNGATTAATTAGAAGGGGAAATGCAAACCAGAAGTCATCACCAGTTGGCATATATTTTTTTTCAGCACGTATTCCAGTAAGCATAAAAGGCAAATATTCAGAAAAGGATTCCAAAACAGCAGGGTTAGGCAGCAATCATGGTCGTATTAAATGGAGCAATTAGTGGTAAAATGATTATTAGTAATCATTGAGCATTATTCAAAACTGAAAGGAATAATCAGAAAAAAAAGCAAGAGTCAGGGTATATGTTCCTATCTCTTAGGTGAGAATTCAGAAATATCTCAGCAGTTACATATAATCATAATCAGCATGAATGGGAATAATTATTGAGCAGTTTCAGAATGGATAACCAGAAAACAAAAGGGCAGTACAACATAAACACACAGCTATAAAAGGCGTACAGCTATCACTAGAAAGGGGAGATCACATACATACACTCAGAAAAATATGATAGCAAGTGAAAAACAGAGAGCATTCTAGAGAGAAAGGCAGAAATATAAACAGAGAGAGTAACATTCAAGCAGATTCAATATCATACCAGTTCCAGGGAGCAATCATTATACCCATATCTAGACAAAAGGCAATCCGAATATAGAGTTATACATCACAGACGCCATAAACCAAGAAGGCAGAGACATCCTCATCGTACAACAACGAAAAGCATATACTCAGGATAGACATAGGGGTAAGTCAATATCACCCGAATTAGCAGTTTCAGAATGGATAACCAGAAAACAAAAGGGCAGTACAACAAAAACACACAGCTATAAAAGGCGTACAACTATCACTAGAAAGGGGGGATCACATACATACACTCAGAAAAACATGATAGCAAGTGAAAAACAGAGAGCATTCTAGAGAGAAAGGCAGAAATATAAACAGAGAGAGTAACATTCAAGCAGATTCAATATCATACCAGTTCCAGGGAGCAATCATTATACCCATATCTAGACAAAAGGCAATCCGAATATAGAGTTATACATCACAGACGCCATAAACCAAGAAGGCAGAGACATCCTCATCGTACAACAACGAAAAGCATATACTCAGGATAGACATATGGGTAAGTCAATATCACCCTAATCAGTCCCATCCTTTTTTGAAAGTAAGAGTAGTTGAGTCATTACCTTACTCTAATGACCACCGTGAGAATAGGAGCCTAACCGCAAGCCACCCCACAATATCGTCTTCGTTCTCTCTTAATCCATCAATAAAAAAAACAAACAGTAACTGAAATCAATCAAATAAGAAAAGAGGGAGATTTCGTTCGATGCATCTCGAAGAGAAAGGGATTCTCTTCGTCGATCCCCACCACCATCGACTAATCAGCACCGTCGAAGAAGGAAAGAGGAAGAGGGCTTAGAGACCGTACCGTATGGGGACCCTCGTTCACCACTGCCATCCTCCGCTATCGTGAACCCGCCGTCGTGAACCAGGGCCATTGTGAAACAGGAACGTCTCACTTTCGGTTGTGGACTACCATAGAGGAGAAGGGGGTGGCCTTGGAGCTTCATCGTCGGTATGTCAGCGTGGCCAACTCAGTTCTAGCCATGAACGGTGCTCCTTAACGCTGCCGGAGTTAGAGGAGAAGAAAGTAGAAGAAATAGTTTGATTTAGGGATTCCATCCCCTTTTCTTCTCATTCACGTGCAAATAGGGGTAATCCCTTTCTGATTAGCTTTCCATCTCTTTTTAATTATTCTAGTTAAATCATTTTTTCATATTTTGGTACTTATTTGTTTATGCATGCCTAATTATTCATTGTTGCTAATATTTTATATGAATATCAATTAATCATAATCCTTCTTCACATATATACGTTTATCCAAGGCTTTCAGCAGTTGTTTCAATTTGTTAATGAAAAGCCTATTAAAAGCGCACCCTTTAAAAATAATGTTTATAAATATTTTCTATCTAAAAATGGAATTTTTATAGTAAGGTTATGGTTCGAGTTGTCTCTAACTTCTCGAGAAGAAGGTCTACAACCAACACTGTCTCTAAACTATTAATTCTATATATATAATTAATAACTAATAAACTATTTTATCATTAAATTTTATACACATAAATAATTAAAAACTATATTATCAAATTAATTAAGGAATTCTTATAGTAAGGTTATGGTTCGAGTTGTCTCTAACTTCTCCGAAAATGAGAAGAATGTCTACAACCAACACCGTCTCTAAACTATCAATCCCATATATATATATAATTAATAAACTATTTTATCACCAAATTCTATATGCATAAATAATTGAAAACTATATTATCAAATTAATTAAGGAATTCTCATAGTAAGGTTATGGTTCGAGTTGTCTCTAACTTCTCCGAAAATGAGAAGAAGGTCTACAACCAACACCATCTCTAAACTATTAATTCTATATAAATAATTAAAACTATTTTACCAAACAAGTTTTACGAGACTTTTATAGTGAGGTTATGGTTCGAGTCGTCTCTAACTCCCCGGAAATGAGGAGAAGGTCTACGACCAACACCGTTCCTGAACTATTAGTCTCATTGAACCAAAACAATTATATATTAACCAACTCAATAAATTGATATTTCTAAACTTACCGATATTTTCTAAATCACTAACAATTAACCAAAGTAACTAAACAATTTTCGAACTAGAACTACGTAAGCCTTGATCCCCTTAATAAGGGTACGTAGGACCAAAGTCAATATTGTCAGGCTCAATAATAAAAATAAATAATTCTAAATAAATAATTGTTAAGGGTATAAAAGTCAATGTTATTAGCGAGGGTACCGTTTTAATACGGGCGGACGGGGTGCTAATACCTTCTTCGATCCGTAATCGACTCCCGAGCTCAGAATCTCTGCTTAAAGACCATATTATCCTAATTGGGCATAAATAAGAGTTTTCTACGTTTTAACTGCAAAAAACGTAGTGGCGACTCCAAATCAATTGGGAGAGGTAGAAATCGAGTCCGCCTCTTCCCAAGTCGTAGCTCCGGTCTTCCAACCGAAAAGCGGGTCGCGACAATTATAATACTTATGATTAACCATGTTGGCAACCACTTGAGATTCACTTTCATTAATTACTCAAAATAAAGTTTTTCCCATGCTAATCTAATATCTGAGAATTTAGAAGCTCTCAAGTCCGTGTAAAAACCAAAAATTTATTTTCCTGAACAATCTCTACAAACTCTGCCACAATTATCATTTATCCATGGTTCTTGCCCCTAACAGATCCATCCATATTGTATTTAAATCAACCAAATGGAGGAGGGTCAGAACCTACTCAAATTTGACTATAAACCAGAGTAGTGTTTGAAGGAGTTAAACTCCCAGGGTTGTCACATAGGGCATAATTCATTGCCATCATAGTCACATAGTAGTAAAGTTGATGCAGGTTAAAAGATCCAAAATTAAAGATCATATTATTATGCATTTTCCAAATCGACCACAGAAACCAGCGTTGCATTATATTGAGGTTCTCACATATCCAATCTGCCATGTCTAAGGTCAAAAATTATTGATGGTTATTAGAGACCAACCGGGTCCATATAGGTCTCACAACCTAGAGTCACATAGCAGATGAATAACAATTTCTGGTTCTGCTAACACAACATACAGGTTAGATCATCAACAATATTGGATTTCCTTCTTCGATTATTAATCCACACACCATTACGTATAGCACACCACGAGAAATTACAGATTCGGTATGGACCATCCCATGTCCATAGCTTTCTCCAAATTGGACTAGAATCAACATTAGATTGGTCTTGGAGAGATTCATAAGCGGAATTAGAAGTGAAGTTTCAATTATTTGAGAGTGCCCATGTGACAACATTTGAGCCTATAGATGGTGATGGAGGAGTCATTGAAAGCACTTCGGTTTCAAATTGAGAAGGCAACAAATGGATGAATTCTTAATATTTCAAGAATGAGATACTTTGACCATAGTACATCACAACGAGTTTAAAATCTTCAAAGAGCAAATAGGAGACATAATAGGACTCACCTTGAAAAAAGCCATTTGTCTGATCAGAAAGGAACATAATTACTGTCATGGTTTAAATCCTCCTAAGTACGTCAAACGCTCTCCAAACATGGGACTCTAAGTGGCACTTCTCGACCACAACTCCACAAGCATCATCTTATTACCATTACCATATATTTCTATAACAACCCCAATCCACGAAGCATCTGCATGCCATAGGTAGGACTGCAATGATCAACTTTTCAAGAGTGAATCTACCTGCAAAATTAAGCATATGTGATTGTCAAGTGGAGAGTCTGTTTTGAATTCTTTCTAAAATGATCCATAATTTTTAGCTGTAACACTTTTATGAGCAAGAGGTATCCCCAAGTAGCACCCAAGGTCAATAGTTAATGCAAATCAAGAAATCTGGTGGAGTTGATGCAAAACATTAAAATTAACACGGGCATATATCATGAACTTGTTGTAGTAAGGCTAACCTTAACTCTCGGATATACATCTATTGTCCCATAAATAATACCTATTATCAGCTGTCATTGGTTATAAAAATATTTAATTATTAATTTTTTAACTTTTTTTTTTTATCGGCAATTGTTAGTATGTTAGTTGTTAATATTTAATTATTAATTTTTTAACTTAAAAATATTTTTTTCAATCAATCATAAAGAGATAGTACATATAGTATAACTTGTGGAACAGTAGATGTGTGCTCCCTCCCTCTTGCTCTATGCATAACAAAAGAGAGAAATAAGAGCCCCATTTTTAGATAGCTTGATCAACTTCCAACCCCATTGCTAATTTAATCATTAATTCTATCGCCAGTCTCTCTATACAAAGAGCAAAGTTTAATTGTCATAGCAACTAAGATAGTTTTCAAGAACGTCCAAATTTGTCTTCGTCACTTAGAAAAATATTATCAAATTAATAAGCCTTCAAGAACATGTGAATTTTCAAAGTTGGCAAAATAAAACAAAATTGTTGGGTCAAGTTGCCAAATTCAAATCACATTCCCTCAACAATTTTCAAAGTTGGCTTCAGTTATGATATATTCGTTATGTTCTGTTTGCCTTTATACTTCATAGAGTTAAGTTTAGCAAAAAGGTTACTCATTGGTATTTTTTGGCAAAATATTGCTCAGTTTCTTACCTCTCCGCTACCGAGGATGACCTCTTCACTAGCTGACCAAGAACCAGGTATGGTCAGGCAAAGAACCTAAACGTATGCCTCACGATTGTCTGGGCATGGTGGGTAACTTCTGGGACCATGACCTTGACATCTCACCTGTTACGCCACCTACAATCCCACCATTGCCAACACGACAAAGACAAACTACCATACAAATACCAAATCCGTCACATGCTATAAGTCAACTATGTGCAAAGTACGACCCTACTAAATCCGCCTAACATGGGGAAAGCGGCCCCAACAAGCCAGAATGGTCGGTCATGCCAACAGTACCTTCCAAATCCACGTCATCCACCTCACTCATTATAAATAGGGGTCTCCCCCGATAGGAAGTACTACTATTCTTCATCATTTGTCATTATTACTCTCAACTTACTTCTTGCATCTCATTTATTGCTCACGAACATTATCTCTTCAATCTTACCAATCTTACTGACTTGATCGTCGGATAACCTTTTCAGGTACCTCCACCGGCGGATCCAAATATACTTCCATCCAGAACCAAAATATCTCTTACCCGAACCTCCAATCTGACCAACGAGTTCATCCACAAAAGAACACTCTATAACCTTAGAAATAAAGTCCCAAAACATTTCTAGAATAGATTCTTGATGATCATTAGCCACATTGGATTATACTTTCCCACTTCTCAATTTTAACATCATTAAGGTTTTTTTAAGTATGAATGAGTTTATTTGTCTACAGTGCGTGATCTAAATACATATAGTCAAAAAAATTGTTTCTAAGACTTCTTTATATACATTAAAATTTATCCAATTCGGCATTGGATGCTAGTAATGCTGGTATACATTGAGGGATGATGATCACCTGTACTCATTGGTATCCCCAATGGTGTACCAAATCAATCAAAATGAATTATTTTATTAGAATTTGATTTTATAAAAAATATAAATTAATATTTTATATTATTTTGGGAAATATGATTGGATCGAGATAGAGGGACAGTGATTTTTTGGGATAGAGGATCCTTGTCGTACATTGAGCTAACATTAATGTCACTAACGAATAATAACCGTCTATAGTGCCAGATCTAAGCATTAAGGTTTCCCACTTCTCAATTTTATCATCATTAACGTTTTTCTAAGTGTGAATGAGTTTATTTGTCTATAGTGTGAGATTAGTAGTAATATTGGCATACATTGAGCTGGACAACGATCCACTATCGTAAGAAAATCTTGTTTCAATGTACCAAGCAAATCAAATTTCATAGAATATTATATAAATATTAATTTTTATTATTATAATTTTTATTTTTAGTCAAATAAGATTTTCTGATTGAATGAGAATACTAAATAAAACAAGAATAGAGACGGATGATCCACATTCCATTGACCTAGCATTAATGTCACTATTCAATAACTAAATGAATAATAATAAAATATCTCAAGTGAATGGTGTGACATTGAGTCAAGTTTTTGGATAGAGTTGACTCATAAGTAATCAACCTGTCGTAGTATTTAAGATTGATAACCAAATACACAACTTTCCCTAGGGATTACTAAATACTCGTAGTGAACGCCTTACAATCATCAAAATTTAACATTGTTCATGTATGCTAATTCTGTTAGAAATTCATAATTTCTAATAAAGATGTACCTCATATATTTAATATAATTATATCAGGTATTTAGTTATAAAATAAGTGATCTAATTTCTGACAAATCATAAGACTTCTAAAATTGATAACAAATATAAGTTTAATGAGTGGATACCCGAACAATTAGTTTACAGAAGACAATGAGAACCATGTAAGTTAACACATAAGGAAGGATTATGGTTTTCAATACATCAAATCACAAATAGTTTTCACTTCTTCCCCATCACAGAGAAAACGAAAGTTCCAAAAGGAATTCATGATTTGGTTAAGGAATGTCATCATATCAAAACTCTCTCCAAATACATATAAAAGGTTAAATTATATAAGAATCATGAGATTCAATATTCTAAATATATCACCAATCATAACAAAATTCTACTAAATTCATGGAAATAAGCATACACAAACAACTTAGTAACTCATACAAATTAAAATATATAGAATAACGGCTACTTTGGCAATTATACTTTTTTAACTACTCGAAATAAGAAACATGGAAAACTAAATAAGAGCAACTTAATATTGTTACTCTATTATTTAATTACATTAACTTGCAATAGTAAGCAAGAAGTTATATCATGTATATGACATAGAAACACAGAAATAATTCACATGTAATGATAAAATACTGACATTAAAATCCCACACAGGATATCTATCCTAATATCAATCTCTAGTCTTTAGATAAAAAATTAATTTGTAAGTGATATCTTAATGTAATGATTAAATATTGATAATTAGATCATAAAATAACAAGTGATTTATGGCTGCACAATTAATTTGATGAGTAAGTGTCGTGTTCTGATTTTCGGCTGCACGACTTATTTAGATTTGTCACTACATTTTATAGTTAAAAATGTAAAAAAAAAATTTAAGCCCAATTACCCCGGGCTTTTGGATTTTTGATATCCAGGTTCGGGAGTCGGTTACAAGGTAGAGAAGATATTAGCACCCTACCCATCTGCCTTAGGCGGTACCCTTCATTAAAATATATGACTTTATTATTATTATTATTTATTAAATTTTCTGATTAATTAATTAATTAATTATTAAAAAGAAAAAGTTATTTATTTTTGTTATTGTGCCTGACAAGATTGACTTTGGTCGTACGTATTCATATCAAGGGAATTAAGACTTACGTAGTTCTTTAGGTAGAAAAAGGTTTGTTGGTTGGGTGTATTTTAATTAAAGAAAATTTATATTTTTAGTCAAAAATGTTTATTTATTAGTGAAAAATGTTTTTTATTTGGTTAATTTTTGTTATTTATTTAATTAAGAAAATAGAATTTAATCGATTTTGAGATTTAATCGGTTGAAAAGAAGCAGCGTAGCGCGACCTTTCGAAGATGATTTGATAAGAAAGAGACATCCAGGGTGACCTTCTCTTAATCTTTGATTAATTCTCAAAATTATTTCATAAGCATTTCTAATTAATATTTTTAAGTATATGCATTTGTACAAAATAATTTTTTTACAAATGATAATTTTAATTACAGTAAAAAAGTTGTGGTTATTTGGTTAGAAAAAATTTCTATTTGAATTCAAAAAAAGTTTGTTGGGGTTAACTATATTAAAAGAACTTTTTAATTCTTTTTTTGTTATTACTATGTGTTCATAAAAAAAAATTTGTTACCACTTAATTAGGTTATAAAAGTTTATTAATTATTAGTCGCTGAAAAAAATGATTTTGTTATTAGTTATTTATTATATAAAAAATTATTTATTTATTTTTATTTCTGTAATCGAATCTCTGATATTAAAAAATTATATTTTTATTTGTTAAATGATGTTGATTTTATAACATAGAAACATAATGCTTTCTTTTGGGTATTTTTTGGAATTGTTGAAACTTTTTTTGAGAATGATGGAATTGTTGAAAAAAACTTTTTCCTCTAAACCTAGATTATGCTATTTATAGGAAAAATTAACACTAACTTAACTTAAACTAACTAATTTTCAACTCTGGATAAATCTAATCACTTAATCTTAATTTAAGAGATTTTAACCGAACTGATTTGACGATCCTATTTTAATGTTATTTTAATAGTTTTCTGTTAATTCATTTTCAAATTCAAATTAGGTTGTTATTGTATTTTACTTATTTAGTTATTTTAATTAATCTGAAATTTTTTATAAAAAATGGATAAAATAAAATTTAATTAATTTTTTATATATTTAATATTCAAAATTTCGAAAAATCGAAATAATAAATAGAAAAATATTTTTTCCTTTTTTCCCACTCTTTTTGGGAAAAAGAATGTGGGCTCATAGTGGTCCCTTAGTAATTCAAATTTTTATTTTCAAAAAAGTCATCTTTTATGAATTAATTTAATTTAGTTGTGAACTTTTGGTTAACCTAATCACTTAGATTTAAGAACATAACAACCTTGATTTATTTATTATTATTTTTGAATTTGAATTTTTGGTTAACCTAATCACTTAGATTTAGGAACCTTAACCATATTGATTTATTTATTATTATTTCTGAATTTTCGGTTAACACAATCACTTACATTTAGGAACCTTAAGAACATTGATTTATTTATTATTATTTTCTGAATTTTCAGTTAACCTAATTACTTAGATTTATGAACTTTATCAACATAGATTTAGTATTATTATTTAATATTATTTATTTTTTACTTTTTAAAAAAAATATTTTTTGGCCGAACAAAAATAGATGTTCACACTATAAAGCTAGCATATAAAGGAATTTTATCCTAATAACTTAAAATGTATAGCCATTAATAATTGGTAAATTTGTGCAACGAGAACATTGATGCAACACTAAATAAATCTGAAGATAAATATAATAATGCTAAAGAATGTGAAATTGATATCAAATCTTTATAGTTTTGCTAAACATTAATTTATAATTTGTAAGCAAAGAGTAAAACTTAAAGTATATGCATAAAGGCAATCAACAAAACATTAGTTTAATAATATAAGACTCTATTGATTCTCTCTAGATAAGTAGTATAATCACATGCTCACCAAATATAGTAGTCCCATACTCATATGGTAAGGGATGCATTGGTTATACAAAAACATATCTGGCCCGAGAGAGACATGACCCTTGGGAAAGGTGCAACTTGGGAGGGGTGCAACTTGCAACTTTTCCAAAAGCATAAAGTCAATGAAAACTACAAAAAATGCAGCCTCAATACCATTGAGATGAGGGAAAAGAGAATCACCCACATGGCTCAAAGTAAGATCCAAATTTTTTATCTGTTCAGGAATCAGGATGACAAACATTCTTTCCCTCGGGTGATTTTCACCCTTAGTAAAAAAAATCTCACTTTCAAGCTCTAATCATATTGGTTTTTTTTTTTCAACAAGAAGATTATACCTAACTACAAAAATCAATCATCACAATGAACCATGGTATATTGTTTCTATTTCAAGCAAAACTCTATTTACCACAATGTTTCCATCTCCATTCATGAAGTGAACATGTAAAAACAATTCATCACATGAAAAAAATTGCCTTCTCAGAATTCAACTTCTGTTCAATAATCTGCCCAAGATAATGATATTGCAAAGTGAGTAAATAAGATTAGTAAACAGATAGAATTAAGTATAAGAGGATAATAAGTGTATAACTCATACCATCATGTTTCTTCTTCAAACTCCTAACAAATAACAAGAATATCACCAACAAAGCTGCCCCTGCTACCCCTCCTACAATTATAGCCACAGTCTTCCCTTTATTTTGCCCTGCATCAATATCAATGATACCAGTCTAATTTTACATAATCTTTCATGTAAAATAAGGTATTATTATTAAAAATTTATGATAAAATACAAGCTCACATGATAAAAATTCACAATGTAAAATTATGATTGGATAAAGTGACAGTAAGTTTTGTTGAAATTTACATATTTTTCAATAGAAATCGCAGGTTGTTTTGGATTAGATGATAATCTAATGAATTATATAATTGAAATCGGAATAGAAACCAATCTTAAATGCAGAACAAGTATAGGTAGATGGCTTGATGCAGCAGAAGTAATACAGGCGAATTGTACTTTTAGGGAACATTAGAGAATAAAGATTACAAGTTCTAATATATTTATTGACTCAAATGTCCATGAGGTTTTCTAATTGATGCTTATAATTAATACATATTATAATAATAAATTTGAGTCTAATATATAATAGATGTTTCTCTCTTTAATTCCTATACTAGGCAATGATGCAATTACATATATCAAGCATCCCAACAATCTCTACCTTGACATAGAAAAATATCTCATTCATTAGGATTCTACACAGAAATCTCTACCTTAGCGAATATCCCGATTCAGCTGGCTTAATGCCAAATTCTCTTTAACAACTCCTCAATATAAGAGTTTGTTTCCCTTTAGCATAAGTTTTTTTCGAGTATCCTTGATGATGTTATCAAGAGCCTAGCTCTCCAAACTTATAGTGCAGCTTCCCGTCACATAGCTCTCCATTGATATGATCCTATTCGATATTATGGAACATCTACACCAAAGTTCGCCAACAACTACCCCCTTAAGTACCCAGTTAAGCTCAACTTTGGAAGTCTCCACCGCTATCACCATTGTCTACTCCGACTATCATAATTCAAAATCAAAAGAACTATCATACTTCACCATAAGGAGTATACCCACAACATACATCTTGCATCAATACCAACCAATGTTCGTGCAACACCCTTCCATCCAATCTAATGCAATGCTCGTGCTACACCTTACATCAATGCTCGTGTGCTTTTGTGAATCTTCTAGCAATTAACATCCTTCACCATGACGCTGTGGACACTCCCTTCACTTCTCATGTCAAATGAGATCATCCTCTCCAACATCTAGAGAGATATTGTCATCACCTATCTCAGCGTGTGACTCAACACGTGAGCCCCTATCCAATACATTGACTTACGAGATTCTAGATGCAACATAGTTGTAGCCCCCAACATGGTCCCACCATGTTTTCATCTCCTTTAAATCAACTGGTTTATTCCCGCAAAATGCCTTTCACATATCTTGTCCAACTAACATCCCATTCACTCTCATTTGCCATAATCTGGCACCTCAACTAAGAAACATCTACCAATTGACTTTGATTCTAATTGTTGATGCAACAGAAGCGGTACTTGTGTAGTGTTGGCCACAAACAATCACAAGAACTAAATAACAGAGAAAAAGATAAGATAATTTATTAATGAGATTAGTCCAATTGTGCCTACATCATTAGGAACGTTGAGTAGCTAACATGATATTATTAGAGAATAAGGAGGATTACAAGCTCTAACGTACTCATGGGGCCAAATGCCCATGAGTGTTTCTAACTTATGCTTATAGTTGATGCATATTATTACAAGAAACTTGAGTCTAATATATAATATTAGTTTCTCTCCCCAATTCTAATTGTAGGCAATATGAAACATATAGTAATATATTTCGAACATCCCCGACAAGATTCAAACTTATTAGATTTGATTTTTTACCCCTCTCTCCATGTATAAATATATCACTTACTGCCCATAAGAGATACAATTTCTAAATAAAAATGCAACAAACACAATTTCTGGCAGCACGCTACAAGTGTAGCGGCAGGCTAAGAGAATTGAGGGCACTTATACAATTGAGAGTGTCCCACCAAGGGTCCAACTTGCAGTGAGATAGTAATGATAGAGTCCAACTACAGTGAGATTAACAGTGTAATTGTTTTCTTTTTAACCTTCTAATTAATGTTTTAAATTATGGCTGCGACTGTTATAGGGTATTGTGATTATAGTTATTACATCCGTTGCACTATAAATTATTTTGTGATTAGAAAAATATGTTTGAATTTGATGAAGTCCGATTCAGAATGATACAAGTAAAATGTGATCCAATCCAGTTATGTTGTGACCAACCTAAGCGCATGATTGTGATTCGACATCAATTGCAATTGCGTTATGATGTAGTTGCAGTAATCACCATAACTACAATATCGTGACCACATTACGCAATGTAGTCCTCAATTTAAATCATTACTCCTAATACTAAGGATGATGGAACTTGAGTACTTTAGCAATCCTATATTAAATTACTAATATATCATTGCTAATATAACTTAAAATCAATTGTATTATTAAAATAATTTAATATAACATTAGTATTAGGAGTTTGAAGTCATTTATATATTATTTTCTGAGTAGATTATACATGAATACATGCTTAGCCTATATATGTTCCTGAGTAATTTAGTAACATGGTTTAGAATAATACTAATTTTGGTGGATTTTGAATAATCATTCTTCTTATTCAAATCAAACTTATTTGTTTGCAATTTTGAATTTTCTACTTGATTTAATTATTTTCTTTTATTATTAATTTTCACCTATTTTCTACTTGATTTAATTAATTTCACTTATTAATTTTTTACTTGATTAATTTTCACTTAATAAATTTCTACTTGATGACTGCATCTCGGTCGGACTAGTCCACTTGTGACTATTTTAAAGCTTTGGAAAATACACAGACTATAAAAAATACATCTAAAATATGATTATGTTGATGAAACTAGCACCTTTTATTTGAATATTGGGATCATTAGGTGAACCAATGGTATCAGAAAATGGGCTTATCTTTTAGGTATCTTAGGAGACATTACATCATTAGACATATACCATTGAACTTTTTAACATGTTAAGAAAATCTTCTTTTTCTCCAATTTTTCTTGTTTGATTATATATGCTTGGTTCATTGGGTAGGTAATTACTAATTAGACATTGGTTATTTAGTATTTACCTGAAGAAAATGAAGAGTATGAAGAAGATGAAGAAGAAGATGATGATGCAGCAGAGGATGATGATCTAGATGGAACTCCATTAGGATAATAGCTATAACTAATAAAGCACTTTTGCAGAAAAACTTGGCCTGAAATGGAGCTACCACATTCAACTTGAGCTCTCTGAACAGCACTTTTCACACATTCCCCACAATCTGAATCACCAACATCTCCCTCACATTGCCCCATCACATACACATTCTGGTAGCTACTTGTGTAAAAACCATGACCACTAACAACCCCATTTCCCACCACAGAGAATGCAGTGTCCCTCCTCTCCTCAAACCCTCTCCCAGCAGCATTTGATGCCCCACAAGTCTTGTACAGCATCTGCATGCCAGAGGTTTGAGAAAACCCAGCAATCTCATAGAGAAGGTAGCAGCCTAGGAGCTGAACTCTTGCAGCTATGGTTTTGCCACAGAGCTTGTCAGACAAGACTGGGAGTCTGCTGATGCAGCTGTAGCAGTCTGAGTTTGTGAGATCTCCTCTGCATTGGAAGAGGCCAGTTATGCTGTTTTGGCCACTGCCTGTTGTGACTTTGTAGAACTTGGTTTTGGTTGATTGTGCTACTAATGAGCCAAATAGTGCTGAAAGTGCTTGAGAGTATTGGCCATTTGGATCTGTGAAGGTTTCTTTTGAGCAGCCTTTGTAGACTAAGGTGGTGTAATCAGAAGCAGATTCTGTAAGATGGGGTGGGTTTAGATGTGTGCACAAAATCAAGATAAAAGGAAGGAATATGGGTTTTCTAGTAAAACCCATTTTAGCTATATCTCTTGCAATTTGGGGAATCCCCTTTAAAGAAAAGCTTAAGTGTGTTTTTCAATTTTGGTTTTGATCTTTTTGCTGAATCAAGAGGCTAAAGGATTTGAGGTTGAGTGACTCAAAGTTATGGTTTTGTGGTCCTTGGAAATTGAGATTCAATTTCCTTTGATAGCCTAATAATATCTTAGTAGATGTGCAAATGGGTGAGCTGCATCTACCATCTCTTTCTAAAATGTGCACACTATTACTCTCATTAACTTAGAAGAAAAAGAGTAAGAAAAGTAGTACATTTTCTAAGATGGTGTACTTTTTTATTGTTTGAAGAGAATGTAAAACAAAAGTGGTTGAATTAATTAATCTGTTGAAAGGTAGTGAGAAAATATTCCCCCATCTAGAGAAGATTTTTGGAGGGCATGAATGGAAAGGAATCTTATTTTGACTGAAGTACATGATACTTGATCACGGATTTAAATTGTAACTAGGAGCGGAACCATAGCTGAGTTGAACGCACAGAAGCTCTTGTCTCCATCCATATCCTAATCTATTGAAATTGTATTAAGAATTTTTGAGCAGTAAGAAATATATTTTAATTTTTAATAAATATCAAAATTTTATTGAAATTAGTAATATGTTTTTTTTTGATACAAGTGATCTTCATTTAACTAAATTAGGTTCCTCTCTGTATCAGCGGAGAGTTCAATACTGAAAGAATGATAAGAAAAATAAAGTTTTAATTTAAATTTTTTATTAAAAAATAACTTCAATTAAAAATAATTTTATCACATGTCACAATATTACTAATTATGGGATTATATAGAGAGATAATCTAACTTCAAAACATTATATGGGGTAAAATTTAATACTATTTTAATTTATTTAATGTAGACTTAACTAAAACATCTAAAGAAGTTATCTATTTATTTAGGCCCCTCCATTCTAACGTGTGTCAGACCAGTATGATTGCATAGTTTAGGTTCAGGAATAGAACAAATGAAATGTGATGTTTTCTCAAGTTCTTACTTAAAATTTATCTTTTGGATTAAAATGTTCTGTTTTTTAGTCTTTATATATGTTCTGGATTATTATAAAATATACAAGATGAAGGATTGTAATAGTAGGCAATGGTGACCGATATAATGGATAAAGATTTGTCTCATATATGGGTGTAAGTTCAAATTTTAATAACCTATAAATACTTATAAAGTATTCTCTAAATCATAAAGCTACCTAAAATAAAAAGAAATCAATATCATGTATTTCCTTTCCTTAGAAAATTTAATTACAAATTCAAAGGAATGAAACGGTTGTCATTATTTGTAAGTATACATTGTCTAACTATATATATATACCATATTATGCAGGTTATGACCACAGTAGTAATAATTATGGTGTGATAATAATAAATAATGATAGTAGTGGCGATAATACAGTAGTATTGGTAACAACGAGATTTATTAATAAAGATAAAAGGGAAATAATACATTTTCTTATTTACTCGTTTCAAACCGAGTGTCTTTTATATTAAATCTCATTACATGATATATAATTGTTAGACAAATATTACTTCATGTGAAACTTTATAAGGAGGGCCTAAAGGAACTATTTCTAAATCATTCACTCTACACAATTCTAATACCATATTAAAAGGAAATATATTGAATAGAAGATGAGAAGATAATATAATCTATATAATGTTTGACCAATTGTGTATATATCACCGTGAGCGTTAAACGACTACTAATGTATTATTAGAGGTTAGGATTAGTAATGACAACCACATTCAAGCTCTCACAGGGTTTACAAAATACATGTATATATAACTTTCTACTCAGACCCAATACATAATCCTATAAGCCCATAAACAATTTCTAGAATCTATATCAGAATATTAATATATGTTAGTTGCCGCCACGACCTTGGGTCCATACAAGGTCTGGTCGTGTATCACTTAGTATCATCAGATTTATCACCCACGCGGTTGTGGGCCAGTAGATGCCTGGGTGTTTCCACCATACCTTGGCACTGGTCATCTATATAATTATGTGTCTTCTAGTGCATCGAGAACACAACCATGTATTCTTATAGAGTCTAGATGTGTTACATTTGAATAAAAGTCATATGCATAACAATCTCCGCAATGGAGAATATCCGCTCCAAAGGAACACTATCTGGTTCAAACCCTAAATCTATTTAACCAGCTACTTCATGGGAAATCCTCCACATGATAGTATACTTCCCTTTCAACTTAAGCCTTCTAAGTATGCCCAAAGATGTTATCAAGACCTTAGCTACTTTTAAAAATTGTGTGCAACTTCTCCAAACTTGTATTGTCATCAAATGGAGCAAGTCGCCTTGTCATCCATCGCTAGGAAGTTTGTCGACACAATGGTCACCAACAATCGCCCTCTTGAATACTCAACTCATTAAACCATGGATCTTCCTTAGACAACCTCAACAATTGCCACCTTTGTATATATTAACAATCATAGTTCAAAAAACTATCACACACCACTTTAAGGAGTACACCTTCCACATATCATGCATCAATGCCAATCAATATTTACTCCACACCCTTTGCATCTAAGTGAATGCTCTTCTCACTTCTTGCATCTCTAACAATGTGGATCATGTGATATACCTTCATCCAAGCTAATATACTTATGTTACACAAGCATCCAAGTCTACCAATGCTTGTATTACACACCATGTATCCAAGCCATTGTGTGTGTATCATACCTCTGCATCTATTCAAATGGGAACATGTTAGAGTTGCATCTATATGAATGCTTATGTTTCATACCTCTATCTATTTCAATGATCTTGTTTCACACGTTCATATATTCCAATTTTCCCATTTCACACTTCCATCAATTCCGTTGCACCCATGCTATACCTACATCTACAAAAATGTGCTTGTGTTATATATGAACTTATTCCAATATGTCATGTCAAACCTTCATCTCAGCCAATGCCGTGTGTCTTGCATTCTACTAATGTTCGTGTACTTTTGAGGATCTACTAGAATTAACATATCCTTTTCCATGATGTTGTGGAAACGTAATAACGACACTCCACTTTCATCTCACATAAGAACGTCATCTCTAATAGTGAGATGGATATTGTCAACATTATCTCTAGATGTGATGCTCCACATGGCAACAATTCATGTTCTTCCTATCTGTTGGGACACTCCTTTTTATAATGCCTAGTATATTTATATTGTGTTGTTTGCCTGCCTTGAATTCCTTTTCCTTTGCGGAATCTGCTCCACCTATATCCTTCCACATCCTTGACTAATTTCCACATATAGACTGTCATATTGATACTATTCTCGTGGATACTATTTTATTTGGATGAGACAAAGAATAGTCGTGATCTCATCCAGATTGACTGAGCCTTTTTCGTACGTCATAGTTGTCACCAAGTGTTTATAAGAACTAGACAAGGAGCACAACAAAATTATCATTTCATCCTTGTTATCAACCTTTACATCTATATTTTGTAGATCATTGATTATCTGATTAAAGGTGTTGATATGTTGTTGAAAATAAAAAATATTCTAGCATCTACGGGTCATGTAGTCCATTCTTTAAATATAACTTGTTCAATATAAACTTGGACATGCATTATTTCTCTAGTTTTAGCCATCGTTTTGTTGGAGATACAATATATATGACGTGACACATTGTCTCATTTTCAAACATAGTTGTATGGTTCTAGCGATTCTCTCCTAGTTTCTTCTTATTCAGTGCCTTTGATAAATCTTGTTCTTCCAACAAGTCATTCACCCTCCTCCATAATCTAAAGTTATCAGTTCCATTGAACATCTACACCATGAATCTGACAACTAGGTTGAGAATCATCCGAGGGTTGATAATAAATATACCAATCGTGCTCAAGTTCCCGAGAGCATTAAACATCTAGCAATGTATTATTAGAGACTAGGATTAACAACTTAAACCATACTTAATTTTGGATAAGGTTTAGAAAACACATACATATATTTATCCCTCTACCTAGGCCTAATACATAATCCTAAAATCCAATAACAATTTTTAGAATACATCTACAATATATTGATACTTGTTAATGGTAGTCATAATCCACTATCGTGAGCCCATGCACGTCTTGGATGTGCATCGTTGCCTATCATGAGATATATCATCTTCACCACTGCGGATTAGTTCATGCCATGGTACACAACCATTTTTCCATCAATCCTTGATTATGGTCTTCCATATAATTCAACGTCTTCAAATGCTCGAAAAACGACCATAAATCACTACACGGTTTAAACGTGAATCCACTTGAGTATGTGCCATTTTCACAACAATTATCATTACAGAAGGATTTTCTATTACCTCCCAAATAGTTACACGTATTAAACACCTCTTCAGACACATATTCCTTCTTAGACCAAGTCTTTTCATGCTTTAACAACCAAGTATTCTTTCTAGACCAAGCCTCTCCATGTTCTAATTTTAACCAAGTATTCTTTACTTATCAAGCCTCTCTAGGTCTATGCACACGAAAGAGTTGTGGTGTTGATATTTAATAACTCGCTAGGTGAGGCTATCAATATGTAAGATCATTTGAGTATAGGACTAAATAATAAAAAATCTCAAGATTTTCAACCATAAACTATCATAGTTTTCTATCTTTTTCTAACCTAGAATTCTATACAATACAATTTCTATTTTTGCTTAGTTTCATTTCACTTGTATTTTCTGATGTATTCTCTATACTCCCGTGTCTTGATATTGGACACTGCTTCTTCAAAAGTATTTCTTTAGAGTAAGCAATTAATGCATTGGTTCGTTGAGTCATGATAATGAGAAGGAATTAATAACTTGAATTCATTGCATCTTGAACCATGTCTAGTTCTAGTTATAAGTGGTCAGCTTCATTGGGTGCAGCAGAAATACCTATAAAAGAAGAGAAAAAGCTCCCAAATGGCCTATATGTCCTAGATAGACTAGGTGCGAAGACCCATTTTGAAGGGGCAGTTGATAGGCACAGTTGTCTTAGCATTTTCCCTTTAAATTTTTATATTGTATTTTTATATTTTAGAGCTTATGATTTTTTTTGGTGTCCGACACTACATACATCCTCCTACAAAGGCTCCAAACTCAGGGAGGCACTAAAACAGACACTAAAGCACTAAAATTAATAAACTAGAAAATGATGTACATTCAACATGGGTTGTCTCCTATGAATCACTTGTTTAACGTCATTATCTTGACGGTTGATCCTTGTGCATAACGCAGGATCCGATGAACTCATACTTGAGGATGGAGGAAGTGTTTTTACTTCCATTTTAGGTGCTTTCCCTTTCTCCCAATCATACGATTTAGGTATGACCCTCAAGCTTTCCTCTTGTGGGTTATAGGAAAGTATTGAACTTGCATTCATAGATTCACTAACCTTAGTCACTTCCTCATTAAAATTCGAAGTGTCACCTTCCAACATAAGTCTCTCCAAGAGATCCTCAGATTTCACTTTAGCCACTTCTCCTTCACTACTAGGTTCAGCATATCAATCCTACAATATGAGTTCTCAAGAGAAGTTTGTTTAATTGATTTAGCAATATGAAATTCAAACTTTTCATCCCCTATGCTTAGGGAAAGTTTTACATTATTGATATCAATTATAGTACCAGCGGTAGCAAAAAATGGTCTACCTAGTATAATTGGAATATGTGTATCTTCTTCCATCTCTAGTACAAAATTCACTAGAATGAAAAATTTCCCAACTTTGATAGGAACATCCTCCGAGATGCCTATAGGAAATTTAACTAACATATATGCTAATTGAAGTGATATAGTAGTTGGTTTTAGTTTACTCACGTTTAGATTTTTACATACGGATAAAGGAATGAGACTCACACTTGCCCCCATGTCACATAAAGCATGGTCAAAGTTAGTGTTACTAATTAAGCATGGGATAGAGAAACTACCATGATATTTTTATTTTATGAGCCAATTTATTTTGAATTAAAGCACTGCACTTCTTAGTTAGAGTAATTGTTTCATAATTCTCTAGTCTTCTTTTTTAGATAAAATATCCTTAAGAAATTTTGTGTATGCAAGAATCTCCTGTAGTGCCTCAGTGAAGGGCACACTAATATATAATTTCTTAAGTATATCAAAAAAAAATGTCCCAAATTTCATTTCTAGTTTTGTCTTTTCTAATTTCTAGAAAAAAGGAACTCGTGGTACATATGGTGGCAGAACTACATACTTGGACACTTTTTCAAAATTTTGTTCATCTTTAAGGGGTTGTGTCTCATTATGTTCCTCTTTCACTTGTGAATCTTACCTAGTTTGATGAATATCACTTAGTATCATTTCACTCCTTAATTTAACAGCCTTACAATGTTCATTATTTGGATTTTTTTTCCTGGTTGTCTTGGAAACATCCCTATTTGCCTATTAGGATTACTAGTTTGTTGTGCAATTTGTGTTTCTAGCATTTTATCATGGATGGTCAGGTTTTCTATTTTAGAATTCAAGTTATTGAGCATGTTTGAAAACTTTTATTAATCATGACTTGTTCTTCAAGAAATTTATTTTGGTTAGCAAGCAATTTTTCATGACCATCCATTATTGTTTTAAGAGTATGATCAATATGAGAATATTGTACCTGTACAAACTATTTTGTAGATTTCCTATTACTTGGCTCATCCTGGTATTGATGATTCAGAGTGTTGTTGCTTCTCCAAGAAAGGTTGGGATTGTTTTGCCTGTCTGGTGGGTTGAATTGTTGTCTGCTCCTCTTCATTTAGTCATACTAGTTACATGATTCAGGTTGCTCATTGGCCAAGGCTCCATGTTCAGGTTTGGCAAATTATTTGCCTTCAGACCATTCATCCCATTTTGCTCCACGTCTCTCATATGTTGTAGTTGTATACCCAAGAGCACTAGCATGATATTTTTCCAGCGTCCCAAACCTTTGAGAAAGATTCTCCAGCGTGAAAATTACCTTCTCCATTTGATTTCCTGAATATTGTGCACTCTTTGGATGATGTCTCCTTTCATTCGCCCATTAGTGATAATTTGAAACCACATTCTCTATGATTTTGCAATCAACATCAATTCCTTTGCACATAAAGGCACCACGTACTGAAGAGTCCAATAATTATTGTGATGGAAAGTCTAACTCATTGTAGACGTTTTGGACCAACATCCATGGTGGAATACCATGATGAGGGCAAGCTTTAGTCAACTCATTTAATATTTCTCAGGCTTCAACGATTGACTCCCCATCTTTTTGACTAAAATTTTGGATGAGGTGCCTATAATGCACAGTTTTGGAAGGGGGGAAGTACTTGTTGAGAAAATCATCATCCAAAGTTTGCCATGTTGCTTGGATTTCAACATTTTGATTTCTTAGCCACATCTTAGCTCTGTCTAGAAGAGAATATGGAAACATGTGGAGATGAATGACATCTTCAAAAGTCCCATGGATCCTTATAGTCTCATAGAATTCGAAGAACTGATCAATATGGATATTCTGATCTTCATGAGCTTCTCCTCCAAACTGGTTTTGCATTACCATTTGAATAAGATGGCAATGAAAAGTTCTCTGCCTCAATGGCTAGTCATATTATTCCAGGATGTGAATAATGAGCATTAGGGGCTGCGTAGTCACAAAGTTGTTTTTCATCTCGTTCTGCCTTTGTTTGTACACATGCACATCATTCTCTTGCTCTTTGTTGTCATCTTCTTCTATGGAAAGTCATTTCTAGCTCAGCTTCAACGATTGAACTAATTGATAATAAAAAAAGGAAAATGTATAATACACTAGAGTAAAGTAATGAATTAATTGATAATCAATTTTTTTAACACATACCCTATCAATGGTGCCAAAAACTTGATAGTGAAAACCACAAGTGCACAATTATATCGTCAAATAATAAAATATCGATCCCATGAGGACATAAAGATTGCTTTAATTATATCAATTAATTATACCTTACTCAAATAGAGATTAAAGTGAATTGAGAACAACTGAATAATTAACAATAATAATTGTAAAAATAGTAACGAAATTGAAATTCAGATTAAGAAGAGTTCCCAGGATAAAGGTTATTGTCTTTACTCTTATAAATCCTTGTTGTCGCTCATTTTCATGAACTTTAAGTTGTGACGGTGAATTGCTCTTTGGTATGTGTCATCCTCTCTCGAGCTCTGACACATATACTTAATTGAAGTTGCACATACTCTCATGGTATGGTTGTCAATCGAGTCCCTTACTTGGATCTTTCTATCCAATCACTTTGTAGCAACCCAAGTTGAATTCCATAAACCCCCGAGAATCCTAAGACTACTCTCGTGACTTAGGATCCTATTTTGAATAACTGAATGGTCGAATAGCCGGGTTCACTTCTCAATCACTCCCAATATATCTAAGAGATGTAATTTGTTGGCCAGACAATTCACACCAATAAAACTCAGTTTAATGAGTCAAATCACAACACTCTATGAAATAGTATTAGAAACTAGTGTTTATTGAATGTAAAAGGGCATGGCCCCAATCCTAGAAACAATATGGAATTACTCACTCATGACGCAGATGAGAATACCAAATTCTAAATCAGAAAATGACAATATAAAAGTGTCCTCGATCCTTAAGGGAGAACTCTCATTTATCTTAATTACAAAATATTAGGCTAACCCCAACAAAACAAATCTAAAAATCTAAAATAAGAAGAGAATATGCCATCCACAGCCATGGGTGTAACGCCCAGAAAATCACTTCACAAATAATGTAATTAATCTCTAAGAAAAAGGTAATTTTTTTTTTTGTAATATATAAATCACAAATTATTTTCCTTATATCCATTCCTTTTTCAAGACGTCACATTTTTATAAACTGCGGTAAGTAAATAACTGATGCTTAATGGTAATTGAAAATGGTAGAACACTTTTATGAATGCTTTTCATTATAAAAGAATTGACCCCACAACACACATAACAAGATGCTGCTTGGTCCAGTACAATGTGCTTACAAAATACAAGGTGAAATCTAATCATTGGCTAAACTGAAAACTATGAAGTAAACATAAGTACAAAATAAGTTGAGGGCGTTAGCGTTATAAAAGTACCTTACACAGGTATCCCTATTCCAAAAATCAAAAGAAGAGAAGCAGCTCCTAGCAACTAGCTTCAAGACTAGCGGGATACTAGAGCCCTCGATCGGATCCTCCTTAGGCTTTGAGTCCGATGAGAGGTCTACTACCTCCATAGAGTCATCTATGCATACTAACTCTACACAATCGTCGTCGTCAACCTCCATCTCCTCCACCGTGTCAAAGTCAAAACACGGAGTCCTAATCCTCTCCCCATCAAATGCCAGCTGCTTTGGCAGGACACTCAGATTGTCCCTCCTTGATCCCATAGAGCTCGCGTCATCCTCCCAACTCATCTGCCTCTATGGCGGTCCTGCAACATTGCTGGCCCTGATGGCCTCTTCAACATCTTCCGACGATCGCCTCCCCCTTCCTAGAGCTGAGGAAGAATTGTCATCACAAGGTCCCTCAGAGAACTGGGGTCCGACAGCAGCTCGTCTACACAGAGTCGTAGACTGGGTAGATGGATCAGCGGTATGGGTCTCCTGCCCGGTAAGGTGAAGGAAGTCTCTCTAACCGGCATGTTGTGCTAGAAAGCACATAATGGAGTCGTCATAGACAAGCTCTAGCTCTAGGTCACAGGGGCTGGTGTAGGTATATCGCTCTTCAGCAACTCTCCAAGTCCCATCCTAGGGCACTGTGAATCAGTAATTCTGAATCATTACCGATCGATCCATTTGAACAATGATGTATACAAGTACACCAGAAAGAAAGAGAAGGAGTAAAACATCTAATGAATGCTCTTCACTATCGTTGTGGAATTACACAAAATATAACACCAAGAAAGAAAAAACAAATACAGATATAACGTGTTATCATACATGTATGTGTCGATGATGAATGATGCTTGTAACTCAGGATTTGGGAATAAATATCCACGAGTACAATGTATGAATGCTATGTTTGGTTCATCTATTCTTATGCTAATATCCTCCCAATAAAAAATTCAGAAATAACCGAGAGTACATGTCTCATAACAAGCCGATTTGAACGCACTAAATTCATTCCTCGCAAGGATACGTGATCGATCTATTCCAACAAAACTGTCCATTTCAGGACAAGGTCCTATCAAACACTTTATGGGCATCCCTCTCATCGATCCTGATTGCAAAGAGGGTTTGTTAGAGATTGTCTAGTTGGCATTGTGAGAACTGTCCGATCTAACATAATACATCATCCAGGAATACAGGGGACTCGTCTCACCTAGATCTTCCCTTAAGGCTTTACTGACGCATCACCGACCCTCTCAACATCTTGGGGCTTGTTCGTCTCCCAAAAGTTTCCACTACTTCATCATTCACAATGAATATGCACACTAACCGAGGATAGCATATTCAATTTTTTAATCATTCTTTTATAACGATCGGTCCGACCTAAGACATCTCCCATCGGGAATGCTTCTAGTGGGACTCAATCTTAACATTTTATGCAACAGAGGAAAACGTCATCTCCATTATGAACCATCGCTGAATCACCCTGGACGGCCCAGTGGCCAAGCCTCTTACAGTCAGACGATCTCACTGTGTGGGAATAACATAACACTTTCGGGCCTCACCCCTAACGATGTAATTTGTAGCACTTATTACTTTGTTATGATGTATTTCTTGTACAAACTCCAAAGAATCTAGTGTAATTGTTCTTTCTTACGAAGTTTACATATTTGAGGTACATTATCCCCAATGAAGGAGTTTTATAGGTTTCATTGAAGAGGAATGGGATTGAGGAAACTGGAAATCAAAGAAAAATGAAACCTTGATAGAAAGGTTATCATTGGACTCTCACCCAAGCAAGAGTTGGTGCTCAAGCGATAAAAAAAGTCAATCCTCCTAGAGACCTCTCGCCCAAGCGAGGTTTAGTGCTTAAGCGATAAAAATAAGCCAATCCTCTTGGAGACCTCTCGCTCAAGCGATAAAAGCAAGTCAATCCTCCTGGAAACCTCTCGCTGAAGCGAGAGCTGGCGCTTAAATGATACAAGCTTGAAAACAAGCTAATTATCCTATCTTAAGGAAAGGTTTCCTCGCACAAATTCTCACCCCCTACTGAAGGGGATCCTAGATTTCAAGATCACTTCCCCATTGTTAGCACATGTTTTTAGGTCTTGAGATCAAACAAACAGTTCATATATATAAGCAACTAGAACAATTATTTGAGTAATGTTCATCTATGTGTAACCATAGCATTACTCCACATATAGACATAACTTAAATTTTATGGCTTAAGAAACCACATGTACTTAATCTAAACAAACTGACAATTGATTAAGTATATGATTTCTTAATACCCAAGACAACTCCTAAACTTGTGAGGGAGTTTAGGAAATCCTGATGTCATATCCTGACACTACTGTGTCATGATGTTTTCTCCCTCACCTGAGTGTTTCATGCAAATTGTTTCCTCAGCTTCAGGTGAAATTAAGGTGTTTGGTCTCGTCTCAAAATCTTTATCACGACAACAACCAATATAAACACTAATTAGAATACTTGATAATTACAATTCTTACATAATGACACTTTATAAAAAAAATAACTTTTAATCTAATATGAACTTAATCACTTTCATCCATCCGATTTAAAATTAAATATTCTTGAATCATCCTTTATTATTGAAAGTCTTAAAATAATACAACAATTTAAAATAAAACTTTAACAAAACTTGTACTTTTGAAGTAAGACATTCTTACTAAGATCAACATCTTAAAGTAAGATTATTAAGTCAAACTTACCATTTTAAAGTAAGTCAACTTAAATAAAAATTAATACTTTAATTAAAACTTTGTAAGTCAAACTTACCACTTTAAGTAAGTTTATCTTAACAACTTCCATACTTTAACTAATTTACTATCTAAGACTTCATAACATTTTAAGTTTATAAAGTCAAGACTTTAATAAATCATCTTTTATCTCAAATCATTACTTTAACTTGGAAATCAAATGATAACATTTGCTAATTATACCCTTAACACATGATACTTTAAAACAACACTTTTTCAACAAAACTCCACCCTTTTCCTTAATATGGTTCACAACTTCACCAATGTTCCCAAGGGGTGTCATCCAACAAAATTTCATTCTAGGTAATCACATGACTTTTTAGTATTGATAACACATCCATTAAGCACACTAACAACACTACTTTAACACTTTAAAACACATTTATACTCATAAACATTTTGGATTTCAAAAATAGAAAATAAACTTTTCCTAGACTCATAGGCCATGATTTTTAGGACAAATGGCACGGAAAAAGTTTTGGTTTTTCAACTTGTCATTAAACACATTAAAGAATATGATTTTACCAAGGCTTAGATGTCCTCTTGTGGGTTTCAGTACTTAATTTGTTGAAATATTAATGGTTGATAGAAATTGAGTGGTTATGCGTCTTTTCGTTTGTTGAAATATTAATGGTTACTCATCTATAAATATTGTGGTTCAGTTCATGTTCTATTTCATCAGTAAGAGTATGTGTTTCTATAGGAGTATGTTTATGAAGATAGCAGACAACATATCTCAACAACTTGAAGTGTTAAAAGTGCTAAAGTTATGTTTCTGTTTCAGAATCATGTCAAGGAGGTCTTTAACATCTTTTGATTTGGCAAAATGACCCAGATTTCCGAAGAAAAGTGGTTGTTATACAAGATTTACGTTAGATGGAGATTTAATATGCAGATTTTTTAGTTTATTCATCTACCAAATCTTTCACTTGATTTATTTTCTTCATTGTAATCTACCAAATCAAGATTTCAGAAGGAAATTAAAGTGTATGTTATACAAGATTTGCATGAGATGAATAATTAATTTGTAAAATATTTAGTTCATTAATTTTCTTCATTCATTCAGGTCATTAAGTTCCCTAATTGAAATCTTGTCAATGAGGTCTTTAACATCTTTTGATTTTCAAAAATGGCCCAGATTTCAGAAGGAAAGTGACTGTTATACAAGATTTGCGTGAGATGAAGATTTAATCTGGAGATTATTTAGTTAATTGATTTTATTCATTCGGTTCATTGTAATCTACCAAATCATTTAGTTCATTGTAATATATTTTGCCTTTTTGAATGAAAATGAACAATTATTTTAGATTTTAATTTCTACTTTTATGTTATTTATTTGAATAGTTATTTTCTTTAATATTTTTGCAGTTCCATATTAATAAACACAATAAACAAATTAAAAAAACTTGGTAAACAAAAAAAATAAATTAACAAAACTTAATGTTTAATATTTTTGCAGTTCCATATTAATAAACACAATAAACAAATTAAAAAAACTTGGTAAACAAAAAAAATAAATTAACAAAACTTAATGTTTAATATTTTTGCAGTTTCATATTAATAAACACAATAATATGATAATCTACTTCGTGACAACTTTATGCTAATTAATGTATATTCATGTTGTATATATTTTGATCCGTAATATAAAATGTTAATTTAACAATGGATAATTACGAATACGCTATTAATTTGAAAAATGAGTTCAGTTAATATAACATAATTAAGATAGCCATGTCAATAGATTCTATTCAATAGTGCATAATTGAGATAGCACTGTCAATTATATTATATTTAATAGCACATCATCTACGAAGCGTTGTTGATTTGTTCATGAAAATGAGTAGTAAACAGTTGAATACACAACAACAACACAACCCTTAAGAAGCATTGTTGAAGATGTTAATACAACAACGTTATCGTTAAGATGCGACGTTGAAGATGTCAATACAATAGTGTTATCTTTAATATGCATTGTTGAATTGTTACTACAATTTAAATATCTAAAAGATGAAATAGTTCCCTCTACGCTCTCAAACTTAATCGAATATAAATCCCCATACTCTCAGCAAACCCTCATACTCTCATAAATCTTCATTCTCTCATAAACCCTCATACTCTCAGAAACCTCAAAAAACATCATCAATGGCTTCCCAAAGTGGCGATCACGGTTCTGACAATGGTGATGAAGCTACACCAACTCCACAAGACAAGCAAATCGTTGCTTAAAAACGAACTCCACGTTGAATGACTTTCATGAAGAATGTCATTCGGGCAAGAAGTAAAGATATGAAGATAGAAGTTCAATGTGAAAGTGTGCATGTCAAGAGGAACACTTTGGAAAGCTCTCCTTGAATGTCATGGTTTTGATGAGGACAACTTGTGCCTATAAGAGCTTGAAGATCATGAACAAATCATCGTGCTTAAGTCTTTATTTGGTTCTAGGCTTAGACTAGATTCTAGTTTAAGTTGAGTCAAGGCTGAGGGCACCTAATACATGTCTCATATGCATATATCTTTAAAAATCATTCCATCCATGAGATATGTCATTCATAATATGTTCATGCATTACATAAATACATGTATATGTGCATTCCAGGCATAAACTAAGTGTTAAACATGTATTAACTAAGTGCATAACGTATTTGATGTTTTGTATTTTAAAATTCACATTTTTAAATGCTGTTAATCGATTAACCAATCCTTTAATCGATTAACCCAACTGCTGTGAAAAGTGGTTGCTACTGGAACACATTTTTTAAAATGCGTTAGAGCATTTTTACGTGTTAATTGTTGCATCTATTTGTTAAGTGCATTTGTGAGTTTAGAAATGAGAGATTCCTTGCTTTAGGATTGAGTGCATTTCATGTTATAATTTCTCATGTTTTCCCTCACATGTTCATGCATATTTTGATGCTTTTTCATGAAGTTTTATGATTCTGTAACTTCTGTTTTCATAACTAATACTTGTCATTTCACATGAGTTTGTATTAGATGTGCATTAGAGTAAAGCCTTCTTGTTATATTTGAGCTTTGAAATAGCTTTATTTTACTCTTGTAATTGTTGAATAATTGTTGTAAAGGGAATCTCGTGGTGTCTTATCACCGTTAGAGATTGAGTGTTTCTTCATTGCTTAGAGTGTTAGAAAAGGAAAGAACAAGAGATTCTTTGGCTGGGGCTAGGCCGAAAGAAACATTTTCTTTATCGGTAGGAAGGGAGTCAAACCATTGGATAGTTTCTTTGAGTTCTTGCCATTTGCTAAGTGTTGTAATTGGATAATGTGTTTGTAAATTACATTGATTCGATTATAGTGAAGGAAATCTCCCAAGTCAGCCGGGAGGCCTGGATGTAGTTTGCAGTGGACAACAAACGAACCAGGATAAAAATTCGCGTTGCAGGATTTGTTTTCTCTCTCTCTCTTTACTGTTTTCAATCGGTTAATTGATATATTGAATTCAATTGATACATTCCGTTCATTTGCTGTACTGGATGCTATTCTGATAAACAATCTGTAAGCTCTGTATTCGTTCCATTTTCGGTTAACTGTTCTGCAATTAATCGTTTTCTGTAATAGCTTACTATTTCTGTTTAATCGATTAAAACTGTTGCGTTAATCGATTATCCTGTTTCTGTTAATCGATTAAAATTGTTTCTGTTAATTGATTAATACTGCTTTTGTTAATCGATTAAGATTGTTCTGTTAATCGATTATCTTCATCCTGTAATCGATTAATTAGGGGTGATTTAGCATAAATTGTTGAGTTTCGAAAAGCGACTATTCTAACTGCGACACCTATTCAACCCCCCTTCTAGGTGTATTGTAACCACTGATACCTAACACAATGGAACTCAAAATGCCAACCATTAAACTCGAAGGGTGGCAACTCATTGGTAAGCTACATTGGGGTTGTGATTAGGCAGAATGTGAACAAATGGACTGATGTAGGGAATACCCTGAAAGACCATATTTAGAATGAAATAACAGTAAGTTTATTTTCCAGTTTTTATGTTTTCATATGTAATGTACGTATATGTGTTTTCATACAATGTACATATATGCATGTGTTTGCATGCAATATAGTTAATATGTATGTGCTTTTAGTCAACTTTTAATGTTGGTGAGGAGCATAAGGATTATATCCTTAAATCGGCTGGCAAGGGTCTCCAACAATTCCGAACTGATGTCGGAAAATTACTCAGAGATGATGATGGCAATGTCAACCTAAAACCTCAAACTAAATATGCGAATATCATTGAAGAAGATGATTGGAAGACTTTTGTCACCCTACGCACACAAGACGAATCTTTCTTTGTAAAATCATATTCTTTGTATATATGTGTATATATGTGGAGGATGGATCCATTTACACCAAAATTAAGTTATACAAATTACATTCAATCTCAACCATTCATTTCCTTAGATCCAACGGGCCAAATGTGTTAGTGCAATAAGTGATGAGAGAAAAAGAGAAATCTTAAATAATTTATTGCACTCACCTATTTGGTGTGTTGGATCTAAGAAAATGAAAGACTGAGATTGAATATAATTAGTGTAACTTAACTTTGGTGTAAACAAATCCCTTCTCATATATAATATGAGGAGAGATTCCTTTACACCCATTTGGTCCTTGGATTTAAGAAAATCAATGGATGAGATTGAGTGTCACTAGTGTAACTTAACTTGGGTATAAACGAATAACTAATTTTTATTTTATTATGACTCATACATTATTTTTTATATTTATTGTTATTATATATATAAACAATATTATATTTATATATAAAAAACCTTTTGCAGTAGTTTTTAAAATTCAATTAATTATTTGAGTTGTCCAAATGAATCATTCAAACTGAACAAATAGTCCGCGAACTTTAACCGAGCTGATCTCGAGATAGAAAATAACTTGTATCGAACTCGAGTCAAGTTTTGAGCTGAACCAATCTTTATCGAACTGAACTGAGCTAAGCTCTGGTTCAGCTCGTTTACAGTCGTACATGCGAGTATTCAACATAGACAAGTCTTGAACACGAACAATTTAATTTTCCAGACAACTCTGAAAATGGATTAAATTAATTCTTTTAATGATATAAATGATTGGGAAGATAATTTTTCATTAGTTTAAGCTTTTTGTTGTACTTGTCTGATTTTATACACTCTTAAAATACATTAGGAGTTTCTGAAAAAGTTTAAGATTGATGATTCTAAACCGATGAACACTCCAATACATCATATGTCTATTACGATCAAGGATGACAAAAAATATAGACCAATAGAGGTATGATAGTGTGTCTTTTATATCTTACCATATTCAGACTTGATATCATGTCTAGTATTGTTTATGTGCTGGATTTCATGCTTATCTGTAAGTGACACACTTATCAATTATTAAAAGAATATTTAGATATTTGCAAGTACCACTAATCTTTATCTGTTACATAAGAAAAATGTTGAGTACATATTAGTTGGATTCTCCGTTGCTGATTATGCCGGAGACAAAGTTGAAAGAAAAAAGTACTAGTTGAGAATGTCACTTTATTGGCAAAAGACATGGCTCTTATACATTATAAACAACTGAAGTTGAGTATGTGTCTGCTCATAGTTGTTGTTCTCAATTGCTACGGATCAAGAACCAATTGATAATATTATTGCTATTAATCTTTCAAAGAAACCATTTTGCATTCTATCATAAAGTATATATAAATTAAGCACTATTTGTATTGGTGTAGAGGAAATGATTTTTGTGTAGCATTGGCTACAAGTAATCAAATAAAGTGAATAGAATAAATAGAAGAGAAAAAAGAAAAGAGAATTTGATAACATTGTTCGGTCAATTGTGCTTACGTCCCAAGAGCACAGAGTGACTACCAGTATATTATTAGAGAATAAGGATTACAAGCTCTATCACACCCATGGGCCCAAGTGCCGATAAAGTGTGTCTATATGGTTCACATTATAACAAGGGACTTGAGTCCAATATATATTGATTACTCTACTATTTGAATACTAGACAATGTGGGACTGATATAATAACATATTTCAAGCATCAACAACAATTTATTAGAGATTACATGTAGAAAGAGATAATTGTATTCAAATTGTTGACATTACTCATCAATGGGCGAACATTTTTTCAAAACTTTCGTCTGATGATCGATTTGTTTTCATTCGTAAAATTCGAATATGATTCATGTGGAATGAAGGATATGCACTTATTCATCCAATACTTGTAGCCTTCAGTATTGGATATTTGCCTCATTTGGTAATTGGCGCTTTAAGGGGACTCGTCCAATGCTATTTTTATCTAGTAAGACTTGATGTAGTCTAATACATATTAATTGTCAATTAAATGATTGGACTCATCTGATGAATTAGTTGAATATTTATTTTATGTTTTGGGTGGACTCGATCCAAATTCGTGCTTACATTTACATGTTTAGATAAATTTGAAATACTTTGTTGTTTCACATTCTTGTGATTATAAATACTTTGATAAATTAATTATTGAGTTTATTTCTTAATTTAATGAGTCAGTGTTACCAATCTCATCAAATATCTCATAATCTCAGTTTATTTGTTTTAACTTAAATTGTTGGCCTCCAAGAGCTAGCCTATAAAGATTTTAAAACCCTTCATCTTAAGCTTTACATGATATCTTTCATGTTCTTTCCATGAAATGGAAACCTCAATCGCATATGATGTTAGCAAGTAGGGGTAAGGTGCGGCCCGATAATGATCGGATCTGAATAAGGTCGGGTCTCAACAGGTTTTGGGTTCAATTATTAGACCCGTCAATATTTAGGGTCGAGTAGGGAGCAAACATGATTCGTTCTGACCCATCCAATGGGTACCCACTCATCATATTTGTATGTGTCTCTATTCAAATTTGTGCATAGTAATGTCACCTTTTTGGTCGAGAATATCATTGATTATCTAATTTTTCATTATATATACATGATTAGTAATATATACATATATAAATTTATATGTCAAATTACATATTCATAATAATAAATGATATTGTGAATAGTTGATAAAAAATGAGTATGTATTATATTTAATCAGGTCAAGGTTCGAGTTTAAAGGTTGACTCAGTCGATATTTAGGATCGGATTAGCTTCAGGTCTAAGGTCGGGAACAGATTCAAAAACATGACCCAACTAACATTTAGAATCGGGTAAGGATAAACCTTAACTTACCCCAACCTAATCTATGCTTACCCCTGTTAGGAAGCTGAACAAAGTAGTGGAGTACTACTTTGACTTCGCAATGCTAAAGGAGTATAGAGTCAATGTGATAGACTACATAGCTAGCGCTAGAGGGGATGTTTTTTTTATCCAAGCTTAATATGATAGTTTTGGAAGAACACTCATGTCTCTTAAACTAGTCTAGTTGGAGAGGCACGGGAAAGAAAATAAAGGTTTCAAATGGGACAATCTCAAATTCTATTTTTTTTACGTCTAAGGCTTTATTTGGGAGTTATGAGGGAAAGAGAATGAAAGAGATCAAAGGGGTTAGGAAGGGGGAAGGAAAAAGGAAGGAAATCCTCTCCCTTATTTGAGAGTATAAAATTTAGAAGAGGGAGGTAAACTAATGATAATGTAAGAATATTTTTGTATTTTTCCTTTAAAAATATAATTAACAATGAGAAATGGACAATAATGTATAATTATATAATATTACTAAAAATATTTAGCTATTTTGACATTTTATCTATAAAAAAAAACCCAAATTGGGGGAACTTTAAAATAAACACATGTGAAAGTGCGCATGTCAAGAGGAGCACTTTGGAAAGCTCTCTCATTATATGTCATGGTTTTGATGAGGACAACTTGTACTCATAAGAGCTTGAAGATCATCAACAAATCAACATGCTTAAGTCTTTTGATTGGTACTAGACTTAGACTAGAGACTAGTTTAGGTTGAGTCTAAGGCTTAGGTAACCTTAACACATGTCTCATATGCATAAAACTTTTAAATCATTTCATCTTTGAGATATGTCATTTATAATATGTTCATGCATCACATAAATACATGTATCTGTGCATCCTAGGCATAAACTTAGTGTTAAACATGTATGAATCAAGTGCATAACATATTTGAGTTTTTGTAATTGAAAATACATATGAAAATATGCTGTTAATCGATTAAGGCATACGTTAATCGATTAACCTAACTTTTTGAAAAGCTGTTGAAACTGAAAAACTTGGAAAACAGAATCAGTTACGTTTTTAAACAACGTTAATCGATTAACCA
>NC_032010.1:11100781-11121721 GCF_001865875.1 Lupinus angustifolius | reverse complement strand
TTGAAGCAAGTTTCATTCCTATTAATCTTGACAACATATTTCAGGAAGATGATCCATTGTCTGAGTGGATAGAAGAAAGAGAAAATCCAGCATTAGATGGAGCACAAAATGCAGAGTGGCTTCCTATAATTGACACCGATGATGAAAATGAAAATATGGAAGTTGATAGTGATGATGTTGGTTCTGATGAACATAGTGGTGGTTTAAGCCCACCAAGTGAGGATGGTGGCAATGACGCTCGTAATGTTGAGGGTGGAGAAAGTGATGAGGAAGGTGAGCAAATGCACAATGATCCATATGAGGAGATGTCATTGCATAGGCGTGATCGTAACCTAATTGACCTTACAACATCTAGATCGGGTATGGTTCATTCTAGTGATTCATTTAATGATAACAATAGAACTGAGTCGCAATCTAGGAGAGGAAAAAAGAAACAAAATATTACACTTGAAGATGCTTCCTCTTCTAGTCTTGCACAAAGTTTTAGTGATTTTAGCATTGATGAAACATCACAGAGTAGTCAATGGTACAATCCAATGCATCCAGTATATTATCCACATGGTTATTATATACATCCTCAATATGAAAGTGGACAAGTTTCATCTCACTAGTCTTCATTAATGAATTATCAAGAACCTTATTATCAACAATCAAGTCATGGATTTTTTGATTATGTCTTTGGACAAGGACCTACACAAGATGGTAGTCAGTATGACAATGAAGATTATGCTCCTCCACGCCATTCTAACATGTGGTAACAATTAACAATTAAAATATGAGTGTTCTAATGGATTTAATAATTTTCTTAAGGTTCTTCAAGTGACAATTTTATAATATTAGTTGTGATGCTTTATCTTACTTTATTTTTTAAGGACATTATATCATTGAATCTTGGCTTTGCTTCCTAATTAGGTATTTGATGATAATGACAATTGCAATGTGTTGTACTCTTCTAAGTAAATGTAATTCACTTTTGTTTATGCAAAAATAAGATAAAATGTTTTCTTTTAATTGCAAAATTATGTTATTTTATTACAACTCTATTTTAAATTGTTAATTGTCATTAATCAAAGTCCCATAATGAACAAAAAAAACCTATACAAAGTGAATAATAATAATAGTTATAGTAATTATACATTATTTTTGTATTTTGTGGATACATTAATTAATTTCACGCCACAACGACCGCAATGACCGCAATCACAGTAACCGCGACCGCAACCTCAATTTAAAACACTGGTTGTTGATGCAGCCCATTCACAACAAATGTGTTTACAGCAATGATGAGTAAAATGTTGTGTGCATTTGAAGAGCAAAGAAAGAAAGCTTTCTTTAGAGAAGAAAGAGTAAGGTATTTTCGTTGGATATGTATATGAAGGGACAGTGGCAAAGCCATGTTTTTGTGTGTCCACCCGCCCAGAGCTTCCCTCTATCTCATGTTATTATTATATATAGAAAAACCTATCATTTTCAGTTACTGTGTGATGAAATAGAAAAGGAATTCGTGGAATCTCTTCTCTCATGCAATAAAATCAAAACCCTTGATTTTTTCTTACCTGATGTCAGTTTCACTTCCTTCTTATTCCTTTTTATTTGTTTCTTTTATCAAATGTTTTGTCTTTGGTTAACAATTTTGTAACCTCCTGGGCCAGTGTGGATTTTTAAAGTTATTAACGTTTTTATTAACTTTTAAAAAATGAAATTGACAATTAATTTCTGAAATTAAACTAAATTGACAATCAAAATTTGAAATAAATATGATGGTAAATAAATAACCGTTAGTTATAATTTGAAGATAAAATTGGTTTTGGAACTTCTAAATTTTTTGTGATTAAATTATTTCTGATTTTTGAATTTTTAAATATAGGTCGGACAAAAATCAAAATTGAGTGTTCACATTTATCTTAAGTATGTTGTTCTCACAATGGTTGTGATGTGGAGAGCTCTAGATCGTTTCAGAACATCATTAATGTATTCTGCAAGATTCGTAGTCATGTGGTCAAACCGTCTACCTTGGTAGTACATTTTGACTCCACTTTTCTTTTGGAATATGATTCAACCATGCACCAGCCCTCAAATTTTTTTGCCGCAACAAATTCAACGTTCTCTCGAACTATGGTCGCATCAACTCATAACTTGGAAATTAAATATAAAATTATCACAATCAACATAAAAATTATTTATGACTTTGCAAATAGTTAAAGGTTGCATATGTGATTTACCAAGGTTGGGTAAACCTTAGGTGGAAGTCTCACATGAGGTTAAAATGAATTCATGTAGAATGAAGTATAACATTCTAACATATATGATAAGTAGAATCATGCATAAGCATTGAACATAAATGTTTTTGTGCATAAAAGTATTATATATTTCAAAATCATGTATTGGATGTTCATACATCATATAGAAAGTTTACCATGCATCAAAGAAACACATTTTCACATATACTAATCTATTTTAAGGATTAATAATCGAGTAAATCACATGGGAATCCGTTAATCAATTAAGGATTGGTGTAATTGATTAAAGAGAGTTGCAGTGGCTAACTACCTAGAATTTTTGGTTCGTTAATCGACTAAAGAAGTTAATCGATTAATAATAAGTAAAAACAGGTTCATATAAAAGCTGTATTTTCAACCCATGTGCAAATTATTCAAAAGGAAAAAGAAAAACAAGAATCAGAGTTTAGAAATTTCATATCATCTTGCTTATTCTCTGAGTGAAAGCATAGAGTGAATTCTTGCATAATTTTCTTGAAATTATTGAGAGAAAAGAGAGGAAAATCTTTTCAAGAGAGTGTATCAATTTCATACATTTTTTATAAACCATTGCATCTCATAACATCTAGTTTATGCTTCTGGTGAGGGTTCTGCGGAGGGTTTAGAGCTGAGTTTTCAAAGTTACATTAGCACATTAAATATGCATCATAACTTGGCAAATATTGAAAATCAAGGAGTGATTCTCTTGGTGTGTTAGTATCATCGGTAAAAGAGAAGTTGGGTCTTTACGATGGCAAGAAGTCTTGGATAAAGTGAGAAATTGGTTGGGGCCAGAGTCACGAAAGGTGTGGGTATCCGAGTAGGCGAGTGGAGTGGTCAAATCGAGTTAGGGCTCAACAGATCGGAGAAGGGAGTTCTTGTTGCTTGTATTGGAATTATGATTGTAAGAACAATTATTTTCCATAGTGAAGAAAACTCTCTCAAGATCAGAAGGAATGCATGGATGTAATTTGCACGTGGACCCGCAAATGAACCAAGAAAAAAATCCTTGAGCATTCTTATTTTCCCTATATCTTTTACATTTCGGTATTTAATGATTCCTTGAGTTTTCCCTATGATTTGTGCTTATTGTTCATAATCTGTGATAAAATCAAGAATCAATTTAGGGTCATAAAAATTGATAATCACTTTGATTACTTTGCAAGAAATTAGATTTTCTAGAATAACAAAATTTAGTATAATCGATTAAGGATGCTAATAATCGATTAAACAGATCTGAGCATAATTGATTAACATGACTCATAATCGATTAACAACATTAAGATTCTATTTTAACATTTATCGAAAAAGCGGGACTAGTGATCCACTACACCTATTCATTCTTTGGGTGTTTTACTTTGCTGGTACCCAATAATTTATAAATTTGAAATATAAATAATACATACACATTTCTACGACTTTGTATTTGAGAACAGAATCTCGTAATTCCTTATTGAAATTACTAGCAAGATGACAAATACAATAAATTGACTATGCATTAGACCATCCTGTGAGCTCGCTTCAGAGTGTAGCTAATAAACTTGTGCCCTTATCTTCTATGATACATAGGTTTGGTTGAAGGATAACATAAGTCTTAAGATTATAAAAGAACCACTACCAAGCTTCTTTCGTCTCTCGTTCAACAATGGCAAATGCAACTGAAAATACACGTTTGTTTATGTCTTGCGAACTTGCTATTAGCAATGTTCTAGTATATTTCTCAGTCAAAAATGTTTCATCCATTTGTAGAATTGGTTTGCAATATGCAAACCCTTCAATGCATGGTTTGAAAGCACAAAATACTTTATACAGAAGAATCGACTAGGATATTCCATGTCATCTAAAATATTATGACGTGCTTGATATTTAACAATTATACCGGGAGAGAAATATTGTACAACATTCATCCAATCACCATAAATTTTAGCCAATGTCATTTGTTTTCAATTCACGTCTTTCTATATGTCACTGTATAACCAAAACGAATAACAACCTCCTTCACCACTGCCTTAACTAGTATACTCGGATCTGCATATACCAAATTAACAACAAGGTTTGAAATGAATGACGAATTTAATTTGCTATGATATTGGGAAACTAACATAGATACACAATTGTGTTTTCCATTAATTTGCTTAATCTCTCAAATGTCATGTTTAACGTTAAATGAAGCGCGAATTTGCCACTCACATCTGACACCAAAATGTCTATATTTGCTAACATATTTATTTGGTCTAGACTCATCAACAACATAATCGAATGAATTTTTAATATGAAATTCTCTAATAACATTTATTGTGGTTTCATTGGATTCAAATTTCATCCTAATCAATAAATCATTATCATTATTATTCATTAAACCAGTTGTATGATCAAAATCACAATCAGCTTCAAAATTTCTATTATGAAAAAATGATGATTGAGTACTATATGTCATCCTACAAGATGAACCAATATCAAAGTCGATCTCTTCCTCGTCACTACATATTTTGATGTCCTCTTCATAACTAAAATTGCTAACAATATCCCTTAGAATAACCATCCAATTTAACAAAGTAAGATTATTAAAAAAATTATAACAACTAAATATACTAAAGTTAAAAGAATGGGATAAAATGTAATAGTTCCAAGTGAGAATAACATTTGAATTATAATGTTCAACAACAAATTATAATGTATAATAAGAAGAATAGATTTTAGAGTAGTTACTAATTTGGTCCCTCATGTTTTTCGTGGATACCAAGTTAGTCGCTAAAAAATTTAGTTGTCATTTTAGTCCCCAACAATTTGGATGTTAGGTCACATTAGTCCTTCCATCAACTCTCCTCCGTTAAGTCTAACAGAGTTGTGCACATGTCATGTTAAGTGTTCACGTGTCATCTGTTGAATAGTCCTACATGGACTTTATCACACGTCATCAAGATGACGTTGTTTTGATTTTTATTCTTCGAATTTTGTAAACAAAACGATGTTATTTTGTTTAAAAAATAAAAATTTCTTTTAACCTAAAATGGGTTAAAAAAATTTAATGCACTCTCTTTATCTTCTTCACCACATATTCTTCGTAATCTCATCCAAATCCTCCGGCCCATCAACATCCACCTCTTTCCTTCTCTACCTTCGCATTATAGTTCCATCAAGCCTACCAAACTTTGAATGCGTATTGATCAAAACATTGGAAACAAAAACATCTTCTTCCAGACCATGTTTTATCACATACAAATGAATCAACAACCCAATGACGATATCATTTGATTGTGCATAAACCGGAAGTATGCTCGACACATAAACTTTATACATCTTCAACCCCTCACCTTTCTTCTTATTCAATACATCCAATGCCCCAGCCGCCTTCTCATTCTAACAAAACCCCGGGATCATTGCGTTCTAAAAACCCACATCGCACACCGGCATTTCAACAAACACCTTGTATGTAGAATCCAAACCACCAAAGCGTGAATACAAATTGATCAATGAAGCACCCACAAAGGCATCATTCTCAAAACCCATCTTCAAAATACAACAATACATCTTCATTCCATCAACAAGACATTGGCAAGCTTCCAAAGCAGGTGAAAAGTGTAAAAATCAGGCCTTTGAGAATAAGTGAGAAGAAATCATTAACAAAATTCAAGGCTTGAATATATCTACCAGAGTGAACATAAGCATCAATGGTTGAATTCCAGGAGTAACTATTCTTGTTATTAATATGTTTAAAAGTGGAATGAGATAAAGAGAGATGACCCAAAGAAGCATAGATATTAAGAAGCTTAGTAGAAAGAAGAACATTATGAGATTCACCTAAAACAAAGAGAAGAGTGTGAAGGGACTTAGTGAGATGAATGGTTGTGCAAGAACTGAATAGAGATTCAAAAATTGAAGTAGCAGATGATGAAAAACACATTGTTTAGAAGGTTGATACAAATTTTAAAAGAGAAATAATAATGTTTTCCCCGTAGAGTGAGAAATATAAAGCAATGAAGAAGAAGAAATAGATAAATTAATTGGGTCGCAAGGATGAAGAGAAAAAGGGAGTAGAAGATGAAAATGGAGAAGAGTTTTCATGATTGTTGGAAATAGAGAAGAAGTTGAGTGGAAAAATTTGGATCTTGGAAAGTGAAGGATCTTTTCTTATATTGATAGTGTGGAAAGATTTTAATTATTGTGTGAGCTCTTTGGATCTTGATTTTGAATTTGTCAATTTGATAATGGAACTAGAATGTGAAGGTGGAGAAGGAAAGAGGTAGAGATGTTGATAAGGTGAAGGATTTGAATAAGATTATGGAGAAAATGTGGTGAAGAAGATGGAGTGGTGAAGATGTGGTGAAGAAGATGGAGAGTAGAAGATGAAGAGACGAAATAAAAAAAAAGTTAACAAAAAACGACATCGTTTTGTATAATAAAAATTGTTAAATTTTTTATTTTTCAATGGCGATCCACTAAACTTACTTCTCATCCTATCTATTAATTCTATGAATATTTAATGGTTTATATCTACTCATTATTTTAAATCATTGGATTTCCTTATAATTGATGGCTAGGAAGTAGATTCACCCCCTTATTTTTTTTATTAAAATAATGATGTCATTTTGTGAGAAAATATTTTAAAAAAATTTGCTTGATGACATGACAACTTGTGCACGTAAGACTATCCAGCAAAGGTCACGTCAATACTTAACATATCAGCAAGCAAATTTGTTATAGTTAACGAAACCGGGATGATGAAAGGACTAACGTGGCTCAACGTTGAATTTGTTGGGGATGAAAAAATCACTTAAAAAAATTTAGGGACTAAATTGGTACCCCTGAAAAAGATGAATGACCAAAATGAGTAATTACTCTAGACTTTATGTTTTTAGGTGAAGAAGATTGGAGTGTGCCATCAATATATAAGTGAAAAAGGAGAATCGGCAACTAAGTTGTCAATTTATTATGAGAAAATGAAAAATTAATCCAAAACTCCATCGTGGTGGACGATTTAGGAGAGAGATTGGGGCAAAAAGAAACTCCTCCTACGGTGCCGATTTAGGAGAGAATAGAGAAAAAATAATAAAACTCCTCTAGGGTGCCGAGTTTTGTGCAGAAGTGTATAAAAAAATAAAACTCCACCTATGAGAAAAAAATATAAAGAATCGGCCATGTTATAACCGATTTTGTAAAAGTTATACTACTTTTTTACATAATATAAAAGGTGTATCAAGACTACAATTTTACAATCAAAATGCACCATTTAAGTAAATTTGCTGCATTTCATGATATCTAATAATTATCCATTATTTTTGTGATAACACGCTAGGGGCCTCATAGGTATATGCATTCATTCTAAGGAAATGAGAAGTTGTATTGAGATAAGTGTTTAGTATGATCATGCATCATACATTAACGTTGAATTCATAAAGGTTACATTTCTTGGAAAATGTATTTGTTTATGATGATATTTTTTATTTATACTTAATTAGTGATTATCTTTATTTATGTGGAAGTACTTACTCTCCACTAACATTTTTAGGTTAAGATGGATTACCCGCTACAGATCTTATGGTGCACGATAGAGCTCACTCATCTCGCATGTAGAGAGGTTATCTCCTAGCTCGTTGTGCATGAAGGAGGGTGATATGTTTGACATTACCAATCACAAGGATGAGCTTGAGGAGGAGTATGATGAGGATAGCTTGTGATGGTGTGGGAATGTGGAGACTAGGTATCAATGTTGATGTCTTTCTAGAATATATATGACATTAATGTTACTAGTTTTGATGGACCTCCATGTGTAAACCCAACTTGTTGTATATGTTTTGGTTTGTATATGTATGTGTAGGACCAGGTTTATACATATATACTACTGTTTACATGTATTATCATGATTGTGACTCTAATTTTGATGACCTTATATGTGCACTAGGAGATTACTTGAGTGCATATGATGACTATGATGATGTATATATCTATGCATGTTTATTATATCTTTATGATTATGCATGATGTCAATATCAATTATAAGTATGTGCGCTCCTTTTCTAGTTCAGATAATAATGTTATGAAATAAAAAATACTATTTTATTTTACATATAATAGGTTAATCAATATCATGGCTCACGTTCTAGTATGTAATTTTTTGTTCCACGCTAGTTGTTACCTATAAAACCAATATCATGTCTCATGATTGTGGTGGTTGTTAGATGGTGGTGATGGTAACACTCGTGGGGATGTGAGTCTTAGTGGTGGCGTATTTTGAGGTAGCAATGGTTGCGATCATGATGGTGGTTATTTGAAGGTTGAGGTGGTGGTAATTGTGCTGGTGACAACAACAATAATTGTGATGGTAGAAATAGTGCTGGTGGTGGCAACATCAATGATTGGAGTTACATATGAAGATGGTGGAAATGGATGAGACAAAACTGGTAGATGGTTGTTGAGATAGGTACAATTGTGATGGACGCAATGGTCTCAATGATAGGGGTGGTCAAGATGGTGGTAGTGATGGCAATAGTTGTACTAATGGAATGATGATAGCGATAATAGTAATGATGGTCATGATTGTGACACTGACGATGATTCGGGTGGTAGAGGCGATTAAACTATAATGATGGTTGAAACAAGGTGACAATGGCCACAACAATGAGTGTGGTTGTCGAGGTAATGATGATTGTATCGATATTGTCAACAAGAGCAATGTTGGTTGGAGTAATGATAGTTGTAGTAGTGATGATGGTGGTAACATCAATGGTCATGGTTTAGGGCAGGGATGTTCACGGTTGGATTTGATCAATTTTTAGGCAAAACATATTATCTAATCGAAATATTATATGTGATTTAGATTGAATTGGATTTATATAAAAGATTAGAACTCTATACATACATATCAAAAATTATAAATATGACTAGAATATTAAGTCTAATACACTTTAAAGTGATAAGTTTAATATGGTCATGGACTTGTCACAAATACTCTTTACATACACTATAAAAACATGATGTCACAATCACACGACTTTGTTTCACTATAGTATAAATTTAAAAATTTCTCTATCAAAGAATATAATGTGTTTAGGGTCACGACTTAAGGACATTATATTCATAATAAGATGTTCTCATTAAAAAGAAACAAGAGTTGACATTGACTCTTTTTTTCATTGTGACTGTATTGTATATTAAAAGAAAATAAATCTAACAATTTAGTTATATTGATCAAATGAAATATCATCTCAAATAAACATTACTAAATCTACATTAATTGATAGTTAAATTTACATTTTAGTTTGTTACAAAACATTATTGAAGTGAAATGTTAAATACTTAAATGCGCAAGTTTATTTATGCACATTTATTTCTGATAAGTCAAATAAATGCAATCTGGTTTGAATTTGGACATCCTATGGGGATATGTAGTTAAGGTAGAGGTATCAAAATAGGCTACCTGGACGGGTTTGGGCTAAATCTGATCAGGCTTAAAAGCCCGGATACAATTTATGCATGTCAAATTGTAGCTCAAATTCGCCCTAGGCGAGTTGTGGCGGGCGACCCACATAATATTAAAAATATATTTCAATTTTAACTTTAATCTATTTAATATATATATATATATATATATATATATATATATATAATTTGATATTAGTGTATAACTTTTTTAACACACTTTCTATGCCAAATGCAATCAAACTTATAGATCTAATGCATTGTGTTTGAGTTAAGACATGATATTAAGTCGACGTATATAATTTTTAACATAACTTATTTATTAAATCTCTCTTTTCTATTGGACTATAACTCTCCAACACAATATAATTTGGACTTCACTATAATATATGAACCTTTAGACACTATCAAAATATTATTCTTTGTATACTCTTTATCAACACTTTTATTATGAACTAATAATTAAATTTGGTTGTATGAAGTTCTCTATGGTAAAAAATTATGTTACCTTTTAATTTTGTTGAAAAAGTTATTTTCTTTGTTATGTTTTTGTTGTAGAAGTTAAATCTAATTAGATACACAATTAAGAAAGGAAAAATGAAATCTATATGATTTAATGTCTTCTAATTTGATTTGATACTTTTTTTTATTGGACTTAAAAAGATATTACGCAAAATAGGAAAAATAATATAATGCTTAACTCTATAACATTATTTTAATTTATAAATATTCATGTTATAGACATTATTCTATTTTTTATTCAAAGTTCATAATATTTATTATCTATTTTTTATTATAAGTTGTTTTATAAAATAATTTTCACCTAATGCTTATTATCAAGTTAAAAGTCCCAAAAAAGATTAAAAAAAAAAAGTAAGGATAAACGGGTACCCGAGTCGTTCGTGTAAGCCCAACCCAAGCCCAGTTTTCATATAGCCCGACCAGGCCTGACTAAAAAATCTGTATTCAATAAAAAGTGTCTAAAATAATACTCACACCCTATAAACTTTCGGACTTTTCCAGGTAGACCCGACCCATTTTGACACCCTAGGTTAAGGTATTGTAGGGTGATGATATATTTTTAAACCAAAAAATTGTAGCAATATTTTAAACCCTTTTTGCGGAACATGTTTTATTTTTAAAATAGTGTTTGAAAACCAAAATCTAGAAATTTACGACCACCCAAAACGCGGCCTTGACTATTGAATCTCTTCTTATGATCATTCATCCATGGGAATGAGAACATGCACATTGAAAGCATTCAAATTGGAAAAGTGACATGTTTAACATTATATAAACAATCTTCTTAGGCACAACCCTATTTATATTAATCTCAATTCATTGACATAGACAGCAAAAAACTAGGAAATGTCACTCATATTTTCCTGTACTCCAAATGTTTAAGCTCATACCTTTCTACATATTTCCTAATAATACATTTGTATAATCATAATCCAAAAATATTATACATAATTAAAAATATTAATTGAGGGTTGAGGTCAAATGTGAGATTTAAATACCCCATATGAGTATCAAGAGAATAAATAAGCTATCATGCATCACTTACGTTTAAGTCTCATCATAATCGTTCCATACCCAAAAAAAATCAGCAAAACAATGTAGATAGTTTGGATTGGACGCCAGAAGGATTATTAGATTACACCCTGCCAGGTAAAGGAAGCAACAAGACTTTGATAGTTAAAATTCAAGGAAAATCATGAACATGACTGCAGCATCTAATGAGACAAACTAGTGAGAACGTATCAAGGTTCCTGCAGCAAGGAACAAGCTAAATACAGCTGCACTTCCAAGAGTGGTTTGGCCAATATGCCTTATCTTCAGGAATCCGGGAACCTGAAATTTTTCGAGATCAATGCTGAGTACCATAAAAGGAAGCTACGTTTTTCAGCAATGTATAAGATTAAGGTAGGAGTTGGTGCATGGATAGAAAAAGATAGAACATGATTACATGACAGTTTAAGATGTTATGTTTTGTTCTCATTGGTTCCACACTTCCACCCGATTCAGTGAAACCAAAATAGATTTTCTACTTTTGAGTCTCTTGTCTTGTTCTGTTTATATATAATACATCACAGAACAAAAAATTTATTTTTGTCTGTTTTGACATATCTACCAAACTTTGCCTAAGAATCTACATAGAGAAGAAATGTCATTGCATTCTCTCTAGATAACGAGATAAATAATTGAGTACTTGTACCCCCAGCTAGACATACGTACAAACATAATAGATGATATCAACATGTATATGATGTGCCCAGAATAGGGTTCAAATATGAAAACTAGTACAAACATTCAAAATTTTATATTGTCACAAATTTTCCGATATTTTAATTGTATATCATATGTTGAATGAATAAATCATACTCAACTAACTATGACTTAGAAATGAGTAAGATATCCCTGTTTTTTGTTCCATATTGGAAATGGCAATAGTAAATAATTTGTTTATACTGAATACATCTTATAATGTACATGAATCAGATATTCAGATTTCAGAATATTTTTTTCGTTTTTTATAGAAGTATGTCAATCAGAGAGTTAAATGGACTAAAGCTGATCACCTATTCACAATTGCCAGTAAAGGTAATTTAACGTATTAGAAAACTTCATTACTAATTTATGTGTCACAGACTCATAGTTGTGACAAACACACAGGCATAAATGGAAAAATGGGAGTATTTTTAACAAACCAATCAGCCATCACAAGCATTGTATTTTTGCTGCTTGATTGTGCTACAATGTCTTCTCTGGTTTATCTTCTATATTGGTGTTATAGCCCTTGCTTCTTAGCACTAAGATCTATTTTCATGACTAAATAAGGTGTTCTTAGATCACTAATGAGAGTCAGACAAGAAGTGGGACAGAGTTTGACAAGCTATTGACATCATCTAGAGACATGAAAATTATAATCTATCTTATATTAACATATATCTATGTCTAAGCAGACCTTGAGGATGTTAATATGACATACAGCAAACTACACTATGGCACTGCAACTAACATCCCAAGTCTAACACAATTGTACAGAAACAGAACACTTTGAGCATGGCTAAAATATGAAAGTGATAAAAGCACAATGTTTTCCCTGTAAGAAGATTTAACATGTAGGAACAACAAACTCAATAATTTGGGCAACAAATTATAAAAGAGCCTTAAATTGTTCTAGACAGTGGTTTGTAAAAGATTCTTGATTTCATGTTTTTCGGGAAACAACCTTCTCGCTTGCAAGGGTAAGGTTGTGTACATACCCTCCGCGCCCCACTAGGTGGGAGCCTCGTGCATTGGGTGACCTGATACTCTCCCAGCTTATGTATTATGATTTTGGTCTATACCTCATTTGAAAAGTCCACCGTTCTGATTTCATCTCATATTCAAATCTCCTAAAATTAATGCAAGGCATGGAGAGTGCTCCATCCAACAAACCAGCATTAAGTGAACTGGGTTGCAGAATTTCAGAATTTCAGGCATAACTCCAAAATGATGCCAATGGCTAGATGCTAAAGATTCCATTATTTTAATTTGATAATGGATATACAACAATGAAGCCTTAATCCCACGAGGTGGAGTTGACTACATGGATTGCATAATGTCATAATGCTCTTTCATAGATGAAGTTTATTGACAAAGCATTCATCTCTAATCTTCTTCCCTAATAGTTTCGACAATGGTTTTTCTTGGCCTCTCTTCCTCTATGAATTGAACTAACATCCATTTGATCTACTCTCCTTACTTTGGCTTCTAACAGTCTCGTCCATACATGTCCAAACTCCAAACCACCTAAGGCGCGATTATGTCATCTTTTCTACAATAGAAAATACTTCAAGTTTCTCCCTAATGCATTTCTAATTTCTATCTTGTCTAATGTGTTCACTCATCCAACACAAAATTATTATTTACGCTAGATGGAGTTTATTCTCTATTGACATTTTACCTTCCAACATTAGTCTCATATAACATTGCAAGTCTTATAGTCGTGCAATAAAACTTCCCTTAAGCTTGAGTTATATTTTTTTACAACATATGAAACCTGAACCACTCCGCTTTTTCATCAACCCGCTTGAGTCCTATGGTTTACATCTCTGTCAATTTCTCATCGTTTTGTATGATTGACCCAAGATACCTAAATCTAGAGACTTGTGGTCTAGTATGATTCTGAATCATTACCTCTACAGTAAGGTTTGTCCACCTCTTGCTAAACTTAAACTCCATATACTTCGTCTGACTTAGACCTATGCGAAAGTCATGTAATTCTAAATCTTGTCTCTACATTTCTAACTTCTCATTTAATTCATATCTTGAGTCTCCCACTAGGACAATATCATCCGTACAAAGCATGTATTGTGGCATAGGTTCTTGAATATGCTCAGTAAGCACATCCAAAGACTAACGTAAACAAATAGGGCTCAATATTGACCCTTGGTGTAGTCTCACGGCATGGGAAAATCTTCTGAGACCCCATTTTGTGTTCTCTATGGTTGTTAAAGTGTAGGGTAGTCAACCTTGGAGCGGAAGGGGGTGTGGGATCATCAGAGCGGTGGACCATAACATGAAGCGTAGCGCCAACTAAAATACAAAATTATATATATGTATACACAATAACTAAAATACAAAGAAAAGAGAAGAGAAAAAGAGCAAACAAAGAGCGAATATGGAGAAGAGAAAGTCGCAGACTAAGGGAAGTGGTTGCAAGTTTTTGGTTCAGAAACAAGAAGAAGCTTAAGGAGGAGATTGGAAGGTTGCAAAGGTTACGAAAGAGAGTGGTTGATTCATAGAATTGAGGGTGGAGCGAAGGTGAAAAATCTGAAGGAACAATAATAGCATTACAAAAATTGTGGGTTAAAAATTAGGGTAAAATTTTGGCCTATAGGTTCGGCCTAGAAAAACAAACTCGTAGGGTAAAAATTTCGCTATGAAAAGTGTTGAATCGTGCGATTTGACGCTTCAAACACGCTTTTGATAACCCTAGTTCTCACGCTGGTCTTGACCGCGTCATACATGCCCCTGACTGTTCGAATATAAGGAATTCAAACACCTTTCTTCTCTAAAGTTTTCCACAAAACCTCTTTAGGCACCTTATCATACGTCTTCTCCAAATTAATGAATACCATGTGCAAGTCTCTTTGGTTCCTTCGGTATCTCTCCATCAATCATCGTACCAAGTACATAGCCTCCTTGGTCGACCTCCCCGGCATAAAACTAGATTGATTTTCAATGATACGCATCTCTTGTCTTGACCTCCACTTAATTATCCTCCCTCGTAGCTTCATAGTATGACACATGAGCTAATCCCACTTTTGTTTGCAAAATTTTATATGTTGACCTTGTTCCTATAAATAGAGATTAAAATGTTTTTCCTCCACCTGTCTGATATCTTCTTAGACCTCATGTTCTCATTGAACAACTTTGTGAGCCAACTAATGCATTGCTCTCCTATAATCTTCCAAGCCTCAATAAGTATATTCAATTCGATAATGGATATAATTTTAATATTATATAGATGATGATTGTTTAGGATATTCAGGCTATTTAAGTTATTACTTATAGTAAATTTACAATCCTAATGTTATTTTAGTCATTTATAATCAAACTTCAAACTTGGATAACTAGTCATCCATATGTATAAGATTCAGTTTTGTTTGTGGAGCTTTCCCAATGTTTGGATATCTAAAGATATGTGGAATGGAATGGGAGAAAATGGCAGGGAACCGGATGTAGTTACCACTATTGTTTGGTTCCATCCCATGATCCCCAAATTGGGAGGAAACAAAAGAGGGAAATCGAATGGAATAGGATGAAACAATCCAAACAATAGAACATAATTCCATTCAGTTTCACCACTTTCCATCAATTCAAACATAGCCTTAGTTTGCTTCAGATATCTAGGCTATTTTCATGTTCATTAATGGTAGCTTTACTTAACTGGGCCCTGAGTTATGGATGTTTCAGTAGCAAAGTTTTTCAGTCCAATTTTAGTGACATATTCAGCAATCAAAGAATCAATGAGTTTTTGTTCTACAAGAATACCCAGCGACGAAGATTTGACATAAGAATTTGAAGCCAAATTTTCATTTCTTCCTCTTTCTCCTCCTTTTCTTCTCGGGTCAAAGTTCCCAACTAATTAAATTCTAATCAGAACAGCTCACGTAATCAGACACTTAAAATAACCTAGTTGAAAAGGCCAAAAATTGTTCTCCTACATATATTCTTGTATTGCCCCAGGCCTAGAGTTTCTTTGATGATTCAACATATTCAGAGCCATAGAAACAGCCCTCAGAGGCTCAGACCATATGGCAAGTGGTGAAGTATAATGATTCTCATCCTTCATTAAGAGACTACGATCAGCACAGATCAACAAATTATCCATCAGGCTAAATTTCGGGCTTCGTATTTTCTCCACCCTATTATAGTGAAGAAATATGTTTTTCCTTATATTTAAATATGAGGGATATTTACCCTGCACTTGTCTTAATGGTGAATTCATTCTTGTTAATTAAGAGAATAAATAATAATAAATTTCCTCATGAACAAGTTAATGATTACTATCTATTCGGTGTAAATTAAATTTACGACTTTAGTTATACACTGAACCTGCCTGCAAAGGCAGGGTTGCCAGTAGTGTGACATCACCCAAATGTTCGGGTGGGCGGGAGCTTGATGAAGTTTTCTTTGTACTCCATCCACCATTAAGTTACCTAAGGTCCTAGTTGCAGTGACAATCTTCAAGCTTAAGGTGTAAAAACGTGTGATGTAAGTTTAGTAGTAGAGCAAGAAAGACTGAGAACTATTTTTGGGGCTTCCAATAGAGGCTCTGCCTCTAACGGTTGCAGCCTTATCACCTAGACCTAGTGATCCTCCACAGACACCAAAATGGTGGGAGCCTCATGCATTCACTCTCCCCTTTTATTTGTGGCAGTTTAATATTGCCTAATTGGCACCTCTTGAACTTATAAGACTAAAGACAGATTAAAAAAAGAATCCATATTATGCTTTACCAAGCACCAATTGCAATTAGAATTCTTTATTATTTTTTAATATGCATCAAAGGTGTCCCCCAACCGACAACTAGATTAATCACTTTTAAGGCAGAGAGATCACCAAAGTGGATAAAGTCCCTCCCAACAAAACCTTTTCTCTATACACAGTCAAGGATCGAACCTCGTGCTCAAAGAACCAACTACCTGCTAATTATGTTGGGCCTCAAGTGAAAACACATTTGATTTCTCAGTGATATGGTTTTTGAAGTCAAAATACACACCAATATGATTCCCCTCATACAAGACATAATTACCTTACTTTGGTTCTTCAATATCATTGCAACTTGATGGAGAGTTTTAAATTTTAACAAGGAAAAGATCTTATGCCATTAACATAACTGATGTAGAACCAATAGGATTGAAGGAACTGGTAACTAAAGGTATTCCCTTTGGCACAGTACTCCCTTGATAAACTTAGGCATTCATGTGGTGTGAATAATTTCAACATCACCAAAAGTCGACGAAAGGTTTACAGTCAGTGCCTAGGTTTATCAGGAGAGTATCCTGATTCCTGACAGATGGAGTACCTTTGAATTATGATTCCTTCAATCCTTCAGGGTTGAAATCAACAGCTTTCTGTTGCCGAAGCACCACAGTCAAATTAAAATAAATTTCAATTATATTATCAATTCAGTCATTCAATAATCAAGTAAGATATGGCCCAAAATGTAATAGAAATAACAACAGTCAAGCCTTTGTCCCACTAGTTGGGGTCGGCTATAAAAATTAAACGACGCAATAATACTCTATCATAAATCATGTTCATCGACTAAGCATTTATCGATCTCTGAGTCTTTCCCGATCATTTCGCCTATGGTTTTCCTCATCCTCTAGAAATTAGACTAATCTCCCGGGGAAATAAAAATAGGAAAGGAACTCATAACCCATACCTTATACCTAATTGCATCATATGTTCCATAAACTGCACCTGCATGCAACCGATTATCAAATTTATACCATAACTCATAAAGTGCGGAGCAGGAGTAGATAGAAACATGTAATATAATCTCACCAACGGCGCCGCCGATAGCACCGCCTACAGCAGCTCCGGTTGCGACGCGAGCGAGTACGCTATCTCTAGCCATTCTCTTTTTTCTTCTCTATTTTCACCTTGTGTACTTTTTGGGGAATTTTATTTAGAATTTTAGATCACTGACTCAGGTTTGTACTGAGTAGTCTAATTAATATATTTTTTGGTACTATAATATTTTTCACATTCTATTTTGTTTATTACAACAAATGTGTTTACCAAAAATTGAACTTTAGACATTTTGATCATCTAGTAATCTATTAGAGTCTTACCCCATTAAATTAATATTACTTTTGTTACCGTCCAATTAATATGTTGGCTATTTAATAATTTATGTATTATACTTCAAAATAAGTTTAAAAAACTTACTACATATTATATTTCTAAAGAAATCTACTCTTTTAGATTTATTTATTAATTAAAATGATTTTTACCCTCTCATTAGACAATGTGAATTAGTCTATTTTTAATGTTACTAATAACTTATAGTAAATTACAGGAACATCTCCATAATTTTAATGAAACTACACTACTATGCTCATGTTTAGTATGCCATTTTTTTTGTTGTAGATTTTGCTTCTTTTTTTTTTAAATAAGCTGAAAATTTAAGCTATGTATGTTTGACAACCAAATGAAATTATAAAATCACATATTTTAAAAACAAAATAAGATAAGCTATATATTTTTTGTTAGCTTATTTTTATTCAATTTTTCACTTCTCATTTTACCACATCATAACTTTATCTTTCTCCTCCTTTTTATTCTTCCACCAAACTCCATAACTTATTAAATTTTTTATATAAAACTTCACATTTATGTATTATTTATTTTGTGTAATTGTAATACTAGCTTATTATTTATTTATTGGTTTTTATATTTATTTTATTTTAATATTTTTTTTTAGCCTTTGTTATGCAATATTAAAAAATTATAGTAAAAATATATATGATGGTAAATATTAAAAAATAGTGTAAAAAACAACCAAAATAATCATACCATAAACAAATAACTCCATGTCATTTTCTGTAATTTACTGTGTAAAAATAATCTTTCTATCTTACTCAAACAAAATAGATTAGTTTATATTCAGTTTTCAATTAAGGTACTCAAACATAAACCGATTATAATCTCACAGTTTATAAACTAAAACTAAAAACATAATTTATAACACATACATCCCCTTGATCTATAACATTGTTAACCAAGAGTTAAAGTGAATGAGTAAAATATTAAACTACCTTTTACTTCAAAAACACAACTCTTCTTTTCTTTTAAGAGAGTAAATCATTTTTTCTCAAATTAGGATTCAAATAAATCAAAATCAAATTTGGCAACAGATTACCCAGTTGTTGGGAATTCCTTATGATCGGTAAAACATCGATCCTAGGATCTTGAATCTCATGATTCTCACACTCATAAAACAAATGGTAGAGTGTCACACCTGAATCCATGTTCCTAGATGTGCTCCTATGATATGCGTTTCTGAGAGGGGTTTTGGTATGATGGTCTTCCTCAACCAAATCCCTGATTCCTCTTGCGACTTGCACTGATGGGGAGATGAGAAAACTAAATTTGATTTGGTGTATTGGGGACTATAACCTTCCTGATGTGTTAACTAATAGGGTTCCCATTATCCCCTATGGGTTAACCTGATGGGTATCCACCCATTAAGCCCATATCCGTTATCAGCTTTTAGAAATCTAAGGGGTGTCAGTAATTAGATCACTTATAATGTAACCCCATAAATAAATAGCTGATATCATTGTATCAAATATATGATGTCCACCTTAATTAGAAATTATAAATTTCTAACAGTCTCCCACATAGGCTTCATATCTTCCTGAAACAATTATATCACAGGTTATTTAGGCGTGCATCCATATGCTATTTACGTTTAGACTTCTCCTTAATACAATCTGGTTCATCTCATATATCAACTATGGAACCATCACAACTTTCATCACATTTAAGTGTGACTCGACCACGATGATCACCATATTAAAATACTCAATGACATAGATCAAATATGGATGAGTGACATAGAAATTTCATGCAATATGATATCAAACATGTCTATTTCCAACTGGTCTTTCTTTATTCTTTAGTGAGATCAATCCAAAGTCTTTAATTGCAACACAATTGTTACAATGCACAATTTCAAAATGAAACAATAAACCATCAACTTTATTATGCATAAAACTGTATATAATATCCAAAGCAAAACATAAAACATATAGACTCCCACTAAACTAAGGTATCCTAAGGAACAACATCCATAGGAGCAATATGTTCATGAAAGACTTTAGGTACCAAACCCTTAGTCAATGGATCAGCTACATAAAATTTGTCCCTATATGTTCTATGGAAACTTGTCCATTTTGAACACTTTCTTTAACTACCAGAAATTTTATGTCAATGAATTTTGACTTTGTAGAACTCTTATTGTTGTTGCAGTAAATAACTGCGGACTTGTTGTCACAATAAATCCTCAATGGTCTTTCAATACCATCGATCACACGTAAGTCAGTGACAAAATTCCACAACCATATGCCATGGTCTAATGTTTCAAAACAAGCCATGAACTCCGCAGCCATGGTTGAAGGAGTTATAAGCGTCTGTTTCACAAACTTCCAAGAGATAGCACCTCCAACCAATACAAACACATATCCAGAGGTGGAGTGTCTACTGTCTAGACATCCAGAAAAATCGGAGTCAGAGTACTCAATGATCTCTAAATTCTCAGACCTGCGATAAGTGAGCATGTACTCCTTTGTTCTCTTCAAGTAATGCATAACACGTTTGACTACCTTCCAATGATGTATTCTAGGATTACTCAAATATCTGCCCAAAACTCCCACAACAAATGTTATGTCGGGACGTGTACAAACTTGAGCATACATTAGACTTCCTACTACAGATGCATAAGGAATCTTTTGCATCTCGTATCTTTCAAGGTCGTTATTGGGGTACTGTTCGAGACTAAACTTATCTCCCTTAGCTATAGAGGTATCCCCCACTATCTTTCATGACAAATCTATGTAGGACTTTATCTATATTGCTTTCTTGTGATAACCTTAGGATACCTTGAGAGCAATCTCTCAGTATCTGAATACCTAATACAAAAGAACTTTCCCAAGATCTTTCATTTCGAAATTCTTCGTTAGAAATATCTTAGTCT
>NC_032010.1:11066359-11100681 GCF_001865875.1 Lupinus angustifolius | reverse complement strand
ATGGTATACACAATCTTCAACTTTATTTGCCTCAACACCATACGAGGTAATAACTTGATGAAATTTGTGATTCCATTGACGAGAAGCTTATTGAAGCCCATAATGGATTTCTTTAATTTGCATACCATAGACTTTGAGCCAACTGACACAAAGTTTTCTGGTTCAACCATATAGATCGTTTCCTTAATGTCACCATTAAGAAACACAGTCTTAACATCCATCTGATGTAGCTCTAAATCAAAATGAGTCATTAGTGCCAATATTATTCTAAAAGAACCCTTCGAAGATACTGGAGATAAGGTTTCTTTATAATCAATGCCTTCTTCCTGAGTGAAGCCTTTAGCTACTAGACGAGCTTTATATCTGTCAATATTACCCTTCGAATCCCTCTTGGTTTTAAATATCCTTTGCAACCAATAGGTTTCGCACCTTCAGGTAATTCGACAAGATACGTCATTATCATGCATAGACTTCATCTCATCCTTCATGGCATCGATCCACTTTTGAGAGTTATAACTTTTCGTGGCTTGACAAAAGTTCAATGGATCATCTTCTGTTAACCCAATGTCATCCTCATGTTCTTGAAGAAATACAATATAATCATTAGGAATTGCACTTCTCCTCTCTGTAGTGGATCTCCTTAATGCACTTCTACTTCTTGAGGTTGTTGAATTTATTCTATATGTACTTGAGGGAGAACCTCAGTGTTGTCTTGTTCTGAAATATTGTCAGTGACAATATTCTGAACATTATCTTCTATTACCGAATTTATTCCTTGAATGGTAATAGGCACAAGAACTTGTTCACTATTAGTAATAGGTTCTTCCTCAAATGCAACATTCCATATGTTCTCTTCCTTCCCAAAATCAACTTCCTTAAGAAATCTTGCATTTCCTGTCTCAAAAAAGAGTCTTGAAGTGGGATCATAAAATTTATAGCCCCAAGAGCGTTCAACAAAGCCAACAAAATAACAGCTAACAGTTCTAGAGTCCAGTTTTCTTTCATGCGGTATATAAGGTCGCGCCTCAGCTGGACAACCCCAAATGTGGAAGTGTTTCAAGCTTGGTCTTTTATTAGTCCAAAGCTCATATGGGGTTTTGTTAACTGCTTTACTTGACACCCTATAAAGGATATAAATTGCAGTCTTTAAAGCTTCCCCCCAAAGAGACTCTAGTGAGGAAGAATGACTTATCATACTTCTCACCATATCCTTAAGAGTTCGATTTCGTCACTCAGCAACACCATTCATGCTACGTTTGTCTGGCATAGTGTATTGTGGAACAATTCCATACTCTCTAAGGGTAAGCACAATTGGCCCTAGACGTTGTTCTCTTGATCTATCATATCTACCATAGTATTCACCACCACGGTCAGATTTATTTGACAGCCTTAATTTTCTTTCCAAGTTGAAGTTCAACTTCAGCCTTGAAAGACTTGAAAACATCCAAGGATTGGGACTTCTCATGTATAAGATATAGGTAGCCGTACCTAGAGTAATTCTCTATGAACGTAATAAAATAATGTTGTCCATTCAAGGAAGCCATAGGGAAAGGACCACATATATCCGTATGTATTAGTTTTAAGACATCTTTAGCTATTTCAGCACCTAACTTCCTTTTGTTTGTCTGTTTTCTCTTTATGCACTAAACACAGACCTCAAAGTCTGATAAATCTAAAGGCTCGAGAATTTCATCTAACACAAGTCTTTGAATTATTTGTTTAGATATATGACCTAAACGCTTATGTCATAAGGTGGCTGAGTTCTCTTTTAATTTTCATTTTGTACCACGTGAATTTGTTTGCAGTATTTCATTAGTGGAACTAGAAACATCAAGCATATACAAATTATCAATTAAAGAACCAGAATCAACAACATATGAATTTGTGATAGAGACTAACTTTATTATTTCCAAAAGAACAAGAAAAACCAAATTTGTCCAAGCTGGAAACACTAATTAAATTCCGCCTAAAAGACGGTACAACAAATGTCTCAAATAAATCCAAATGAAAACCAGTTCTTAAACATAATCTAAATGTTCCAATAGCCTCAACTGCAACCTTTTTGCCATCGCCCACAAAGATGAATCTTTCAACATCACTTGGTTATCGGCTCCACATGCAACCCAACATAGTGATACTAATGTGAGTAGTAGCACCAGAATCTACCAACCAAGTATCATTGGGTACAAAAGCCAAATTAATTTCAGAGCAAACAAGAGTTAGAAATTTACCCTTCTTTACACGCCATGAGGCATATTTAGGACACTCTTTCTTCATGTGTCATTGCTTCTTACAGAAGTAACAAGTAATTCCTCATTACTCTTCAATTTCTTTTGCTGAGAAGACCCTTTCGCAGCACCCTTATTGCTCTTTCTTTTCTTATTTTGAGGGGTCATAGCCAAGTGAACACTTTCAACCTTATCTCTCTGCAACCTCTCTTCCTTTTGCACACAATGAGATATGAGCTCATTAAGGGACCATTTGTCCTTCTGAGTGTTATAACTCACTTTGAATTGCCTAAAGTGTGTAGGAAGAGAGATCAAAACCAAGTCCACGAGCAGGTCATCACCAAGCTCTAACTGAAGTGACTTGAGTTTTGATGCGACATTAGACATCTCCATAATGTACTCCCTTATGTTCCCTTTGCCTTTATACTTTATGGAGATGAGTTTAGGCAAAAGGCTACTCGTCTCCACCTTTTCATTCTTGGCAAAGAATTGTTCTATTTCTTCAAGGAACTTCCTTGCACTTTCACCCTCAGATATAGAGCCCCGAAACGCATCTAGAATAGAGTGTTTCATGATTATCATGCACATTCAGTTAGAGCGTTCCCATTTCTCAATTTTAGCCTCATCGAGGTTTTCCACAGTGGAAATGGGTTTCTCCAGACGAAGTGCCAAATCCAAATTCATACAGCCGAGAATAATTTCTACGGCTTCCTTCAAGACCTTAAAGTTTGTCCCATTCAGCAATGAGATGTTATTGATTTGAGCAGAAAATTTTGCAACATTGGTAAAAGACACAGAATCCGTATAACAAAGAATTAATAACATGTTCAAATCACAAGTATGTTATTATTTGTCCAAACTGTGCCTTCCTTTGGCCGGACACAATCCGCATAAATAATCTCATATGAAAACAAAAGGTAACCAATTGTTGAACGCAAAATATTTCATCAGACCAATACAATTAGTAACTAATTGTTGCTGGAAAATAAAGGAAAGCAAAAGATTTCTTCACACTTATCACAAAATTACTGAATCTTCAACAATTATGATTCATAAAATTTGTGTAAAACACACTGTGAATACATTACACCCTTCATGACTATTTTCAATTTGTGCAGTGCAGACTCAAACAAATGTATACATATATACAAGCCAAAAATAAAATTACAGCGGAAAAGCATAACATCAAAAACTTCATTCATATGATATATATACAAATGTATTTATATATGCTTATATGAATTCAAAATCTGAATCCATGAATTGAAAAAAAAGTATTGAATTGTTATACTGAGAAGAGAGAAAATGTAAGTCATAATGTACAAAACAAGGATGCAACTCATAAGTCACAGAATTGATATAGAATTCAATCTCCTTCACACACATAGAATTAGGGTTCATACAAAAAATTTATAACATCATAGCGGAAACATAAAACCCTAAAATTAAAATTAGGGTTCATACAAAATTTGGGAAAACACCCTTAATGGAGAATCATAAAAATTCAGAACCTAAGCTCTGATACTACTTGTTGGGAATTCCTTATGATCGGTGAAACACCGATCCTAGGATCTTGAATCTCACGATTCTCACACTCATAAAACAAAGGGTGAAGTGTCATACCTGAATCCATGTTCCTGAATGTGCTCCTATGATATGCGTTTCTGAGAGGGGTTTTGGTATGATGGTATTCTTCAACTAAATCTCTGATTCTTCTTGGGACTTGCATTTTCACTCTTACGGGGAGAAAAGAAAACTGAATTTGATTTGGTGTGTTGGGGACCCTAACCTTCCTTATGCGTTAACTTATAGGGTTCTCATTATCCCATATGGGTTAACCTGATGGGTATCCAGCCATTAAGTCCATATCTGTTATCAACTTTTAGAAATCTAAGGGGTATCAGTAATTAGATCACTTATAATGTAACCTCGAAAATAAATAGCTGATATCATTGTATCAAATATATGATGCTCACCTTAATTAGAAATTATAAATTTCTAACATGACTAAGAGGTGAATAGAACAATATCACAATTTTTATTGTATTATCATATTTTCTATTGTTTTCATATTTCGTTTTTTTACTCTATTCCCATCTTTTAGTTTTTTAATTTGTTTTTGCATTGTATTCTAGTTTTTTCATTTTTTTTTCATTTCATTGTCAAATTGGTTTCATTGTGTTTCGGCTCTCCATGAATTATTGTTATAATCTTTTATATGCTATTTTCATTTTCCCATAGTTGTTTGCATTAAATTTTGAGAAAGTATTAGGTTCTTTTGTCTTGGATTTTGTTGTATTCCAATTCTTTTATTTTGACTCTCTATTGTTTAATAAAATGCTTGAAAGAATTGGCATATGCAAGATTTATATGTTTAATGTCGATCATTTCCCTTTTGTCATTACAGATTCGTAACAACTGTTACGATACTAATTGACATAAAATGTGGCTCTCCATTATGGCAGTTGAGATTTCTCTATCTCACTGTTGCAAAGCATAAAGAGACACTAAAATTTAGTTTTCTCTTCTTAATTTTAAAAATGGGGCAAGGATGCTAAAACCTCAAGCTAGATCCTGTGTTTTCTTCTCTCATGTTTCCTTTCAAGTAACAAGGGTCAGCCAATTTTGCAAGACCCTATAATTGAAACAAATTTCGTTAAATCCTGAGAAAGTATGAGGCTCTTTTCTCTTGGATTTTGTTGTATTGAAATCTATTATCTATATAACAAAAAAGCTTTTGTCACATCAGCCCGTGACACATGTCGCAATCTTGTGCAAAACTTTCCCTCATAAAACACCTCATTGCTTAATGTGTAGCCTCACACATCAGATAAAAAATATCATTGTCATTTGTTTGAAGACTCATTAAGTACAATTATCCTAATATTAATGTCAAATAAAAAAGGGATTTGAATCTCTTTTTACATCCACTTTTCACTCTCTCTATTTCTTTTCATGTTCCATATCTTCATCTTCTTGTCTCTGATATTTACAATCGAACATTCCCTTTGTCAGATTTACTTAACTATCATCACACAAAAAATATGTGTAGTCAACTTGTTAGACCCAATCTGATGATTTTTGTATGAGCTACTTAATCTTTATCATTGTAAATCTATTTTTATTTTATAGATATGTTCTTTAAATTACATATTTTCATTGATTTTTTTGATTATTTTGTAGATATATACTTATTTTCTAGATTAGTTATATTTTTCATTGATTTTTTGTCTATTTTTTTCATAGATTTTTTTTATTTTGTAGATCCGTTCTTTAAAGTGCATTTTCATTGAATTTTTGTTTATTTTATAGACATGTTCTTATTTTGTCATTAGTTTTGTTGTTTATTTTTTCATTGATTTATTTATTTTGTATATATGTTCTTATTGATTTCATTATTTTATTATTTTGTAGATTTTTTTATTTTGTAGATCTGTTCTTTAAAGTGCATTTTCATTGAATTTTTGTTTATTTTATAGACATGTTCTTATTTTGTCATTAGTTTTGTTGTTTATTTTTTCATTGATTTATTTATTTTGTATATATGTTCTTATTGATTTTATTATTTTATTATTTTATAGATTTTTTTTTCCTATAATCATCTTCTTTAGCGTCTGATTTACAAGGATCTAATCCTTAAGAATGATCAAATCCTTAAAAATTGACAACATGATAGCTTTCTCAAGTCCAATATACTTACTTTAACTGTACCCCAGGTAAATATGTAGCCTTTGTCTAATGGTTCATATGTGATAGGATTTTTTTGTAGTAATATGGTTGACAATTTTCATATGATATAGCCTATTAATCATTTCATCCTGATTCTTCAGTAAGTAGGGCGTCATACTGAGAGTATGAGTTTCTTATATAATGTCAAACTTCTCTCATTGTCAAAACTGATTTTAGCTTTTCATAAAGCGGTAAGATCCACTGTCATTTGATTATAATTTTTATTAATATTTTTGGTTGTTAAAAGGTTGTCCCATTAAGAAAAAATTTATCTTATTTGATTATAAAAGAAGTTACCTAAATCTATTTAGGTACCCATAAGTCATATAAATGGTGTTGTGCTTAAAAATTGACAACATGATAGCTTTCTCAAGTCCAATATACTTACTTTAACTATACCACATGTAAATATGTAGTCTTTGTCTAATGGTTCATATGTGATAGGATTTTTTTGTAGTAATATGGTTGACAATTTTCATATGATATAGCCTATTAATCATTTCATCCTGATTCTTCAGTAAGTAGGGCATCATACTGAGAGTATGAGTTTCTTATATAATGTCAAACTTCTCTTATTGTCAAAACTGATTTTAGCTTTTCATAACGCGGTAAGATCCTCTGTCATTTGATTATAATTTTTATTCATATTTTCGGTTGTTAAAAGGTTGTCCCATTAAGAAAAAAATTTATCTTATTTGATTATAAAAGAAGTTACTTAAATCTATTTAGGTTCCCATAAGTCATATAAATGGTGTTGTGCTTTTTGGATCTGCATTTGTGTATGATTTTGATCAAGAGAAATGTTCATATATTTCCTTTCTTCAATGTCATTTACAAGATTTGGTTGTGATTTCAAGTACATACCTACGATAACAACTAGTACCGGAGAATATGACCCAAGTTAACTTAAAAATTTCTATATTATTGATCATTGGTATCATGGCTTTATTATCAAGAATATGATCACATCTAATATATCTCCATAATCACTTTAAAGTTCCATTTTGCAATTTAATATAATTTGTCTTTCAGGCATAACATATTAAAATCCAAACATAACTTATTATTAAATCTATGTTCTATAATATCCAAAATTTTCATAACTATTTGTATTCTGCTACTCAATCTTCATCATTGTAAATCTATTTTTATTTTGTAGATATGTTCTTTAAATTGCATCTTTTCATTTATTTTTTGTTTATTTTGTAGATATGTACTTATTTTATAGATGAGTCATATTTTTCATTGATTTTTTGTCTATTTTTTCATAGATTTTTTTATTTTGTAGATTCGTTCTTTAAAGTGCATTTTCATTGAATTTTTGTTTATTTTATAGATATGTTCTTATTTTGTCATTAGTTTTGTTGTTTATTTTTTCATTGATTTATTTATTTTGTATATATGTTCTCATTGATTTCATTATTTTATTATTTAGTAGATTTTTTTTTCCAATAATCATCTTCTTTAGCGTCTGGTTTACAAGGATCTAATCCTTAAGAATGATCAAATCCTTAAAAATTGACAACATGATAGCTTTCTCAAGTCCCATATACTTACTTTAACTGTACCACAGGTAAATATGTAGCCTTTGTCAAATGGTTCATATGTGATAGGATTTTTGTGTAGTAATATGGTTGACAATTTTCATATGATATAGCCTATTAATCATTTCATCTTGAATCTTCAGGAAGTAGGGCGTCATACTGAGAGTATGAGTTTCTTATATAATGTCAAACTTCTCTCATTGTCAAAACTGATTTTAGCTTTTCATAACGCGGTAAGATCGACTGTCATTTGATTATAATTATTATTAATATTTTCGGTTGTTAAAAGGTTGTCCCATTAAGAAAAAAAGTTTATCTTATTTGATTATAAAATAAGTTATCTATATCTAATTAGGTTCCCTCATGTCATATAAATGGTGTTGTGATTTTTGGATATGCATATGTGTATGATTTTGATAAAAGAGAAATGTTCCTATATTTCCTTTCTTCAGTGTCATTTACAAGATTTGATTGTGATTTCAGGTACATATACCTACAATAACAACATGTACTGGAGAATATGATCCAAATTAATTTAAAATTTTCTATATTATGAATCATTGGTATCTTGACTTTATTATCAAGTACATGATCACATCTAATATATCTCCATAATCACTTTAAAGTTCCATTTCCCAATTTAATATAATTTGTCTCTTAGGCACAACCTATTAAAGTCCAAACATAACTTATTATTTAATTCATCTTTTATAATATCCAAAATTTTCATAACTATAGCCAATGTACAGGATGGGAAATCACAAGCACGTGAGAAGATTATCAACTACAATGATATTACACTCAACGAATATGATATGGACATCGAATTATTGAGTTATATTTCACTTATCTTTCTTCATCCCATCATTTTCATGATATATTTATGATTCCACCATCCATTGACTTTGGATAATAAAATTGTCCCGTCATTGAGACTCTAAAGAATTTCATATAGCCCCTTCATTTCCATTATTATCTATTAAAATATTATTTTAGTTATTGTAATCCTAAATAATTAATGTCTCCTTTATTTTGAAAAAAAAAATCTAAGCATTTAATTACAATGTTTTCATTTCCATTTTGTAAGACTGAGATGACAACTAAGGGGGGTGAATTAGTTGTTTAAAACTATGACTGATTTTTATGCACAATTCAAGAGTTAATAGCAGAGGAAAATAATATGCAGAAATAATCAAGTAACTGTAAGGAGATAAGGGAGAAGAGAATGTTTTTATACTGGTTCACCTTCTTGTCCACCGAAGGCTACGTCTAGTACTCTTGCAGCACAAGAGATTTCTTCACTAGATATTAACAATAGTAATTGCAATTTCTCACCCTGAGATTCCCTTGTACCTTACTCACTCTCTAACACCTATATCACTCTTTGGAAAACACTCTTTTCAAGTGACTCTATCCCCTTTCTTATCACACCCTTGAAAGAAAGTAATTCACAACTTTGAATGAAGAATATGTTTAACAATGGCAATGGATTGCTTTTACAACATTTTGAAGTTATAAACCCTTGCAATCCAATAACTTAATGTATACGTTAGTAATAATGCTCACAAGGTTTGAATAACTTGCAATAACACTTAAGATAACTTTTCAAATCAAGTTCTGAAAGTTATGAACAAGTTGCACCAAGTGTAGAACAAGTATTTCAGAAAATTGTAGTTTTAGTGAGTGATTTCAATATGAGTCATGTTATAAAGTTGTGTGTTTAAAATGTGTTCCAAAGTATTTATCTAGACTTTCCAATCAACCAGAATACCTATATGAAAAGGTAGCATTCGTTTGGAATGAAACTACTTTGTTTGGGTTGAAAGCTGTGTGATTTGAATCTAAAAACTGGTGTAACAACTCTAAGTAATCGATTGCTTAATCAATATAATGGATTACCCAACAAGTCTGTCCAACTGAGAAATTAATTTTCATAGGCACTAATTGATTACTCAAATGGTGTAATCGATTACCTTGATCAATTTTTATTGGATAATTCGTTTCCTCACTCATGTAACCTGTTACTTAGTTATGATAACATGTTACTTAGTCACACTAACCTGTTACTTAGATCTAGTAACCTGTTACACAGTATTTTCAAAATTGTATGCATTTATACTTGTGTTTATTAATTTTCTTTTTTGAGCATTACTACTAAGTGTATAGATTACAATATAAGGATAGAAGTACCTAAAGACTTATATTCTAATTTTTTTAAGCTTTCTCTTCATAAGTATTCTTCATTTTCTTCTTTTATGTGATGTTGGTGTCTTCATCAAAACCTTGCCAAGGTCAGGAGCCAGATCTTCTTCACAATCTCCCCCTTCTTGATGATGACAAACCAATATCTTCTTGACAATATAGTTTTCTGAGAGTGGCATACTTTGTGATCTTTTTTACTTGTCTTGAGTCTGCTCCCCCTATTTTGTATGCTCCCCCTTTGATTTGCAGTTATGTGCGTGAAATGTTTTATCCAGAAAATACACCCTCTCAACTTTTCTCCCCCTTTTGACTTCATCAAAAAGAAAAAAAGCCAAAAGTCTAGCACAATATAATATATATATATATATAGCATACAATATGTATATGATAAGAATAAAAGATATCATTAAAGTGATATCGCATAGCAGAAAGTTAAAAGATGTTCAAACATTGTTCAAACCATAACCACAAAAACAACAAAACAACAGCAAATTTTCCAAAAACATGTAACATTATAAACAGAATTCCCTAGACAAATAGAGATCTTAGATTCACGTTTAATGTTATCGCCATCAAGGTCCATGCTATTGATCTTATAAGAAACACGTTGAAGCTCGATTTGAACTTGTTGATTCTGAGCGTCAAGGACATCCATCCGATTAGAGATGTAGCCTCGAAGAGAGAATAACTCATCCATGATCATCTGGTTTGTAGGCATGGGAATAGATGAAGAAGACTCAACATGAAACTCAGAAGGTTGTTGTTCAGGAGGGTTAGTAGAGGCATTTACACTAGGATCAGCAGGTGCATCCTGTCTATCTCTTTGATGCTTATAGAGTCTATCAAGGGGATCTTGGAAGAAGCCCATTTTGTGGATCACATCCACATCAATCTTGCTATCTCGTGCATCAAGTGTGACTTTGGATTCCCCAATAGTGGAGACACCAAAATGCTCAAGTATGTTGGTTATGAAGATTGCATAAGGCAAATGGTTGTGAGATTCTCGAACAAACCACATAGATCTCATTATTGTGTTAGCCCAATTGATTGAAAGATTATGCTTAAGAGCATACATCAATTGTAGTTCCATGCATTTATTTGAGAATGATTTGAATATTTTGGAAGAATGACATAGCTCAAAAAGTAATGAAACAAGCGATCTTCGAGATTAAGATTTCCTACAGTAAGGATATCTCTGCTCTTTAGAGTTTCACCCAATGTCATTTGCTTATTATTTCAATTTCCCTCTTAGATAATCTACACATAGAGTAGTAGAACTCTTTTCTATCATAGTTATCTCAATCACATGCAAGACAAAAATATTTTATGTTACCTTGAAAAGGTATGTTACATCAAATTGAACTAAAGGTCTTAATATCCAAAATAATTTCTTTTCCTTTAACACAGGATGTAAGACGATTTTTCCTAATTTCAAGTTATAGTAAAACACTTTAACAAGTTCAGGATAATAGGCTTTTGATTCCTCACATAAATAAAAAAGATCATGTTGTCTTTGAAGAGTAGGGAAATGAAAATTTTCAAACTCAAAGTTACTAACATTACCATACTTATGTGCGAAAATAGAGCGTCCAAGAAAATGCTCTGAGAATGTTTTGCATTGAAATCATTTGCAAGAAAACGTGTCAAGTCCAAAGGATTAGCCTCAGAAGATGAAGCTCCTTGCTTTCTTTGGGACACACTGGTACGTTGCTTCTCAGCTCTTGATGATGACGCCATGAATTTGCGGTTTTTGAAAGGTTAGGTTTTGAGTTTTGAGAAATTTGGGGATTTTTGTTTGAGGTCACTAAACACGAAATCTATGGAATATAAGTGTTTAGATTGAAAATGTGATATAAAATGACTCAAAAATCACACAAAATGGACCAAAAATGAGGTTTTTAGGAAACTCTAGGTTGAACACAAAAAAGAGGGTTTGAGGAGGAAGAAGTAGTGTTTGAAAAAATGAGGAGGGAAACTTAAATACTGCTCAGAGTAATCGGTTACTCACAGTGAGTAATCAGTTACTCAACACAAAATAATTCTCATATTTTAAACAGACACCTTAGGTAATCGATTACACAAGTGGGTAATCAATTACAGAGGCTTCCTGCTCAATGTTGCAATCGATTACTCTCTAGAGTAGTCGGATACTGAACCTAGATTTTGAATTTTCAGGCATACCTAATGCCTGGTAATCAGTTACTCATCACATGTAATCGATTACATATCCAATAATTTGAAATTTTTGAAAAGATTTAAGCAATTTTAAATACAAGTAGGCATATTATAAGCATAATAAAGCATACATATGATCATGAATAAGTGTAAGATAAGTAAGCTTCATCAAGTATGCCTAATTCACGTCTAATTTATAGAAATGTTCTTTTGCCAAGGGTTTAGTGAATATATCTGCTATTTGGTCATGAGTATCAACAAATTCTACAGATACATCTTTCTTTTGGACATGGCCCCTAAGGAAATGATGTCTTATATATATGTATTTTGTTCTAGAATGCATTACTGAATTCTTTGCGAGATTTATAGCACTAGTATTGTCACATTTTAGGGGTATGCAGCCTAACTCCAAGCCATAATCTCACAATTGTTGTTTAAGCCACAACACTTGGACACAACAACTATTTCTCGCTATGTATTCTGCCTCAGCAGTACTTAGAGCAACATAGGCTTGTTTCTTGCATGACCGTGAGACTAGTGCATTACCTAATATATGACAAGTACCACTTGCACTTTTTCTCTCAGTTTTGCATCCATCAAAATCTGAATCTAAATATCCAACCAAATCACATTTTGGACACCATAATCCAACGTCAATTGTGCCTTTTAGAAACTTAATGATTCTTTTGACAACAACTACATGTGACTCTTTTGGTTTAGATTGATACCGAGCGCACCTGCAGACATTAAAAAATATATCAGGTCTACTAGAAGTTAAATGAAGTAAGGAAACGATGATACCTTGACACTTTGATATATCAATGCATTTTCCTGCTTCATCTGTATCAATGTATGTGCCAAAACCCATAGGAGTGTCAATTGGCTTGCAATCATCCATTTCAAATCTTTTCAGCAAGTCTCTACAGTATTTGGATTGACTCATAAAAATGTCATCCTCGATTTGTTTGATTTGTAATCCAATGGAGTAATTTAGCTTCCGCATCATAGACATTTAAAACTCCCCTTGCATCATTTTTCCAAAATCACTACACAAGGTTTCATTAGTAGAACCAAAAATAATATCATCTACATATATTTAAACAAGAAGAGTATGATGATTCATTTTCTTAATAAATAATATAGTGTCGACCTTTCCTTTTGTAAAACCTTTTTCAATAAGAAAGTTTGTTAGACGTTTGTACCAAGCATGCAGAGCTTGCATTAAGCCATAAAGACATTTCTTTAGTTTATAGACATGAGAAGGATGTTTGTAGTCTTCAAAACCTTGAGGTTGTTCAACATTTCCTCTTGTATATAACCATTAAGAAATGCACTCTTTACGTCCATTTGATATAACTGAAAATTTAAAGAGCATGCATATGCAAGTAACAACCGAATAGCTTCAAGTCTAGAAACATGAGCGGAGGTCTCATCAAAATATATACCTTCTTCTTGATTGTATCCTTATGCTACTGGTCTAGCTTTATTTCTAACAATAATTCCATTTTCATCTGATTTATAATGGAATACCCAACAAGTTCCTATAACATGCCTATTATCTGGTCTAGGAACAAGTTCCCAAACTTCATTTTTCTCAAACTGGTTCAATTCTTCTTACATAGCAAGAATCTAGTGTTCATCCTCGATTACATCATTAATCCTGGAAGGTTTTATTTGAGAAACGAAGGCCATGCTTAAACAAGCATCATTTAGCTTTAATCGAGTAGTGTCACCCTTACTTATGTCGCTAATGATGTTGTCAATAGGATGGTCTCGATGCGTTCTCCATTCTTTGGGTAAATCAGAATAAATATGCTCTTCTTGAGAAGTTAGAATATCACCCATTTTCAAGTGCTCAGTATTGGTTGTTTTATTGGTAAAAGAATCCTCCTTTGAAGGGGAACTTGGCAAGTCCTCTACATCAAGAGTTAGCTAATCCTTTATTATAGGATTGGTTTCTTCAAAAGATACATGAACAGATTTTTCCATGGCTAAAGTTATTTTATTGAAAATTCTATAAGCTTTACTCGTAAGAGAGTAGCCTAGGAAGAGTCATTCATCATTCATCAGCTTTTGCATCAAACTTGCCTAACCTATCTTTACCATTATTTAAAACAAAACATTTACAACAAAATACATGCAAATGAGAAATGTTTGGTTTTCTACCTTTAAAGAGTTCATAGGGGGTTTTCTTGAGAATTGGTCTTATAAGAACTATGTTAGAAACATAGCAAGCCCTACTTACTACATCAGCCCATAAATATTTTGGGAGATTAGTTTCATTCAACATTGTACGAGCAAGTTCTTCTAAGGACCGATTCGTTCTTTCTACAACATCATTTTGTTGTTGTGTTCTAGGAGCAGAAAATTGTGATTGATACCTAGATCATCATAGAATTATACAAAAGAAGCATTTTGAAATTCTCGCATATGATCACTTCTTATAGTAGCGATTTTTAGAGAATTTTTATTTTGAACTCTTTTAGCATATTTTCTAAAGGCATTGAATGCATCATTCTTATGTACTAAGAATATAGTCCAAGTATATCTCGAAAAATCGTCTACTATAACAAGAGCATAGTAATTACCATCATAACTCTTAGCCTTGAGGGGCCAAACAAGTTCATGTGTAGTAACTGCAATGGTCTATCGGAAGAAACCATATGCTTAGGTTTGAAAGAAGTCTTTGTTTGTTTACCCATTTGACAAACACTATATAGTTTGTCTTTAACAAACTTCATTTTGGGTAAACCAACAACTAAATCTCTCTTAATCAGTTTATTTAAATAATCCATATGAATATGAGCAATTCTCCTATTCCAAAGCCATGCATCATTATTATTATTAACAACTAAACATTTTATTGGTAAATAAGAATCTATGTCAATCATTTAAATATTATTTATTCTCTTACAAATTAGTTTAGAGTTATTAGAATCCTTACCTTCGATGCTACATTTATCCAGCTAGATGCCAGAGGAAATCCTTTGTCGCATAGTTGACTTATGTTAAACAAGTTGTGCTAGAGTCCTTCGACATATAATACTCCTTCCATAATCTTTGAAGGTGGCTTACCGATTCTACCAACTCCAAGTATTTTTCCTTTGTTGTTATCACCATATGTAGCATAGCCTTTGCCCCTTGGAGTAAGGACAAAGAACTTATCTTTGTCGCCCGCCATGTGCTTTGAGCAGCTGCTGTCCAAGTACCATAAATAGCAGGCGACTCTCAAATTTTCCTGCAAAACAGGTTAAGTAATATTAGGTACCCATTTATCTTTGGGTCCTACATGGTTAGCACCTTTCTCAACCCATCTATAATGACCTAAGGGTACCCCATATTTTCTAATTATGCAAGTGTTTGGTGTATGCCCATGGTTCTTATAGTAAGTGCATATGGGATGATGCATATCTATCCTAGATTTGTTGTTATTACATTTAGATGCATGGATACTTTGTTTTTGAAAGTTTGTCTTTGTTGAGACATTTTGTTGCTTAGAAACTTGACTCTTATAATAGCCAAGGCCTCTTCGGTCTGTAGAATGTCTTTGAACCTTGATAATTTTGTCCAGTTCTTTGCTACTCTTGTTTATTTTGTTAAGTTCAAGACTTAATGTTGAAACTTTCTTTTCAAGAGTAATGCAGTTTTGACATGAAGACCATGATGGTTTATTTCTGAATGCTTCTAACTCAATTTTTTGTTTTAAAAATAGTTTGGTGAATTTCACGTATTCATTATGTAAATCATTAAATATATTTTGCAATTCAGAAGAAGAAAATATGTTAGATTCATTTACCTCTTCATCATCAGAGTGATGAGATGCCATGAAAGAGAGGTGTGCTTGTTCTTCATTTTCTAGTTCACAGGTAGAACTGATATCATTATCTTCCCAAGCTATGTAAGCTCTTCGTCTAGTCTTCATTTCATTCTTACCTTTTAAGGCATTCCTCTTCAGATTTGGACAATCCATTTTCATATGACTAGACTTGCCACATTCAAAACATGTGAAGTTTTGGTTTGAAGTGGAAGCGTCATTATGCTTGGTAAATTTCTTCATTTGTCTAGTTTTATTGCCTTTGTTCCTTTTAAGGAACTTGCTGAACTTCTTTACGAACAAACTCATATCTTCCATCTCTTCTTTTTCAGATTCATCTCCTCATGAATCATATATATCCACTTTTGCCTTGAGAGAAATATTCTTCTTCTTTTCTTGCTCTTCATGTTGTTCAAGCTGACTAAGTTCCAATTCATGTTCCTGCAATTTTCCAATCAAAGCAGCCATGGACATTTTTGATAAACTTTTCTTTTCAGAAATGGCTATAACTTTTTGTTGCCATGTTCTGGTAAGCGATCTTAGAACTTTTAGGTTCAAGTCACTATTTGATAAAGTTTTTCCAAGTGCAATGAGATGATTTGTAAGGTGAGTAAATCTCTTTTGTAAAGAATAAATCATGGAAAAAAGTATTTAGTCTCGACCTTTTTACCTCCTCGATTCCTTCGTGTGTGGTCTCTAGAGTATCACATATTTTTTCAGCAGATTTGCAGTTTGATACTCTAAAAAAATTCATCAATACTGAGTGCAGAAGTGAGGATATTTTTTGCTTTTAGATCATATTGCACTTTCTTCTTGTCTTCATCATTCCATGAGGATTTCGGCTTCACTTCCATTATATTGTTCATAATTGTGAAAGGTTCATATGGTCCTTCCTTAATTGCATTCCAAATATCTAGATCTTGAGACTCTATGAAGATTCTCATTCTAATCTTCCAGAAGTAATAACATTCTCCAACAAAGCTTGGACGACGATTGATGTTGGAACTTTCTCCTAGAAATGATCTTGCGGCCATCTTCGAAGCAGGATCAGTTTTGAGATAAATTACTCAAAAAACTCTGGTGTCAATTGTAAGATTGAGATGACAACTAGGGGGTGAATTAGTTGTTTAAAACTATGACTGATTTTTATGCACAATTCAAGAGTTAATAGCAACGGAAAATAATATGCAGAAATAATCAAGTAACTGTAAGGAGATAAGGGAGAAGAGAGTACACATATGTTTTTATATTGGTTCACCTTCTTGTCCACCGAAGGCTACGTCTAGTACTCTTGCAGCACAAGAGATTTCTTCACTAGATATTAACAGTAGTAACTACAATTTCTCATTCTGAGATTCCCTTGTACCTTACTCATTCTCTAACACCTATATCACTCTTTGGAAAACACTCTTTCCAAGTGACTCTATCCTCTTTCTTATCACACCCTGTGAAAGAAAGTAATTCACAACTTTGAATGAAGAATATGTTTAACAATGGCAATGGATTGCCTTTACAAGATTTTGAAGTTATAAACCCTTGCAATCCAATAACTCATTGTATACTTTAGTACTAATGCTCACAAGGTTTGAATAACTTGCAATAACACTTAAGGCAACTTTGCAAATCAAGTTCTGAAAGTTATGAACAAGTTGCACCAAGTGTAGAACAAGTATTTTAGAAATTTGTAGTTTTAGTGAGTGATTTCAATCTAAGTTATGTTATAAAATTGTATGTTTAAAATTAGTTCCAAAGCCTTTATAAAAACTTTCCAATCAACCAAAATACCTCTATGAAAAGGTAGGATTCGTTTGGAATGAAACCACTTCGTTTAGGTTGAAAGCTGTGTGATTTGAATCTAAAAACTGGTGTAACAACTCTCAGTAATCGATTACCCAACAAGTCTGTCCAACTGAGAAATTAATTTTCACAGGCTATAATCGATTACTCAAATTGTATAATCGATTACCCAACTGTTCTATCTATCTGGGTAATTATTTACCGTATTGTGTAATCGGTTACCCACATGGTGTAATCGATTACTCTCATCATTTTTTATTGGATAATTCGTTTCTCACTCATGTAACATGTTACTTAGTTCTGGCACTACACTAAATTTTGTATTTTGTGGAGGTTATTCAAACCTCCCCAAATAAATGAAATGAGGCGGATCCTGTAATTAACTATACATATAGTGGAGGTTTTTATTTAATTTATAGAGGTTTTCAACCTCCACTGTTTTTACATCTCTAGATTAAACCAAAACTGTGAATAACAGTGATTTCATTCTCTATTCTCCCTTATTATCTAGGTTTTCCAATTCTCCATTTCATTTTCTTTCTCAACCAAAAAAATTTCATAACCCTAACCTTCATCATCATCTTCTCCAAAGCCTATCTTAGATTGTGGATTGTGATTTTTTTAATATAAAAAAAGGGATACTGAAACGGCAGAGAGAGAGACTTTGAAGAAAAAGAATCCATTACAGCTTGTGTTTTTGTAGTGTCACTCCTAATCATATCAGCACCAGTCATTCTTCTTCTCCTTCTTCTCTTTCACTTATTACTTGTCCCTCTTTTCCTTCTTCATCCATTTCTTCTTCTCACTCTATGCCTATGGTATGCTCTATCATCAATTCCTCTCTCTCTATTTATTAATTGATTAATTCATTGTATTGTTATTAGATTGTGAGAGCAAAAGTAGTCAAAGAAGAAGATCATATTCATATTGATAATCCTATTCCTTTAAATTTTAGATCAAGTTAGACAACGTCATTGTCTGTTACTTAGTCACAGTAACATGTTACTTAGATCTAGTAACCTGTTACACAGTATATTGAAAATTGTTTTCATTTATACTTGTGTTTATTAATTTTATTTTAAAATACTTTTGAGCATTACTACTAAGCATATACATTAGAGTATAACGATAGAAGTACCTAAAGAATTATATTCTAATTTCTTGAAGCTTTGTCTTCATTGTCTTCATAAGTATTCTTCATTTTCTTCTTTTATGTAATGTTGGTGTCTTCGTCAAAACATTGTCAATATTAGGAGTCAGATCTTCTTCACAAATTTATTACTATTTTCATAAATTTCATTACTATCTATTAAAATATTTTAGCATTTTTAGTTTTAAGTAATTAAGGTCCCTTTTATTTAAAAAAAAACGAAATATTTAATTAAATCGTTCCTATTTCCATTACCATTTATTACTAACATTTTATTCCTATATATTAATAAACTATTAATTTCAAAGTTATCATACTAAATGATTGAAGTTGCGTTTATTTTGAAAATAAATAAGTAATAACTCCAACATCACCTTTCATATAATTTTAACAAAAAATAGAAAATAATAAACAAATTATATTAACGACTAATAAGAAATAATACATTAGAAAAAAAATGATAAACCAATTACATTTAGAAATAGTGAGAACTAATATCACCGAAATAAACAATTTGTTCACGTGTACACCTATAGTTAGTTGGTATAGTATAATCTTAAACAATTGGTATAGTATAATCTTAAATAATTGATGTCTCCTTTATTTTGAAAAATATCTAAATATTTAATTATAATATTCTCATAACTATTTATTACTATTGTTCATAAATTTGTATTGTTATCTTTAAAATAATATTGTAGCATTAAAATAAATTATATTCTAATGAGAAATAATATCCTATAATTAAAAGAAATAATAAATTAGTTACATTAAGAAATAATCAGAAGTAATATCACAAAAATAAACAAATTCGAGAGTGTAAATATAAAAAATGGACAACATAATTTTTTATAGTATTTATTAGTCAATCAAATATATAGACTATAGTGTGGTTAACATTTTGTTAATACATAATTTTCACATCTTAAATCATTATTTTCATTTGTGAACTTTTTTTAATCAATGTTCTACTTCAAAAATAAGAAATTAAAATATTTTATTGCTTTAATAATCAATTTTGAATTAAAACAATTATTAATTTAAATTGTCATTGTTTCAATCTAAAGATTTTATTTATTGTTTAAATTCTCACTCTAGACTTTTCGTTTTCCAAGGATGATTAAACTTACAAAGGTCACTCATATATTTTAATAAGATTCATACTTACCTACTTCTAAGCATGTGTCAAAATCACAATGTCTCAATGCAAATATATGAGTAACATGCAAGTTCTTAACCATGTGAATGCACGGGTAACACGTACATTCTAAACTATGTGAATAAACGTGTAACATATATGTTATTAACTATGTGAATGCGCAAATAAGAGGTATGTTCTTAATTATATGAATGCACATGTTACGTGAGTGTTCATAACCATATGAATATACGGATAACATGTGTGTTCTTAACCATACGAATTCACAAGTAACATGTGTATTCTTACTGATGCAAGTACTCAGTTAACATGTATGCTCTTAATCATGCGTTAAAAAAATAACGTTCCGTGCAAATGCACGGATAACTTACTAGTGTGTTTATAAAATTTTCACTCAACACCTACCATTTTTTCCGGGAGACATTTTAATCAACAATGTGAACTAACTCAAGATGTTGCAAGTGAACATGGTAACAAGGGAATTAAGGCTATAGAAGAAAACATGGAAATGCACTACAAAACGAAGCAGATAAAGAATAGCACATCATAGTAGTTGCTTAAAGGAATAATTTCATTTTTTAGACAGTAAATAGTAGGTCTTTTAATATTTATCTCATTTAATAGGAAAACAAATAACTCAACACTAACATTTAGTGTTTTATATATATTTATAAATTTTTTAGAAACAACTTTATGTCTCTCTAGTAACAATTTTATGAATAGTTGAATTTATGAAATTTTTAGCAGCAACATTATAATTTTATAGTAATATTGGTCATGTTAACAAAGGAAAAATATTAAAAGAAACACAACAAAAAGGAATGATGTTACAAACATATTTGCATTATATATTACAAAGAGTATTATAGTAATATTTATTAATTTATATATTTTTATGTGTGGATTAAATAAGAAATTTTAGAAAAACGTTCTCTTTAACAATATATTACCAAAAAACATGCTTTAATAATATTTATTAATTTATATACATGTATGTATGTGGCTTAATATTCATTATGATTTTTTAAAGTATTTTATCAAACAAGTTGCGAGCAATATATTGAAATATGTTTATATGAAGTCTAAAAAAGATATTTTTGATATAAAATTTCATTAAATGCGACAAAGATAATTTATGTAATATGCATATATTAATGAGAGGAAGTTTGTATAGGTACATAAAATGAGAGATGATTCATGTAATTTCATTAAAATTCGGATGAGATTTGAATAATTTACTCTAACTTATATTTTCAACTTGAGGTTTTTTATCTCTATAAAATTAAATATGTATTATTACTCATAATAAATTTATGTTTTTAATTCTTTGTTATTTTTGTCAATATAACTTTGATATATGTAACTATTAATCAATAATATTAAAATTATTTAAAAAATTGGGTTGACATATTTGTCAAAATGCTAATAGCTATTATTAAACAAGTGTTGTTAAGGAAGAAATTTTTTAATTTAACAATTTTATGTGTCTCTTCAAAAAAAAAAAGGAACATTAAGAGGTGTTTTTATGATACAATAGTTACTAAAAGTAAGACGAGTATGTTTAAAAATATACTTCACATCTTAATCATTTATTGTAGAAAAATTTAATAGTTTAGATTTATAGACTAATTCAAATAATTGAATTTACTTAGAATAAATAACTTAAATGTGAAATTGATTTTTTTATCTTACTTTTGAAGTAAGTGAATTATTTATCATCTCTAAAATGATCAATCAAATCTCCAAAATAAAATACTCATTCAAAATAGAAATGTGAGTATGTACAAAAAAATAAAAATAGAAAGTGAGTAATTAATAATAGAAATGGAAATTATAATAGAAATAGAAATAATATTAAATGAGTAACTGCGTTGTGAGTGGTGAAACGTGCTTGGCCCACTAACCTTAATATTAAATTTCCTCTTCATATTCTCTCTCCCTGCATCTTCTCCCATTTTACTCACTCTCTCTTCATACCCTAATCCTTTAATTTCATTCCGGCAATGTCCACCGTCGATTCCTTCTCCGACCACAAACTCTGCGGTTACCTCTGTGCTGTTCTCACTGTCACTCCTTCTCAATCCGACCCTTCCACCATTCCACTTTTCAACGAATCATGCGAAATCTTAAGCGGAAACGGCGCCGAAGTCGGGTTCCGGTCCCAAAACGGCATCGTTTTATCTCCGGTAGATTCATCGTTACCGAATCCAACCACTGATTCGGAACAATGTGATGACTCCGGTGGGACCAGTTCGAAGCATAACGGCTGCACGGTCATGCCGTCGAGCTCAAGGGTTAGGAAGATGAGGAAGTTTGGGATGGTGAATGGAAGTATGAGTGTGATTCATCAGATTCATGCTTTGGTTAGTTGTAATTGCTTGAAGATTGATGCTCGAGTGGTGCGGGTTGAGGCGAGGGAGTGTGATACCGGAGAGGCGAGGGCTGTCGTGCTCATTGATGTGTACCTTCCTGTTGACCTCTGGAGTGGCTGGCAGTTCCCCAAGTTGAAGTCTATCGCCGGTGCTATTTTTCGCCATTTGAGGTTTGATTCCATCACTGTTTTCTAATTTTGATGCTGAAATTGCAATTGCGTTGATCATTTTAAATTGTGGTGACAGTTACGGGGAAATTTTACCTCGCAGTTATATGAGAGTTAATTTTGGGCTGTAAAATTTCAACAAGAATAAAGCAAAGATGAGAATTTTGGGTGGGATAAGTGGAACAAGATAGAATCAGGAATGAATGTTTTCAGGAGGATGTTGATAGAATCATGCCTTAGATGACTTGGGCATGTCTGAAAGAGACCATTGGAAGCCCCATTATAAGGATAGTAGGTTGGCCCAATTTTTAGAGGCTGAGGAAGGCCAAGAAAAGATCCATGTACTGAACCCCACTGTTAGAGCCCAGATAGTGCAGACCAAGAAAAAATCCAGGCATAGTTGGTTAAAGGATTATGTGGTTCAGTAACTTCTACAATTTTTATTTAATATAACTTCTACAGTTTTTATCTTTAGACATGCAAATAAGACACATATCCATCTTTACAAGATTGGAACACACATCTAGTTTAGTTTATGTACCTTCCTTTTCTTTAGTAATATAAATATGTACCTACATATGGCAATAAAGGCAAGAAGTATTTCCAGAATCTTATTTTGTTGTTTTTATAGATTATTCTCCTTAGTCAATATACAAATTCCCTAATAGGCTAACACTCACCTAGTGGGACTAAAGCTTGGGTGTTGTTGTAGTAGTTGTAGTAGTAGTTACATTGCGGTCCATCCTAAATGCCTCCTTGTGTCTTAGAGGCCACAGGCTCAAATTGTAGAAACAAACTCTTCATTTTTTGAGTAAGGCTATGTATAGCCACCCTCCCCGGCCCATTAGGTTGGAGCGTCGTTAGCTGCCTTTTTAGTTACTTGCTGTTCTTTATTCAATTGCTGATTGCTTACTTCAGTTGGGTGGGAGCTAGCTTTAGAATAACTTTTTTTTTTCATAAAATGTGGTTGATGTTGATTTAGAGCAATCATAATGGTTGTTCTTAATAGAATAAGAACATTCTTAATTTATTCTCTATCGTGACATTCTTATTTTGTGAATTTTGTTCTTAAATAAGAACAATTCTTGGCCAAGGAAAAGTGAGGAGAGAACGAAAATTGGGCATGAATACAAAAGTATGGGGTAGGTTGTGGGACTCAAATAAGAATAAGAATGATATTTGACATTATGGGGAAACAGGTAGATGTTGTTCTTATTTCATGGGGAGTTATAATAAATTATAAAATAATGCGTGAGACCTAAATAAGAATGAATATGTTATTTTTCATTGTCGTTGCTCTTATAAGTCAATTAACTTAGGCAGTGTTGCCCAATTGCGGCCATGGCGGTGGCGTTTTTTGGGCTACCGCCATTAGCCATTTGGAAATTCCCGCCATATGACCGTGTCCGCCTTTTGCTAAAAAAAGCCGCCATGGCGGTGGCGGGGATGGCGGAACTTTCAGTTTCTGCACAGTTTTTTTAAAATTTTTTTTGGCTGAGATGTGTTTTTTTGGGGCCCATTTATGGGTAAAAAATAAAAACCCTAGCCTTTCTATTTTTGCATCTTCTACCTATTGCCTCTCTCTCTCAGAACTTCCTCCTCTGCCTCCTCTGCTTCCATTGCTCCACTGCCGCTGCCGCCACTACCACCATTCATAAGTTTGTTGAAGAACTAGATGAAGAAGTAGATGAAAGAGTAAATGAAGAAATGGACCATGGACGAAGTGAAGAAGAAGCTGCAACTTTTGAATGTAATGACTCGGATGAAGAAGAAATTGAAGGATATGTTGCTGAATTTGCAGTTGTGGAGGGTGATGTTGGGGAGGAGGAGGTTATTTAGAAAATTAAATCTTTTGCATTTTATATTTGTGTTATCCTTTGATTTTTAGTTGTGAATGTTGACAAGACTTATTAGTATTGTTTATGTTACTTTTTAGTGATCTCATGAAGTTATGAGACATTAATATTTAATGGTTTTTATTAAACTTTATGTTATTGTTTGATTTTTGTGTTATTGTATTTATTATTTTATTTTTCCTATTATGTTATATTTTTTATTTATTTTTTTCAACCGCCATGATGATGTCCGCTATTTGCCCGCAACGCCTTCATGGCTGAATTTTGGCAACCGCCATGGGCCGCCATCCGCCATGGGCAACATTGACTTAAGGTTTGGGCTTGTTCAATTGTTTCTTGTGTAGCATTGATGATATGGTTAAGATTTGTAAGGGAAAATTAGGAATTGCTTTTTTGTGATCTTACCTCTGTTTTATGGCTTAGAAACCATATTGGCTGCTGGTTTGAATTTCATGCAATTTCTTGAATTTATGGTGTCATTCATCTGTGACATTCAGAAAGCTTGACTAGTTGGTAACGATCCTATAGGAGTATGTCTGGATGAAGATTACTGTAGGAGTTACTTTCCTTTTGTTTCTTTTAAAATTTGAAAGATTTGTTAGGCTTGTTTCAGATAATAATTTTTTGGTACTTCGATTTGTTTTTGATATTCTTAACTCACTAGACTCACTTATCATGTATGTTTCTGTGCCACATTCTCTGATCTTAATGGTCAAATCATAAAAATTCAAACATCAATTCTGTCAACTGTTTGGAATAACATTGTCATATGTTGGATGGGTCAACTGCAGATGGATCATGCTATTATTATTATATTACTATTATAATTATTATTACATCATTGTAATCTGAAGTTTTAAAATTTTTGTTCAGGCTTACAGCAGATGGCACATTGACAATTTTAACAGTCATTTGAAAAATGACCGAGTTTTTTTTCTGGTTCTCATCATCTCTTATTTGTAGTCAAAGTTTTGGAGGGAAGTTTCCCAAAAAATGGAGGATACATTAGTAAAATATGTTTCCTTGGGGACTTTCACTGTTATATAATTAACCATTCAATCGAACATGATACCATCTCTGACATGTTCATACTAATGGCGTTCCAGCTAGTCACTAACAACATAAACTGACTGATCTACTACCCCATTTTTCTTCATGAATGTACTTAACTAATAATGGAGAACTAGCTATCTAGTTTGCTAACAAAGTGAAATGTCTATGCAGCTGTGATTGGAATGAGAGAAATTCAATGCTTTCTTGTCCAGACTATTTGAAGAGGACTCATGAAGCAAATGAGAGCATTTGGAACCTTTCTGACTGTCATGTAATTGGGTGCAAGCTCCATTACCATGTGAGTGATTCTTCTAAGAAAAGGCTATTTGGACTTCATGAAATATTTAAGACAGTACCTGGTGTAGGAAAGCAGCAGAAGTCTAACAGTTCCAGGATAATACCTAGGGATTACACTTGTACCTCTGGTATTTGGGAGATACCTGATGACATTTTAACTAAAATTCTAGCTTCCCTGCACCCCCTGGACCTTACTAGGGTTTCTGAAACGTGTCACCATTTTAGATCCCTGGCTGCCTCGGTAATGCCTTGTACCAAGTTAAATCTGTTTCCACATCAGCAGGCAGCAGTTGAATGGATGTTGCACCGTGAGCGAAATGCTGAATTCTTGCGACATCCTTTATATGTGTCTCTCTCAAGTGTTGATGGCTTCAGTTTCCATGTAAATACTGTATCTGGTGAAATAGTCACTGGGGAAGCTCCCACCATCAAAGATTTTCGTGGAGGAATGTTTTGTGACGAGCCCGGCTTGGGTAAGACGGTAACTGCTCTTTCCCTTATTGTTAAGACACAAGGTACATTAGCAGACCCACCAGATGGGGCGCAAGTAATCTGGTGTCAACATAATGGTAACCAGAAATGTGGCTATTATGAGGTCAGTGGTATTAACTTTACGAGTTGTAGTAAGTTGGGCAAGAGGGATGTGTGCCAAGATGTTAGTAGAAATAAGGAGAACCATGATCATTCTTCCAAAAGAGCCAGACTGCTGGGTCCCGCTGAGCAACGCACTAAACTTCATGATTCATGTTCTGTGCAAGAACAAAAATCACCTGTAGATGCATGTTCTGAGGAATCTATGCCTGCAAGTCGAAGCACAAGGAGCTTGAGTCGCATAAAGAAAAACCTACATTTATCTTATGAAGAAGAAGCACTGTTTTCCAAGGAAAGAAAAGTTGGTGAAAGTTCAATTCAAACAAAGCATACATCAGGTGTTACATCACGTGTATCTCAGAACAAGCTAGTTGATACTTCACATGGATGTGGAAAGAGTTACAAGCGGCCTGGGAAGTCTAAAATCGATTTTTTAGAGTACAATGATACTTGGATTCAGTGTGATTCTTGTCACAAGTGGCGAAAGCTTGCCGACAACAGTATGGCTAATTCTAGTGCAGCATGGTTTTGTAGTATGAATACTGATCCTTTTTATCAGAGTTGTAGTGTCCCAGAACAATGTTTCCAGAATAGCTCCAAGATAACTTACATGCCAGGATTTCACTTGAAAGGAACTCCAGGGGGTGACAAACAAAATGTTTCATTTTTTATTGATGTGCTTAAGGAGCACTACTCTTTGATAAATTCTGAGACAAAGAAGGCCCTGACTTGGTTGGCTAAAATCTCAACTGAAAAGCTTGCAGGAATGGAAACAAATGGCATAAGGGGTCCTATTTTAAACACCACATCATGTAATGTGTTCCACAAAATATTTCAAGCATTTGGCTTCATAAAGAGGGTAGAGAAAGGCGTATGCAGGTGGTACTACCCACAAAATCTTAACAATTTGACTTTTGATGTGGCTGCCCTTGGCATGGCTCTCCGAGAGCCATTAGATTTTTTTCGGTTGTACTTGTCAAGAGCAACCCTGGTAGTTGTTCCAGCGAACTTGGTTGATCATTGGAAAACACAAATATTAAAGCATGTCAGGCCTGGTCAATTACGGGTTTATATTTGTATTGATCATCGGAAGCCATCTGCACATTGTCTGGCTTGGGATTATGATATCGTCATCACTACATTTAGTCGTCTGAGTGCAGAGTGGGGTCCACGTAAGAGGAGTGTCTTGATGCAAGTGCATTGGTTTAGGATAATTTTAGATGAAGGTCACACTCTTGGTTCAAGCCTAAACTTAACAAACAAGTTACAAATGGCTATTTCATTGATGGCTTCAAATCGTTGGATACTAACAGGAACTCCAACACCGAACACTCCTAATAGCCAACTCTCACATCTACAACCATTGCTAAGGTTCCTTCATGAAGAAGCTTATGGACTGAATCACAAGTCATGGGAAGCTGGTGTTCTTAAGCCATTTGAGGCAGAGATGGAAGAAGGAAGGTCTCATTTGTTGCATATACTTCACAAATGCATGATTAGTGCAAGAAAAATAGATTTGCAAAGCATTCCACCATGCATCAAGAAAGTTGTTTTTCTAGATTTTAATGAGGAGCATGCTCGAAGTTACAATGAGTTAGTACTCACAGTTCGGCGTAATATACTGATGGCTGATTGGAATGATCCTTCACATGTTGAGAGTCTACTGAATCCAAAACAGTGGAAATTTCGTAGTGCAACTATTAACAATGTCAGGCTCTCATGCTGTGTTGCTGGACATATTAAAGTTACACATGCTGGAGAAGATATTCAGGAAACAATGGATATGTTAGTTCAGAGTGGTCTAGATCCTACTTCAGGGGAGTATACCTCCATACGATATAGTCTTCTGTTTGGTGGTTACTGTGTCAGGTAATCTTTTGGATTTTGATCTTTCTCACAGCTCTAATTTACTTCAGCTCATAAATGCTTATTATTATTATAATATAATTATTACTTTAATTGTGAAGGTGCAAGGAATGGTGCCGTCTTCCTCTCATTACACCATGTCGGCATTTATTGTGCCTTGATTGTGTTTCTATAGACAATATGAAGTGTACATATCCTGGCTGTGGTAAATTATATGAGATGCAGAGTCCTGATACACTAGCCCGACAAGAAAATCCTAACCCAAAGTGGCCTGTACCCAAAGATCTTATTGAGCTACAACCTTCATATAAGCAGGCAGGGTGTTTAATTAAGAATTCTGTTGCCTTAACTTGCATCCTTGTTTTATGCTCTTATTTTTTTTGCTGACAATCCTAAATGGAATGTTAAATAATGCACAGGACAATTGGGATCCTGATTGGCAATCAACATCTAGTAGTAAAGTCTCCTATCTTATACAGAGGCTGAAAGCTTTGCAAGAAACCAACAAAGAATTGAGTTTCTATGAAGATCACATCAATTATGAGATGGATACTACGAATAATGTGCCTTTTCATAATAGACATAGCAAATCATTCCAGGAATCTTCTGTAAGAAGCCAGTCCAATACAAACCCTGAGAAAGTTCTTATATTTTCTCAATTTCTTGAGCATATACACGTCATTGAACAACAGGTGCTTTTTCTGTGCTGTGCTGCATTTTGAGTGTGATCTTTTTTGAATCCTACTCTATTTGATTTTTTAGCCATATTCAGTCCTTTTCAAAATGATTAAACTCTTGAATTTCATTTCTCTTCGCCAGTTGACTATTGCTCGTATCAAATATGCTGGAATGTATAGCCCAATGCATTCCTGCAACAAGGTATAATGGTGGAATTTCCATTTACTGCATTTGAAAATTAAATTTTTTACCCTTGTGTTTCTGACCTTGGTTAATTTAACTTTTCCCTTTTCCAGAAGAAGTCATTAGCCATGTTCCAGAATGATTCAAGTTGCATGGCGCTTGTGATGGATGGAAGTGCTGCATTGGGTCTTGACTTGAGTTTTGTTACACATGTATTTTTAATGGAGCCAATTTGGGACAGAAGGTATTAACCCAATCGATGTGCAAATGAGGATAAGAAATTAGGACCTTATAGCTTTTAGCTTTTAGAGTAAATTGTTTTGGGAGATTTTCATTTTTTACATTTCAAACACTGTCGTTTTCAGTTGTAAACCTAATAAAATTTTCTTAAACTTCTTGGCATAAAAAAATTGTTTCTGCCATTTAGAAATTTGTGCCAAGGGATCCGTTGTATGCATCATCTGTTGTCAACACTGAATGTTGATGTTTTGAGATTCAATGTTAAACTGGAACTTCATTGTTGAATAAAGTGGTTGGTAATGGATGTTTTGTTTTCCTAATTCACTCTATACTCCTACATCAGTCCAATTTAATTATTTTCTAATGTGTTTCATTGGATAAAACATTATCAGTATGGAGGAGCAAGTAATTAGTCGTGCCCATCGCATGGGTGCTTCTCGTCCTATTCAAGTGGAAACATTAGCGATGCGTGGTACAATTGAAGAGCAAATGCTAGAATTTTTTCAGGTGAACATCTATAGCTTGAACTATATTTCATCATCCTTAATACTGAGTTTAACACGTGATGAACTATATTACATCATCCTTAATAATGAGTTTAACACGTGATGAACTGTTTCCTTGGATGACTCCTTATTTGATAACTTGGTTACTTATGTTTCTGATTGATATTTTTGTCCTCCCGAGCAATTTTTTATTTTAAGTTATAACTAGTACTCGTCAATTTCTACATGTATAACCAGGATGCTGATGAATGTAGAAGTTTTCCATGTAAAGATGTTACCAAATCTGAAGTTGACATTGGGGGACGATTATATCGATCATTGCATGATTTTGCTGAAAGCAGTTATCTACTGAAACTTAGATTTGTGTATACTAGTTCTGACAATCAGGAAGGTTTGTGCATAGTAGTTTCTCCCTAGCTGTGTTTTCATTTGGGAACATAAATTCTTGGGAAGATGATTCATGTTGAATTTGGAAAATTGACTGCAAATAGTTTATTAACTTGATCCGTAAATATTTATTCAGAATTGTGGCCATAAGCAAAAACTAAAAAGGTTGTTCTAGGAAGTGATACAGGTGATAAAATTTTACTATGATTTCCGTCTTAGGATTAAAAAAATCAAATGACTCCCTCAACTTTTAAAATTTTTAGAAACACCCATGAAATTTACATATTCTTTTCTGCATAATGCAATTTAACCCCTCTAACAATTATGTTTAGCACATCCAAAGGTTTTTGTCTAGTTCTGACCCTGGGCAACCACCCCCCTCTCTGAACTTTTCTTATCAAATTGTTGTCTGAAAGTGGATCAGTGCAAAAGTAAGGTTGCTTGTCTTGTGCCCCGGAGGTCATGGGTTAAAATCTTGAAAGCAACCTTTTCGCTTGAGAGGGTAAGGCTGTTTCCAGGATTTGAACCCGTGACCTCCAGATCGCACTAGGTAGGAGCCTCTTGCAATGGGTCATCCTTATAATGAATTCTTTCTAATGAATTCTTCCATTTTTGTTATTAACTTTTTGGCTTGTTAAGTTTATAGGAATTGTTTTGTTTCTTTTATTCCAGGTGTTTGATAAAGATCAGGTACTGACATTTTTGGCTTTGAGCAAGTCCTATAGAATCCTTCTAGCAGTTTGCTGCATCTTCTAATTGCTTGACATACTCTTGAATATGGATTTTCTTTTTTGGATGTATTGTCTTATAAGTATTTGCCTAATGAAGAAGTGGGATGGTTTGATTCGCATTGCTTGATGGTAAGCATTATTGTTTGTATAGCATGTTCCAGTCATTTGCCCCATCACTTATTGCTTTAATTTAAGAGTGCAATGGTTTCTCTGCACTTTGTTTTTGTAAAGGATTAATCTAGTTGGTTTACATACCAACAAAAAAAGTCTGGTTTATTTAAGTGATCAGGGAAGAAGCTTTTAGTCAATAATTTGGTTATAATATATGAAATCAGTGATGGGGATGTTGAAAAGGTGCCTTTCTTTTCCCCTAACAATTGGTAACACTATTGCTTACTGGTAATGTTAGAATGTGGTTGCTTTACATTGATTTCATTATCGAAGTCTTGTTATATTCAAGGTGAAAAATCATGTTTTTTTGGTACTATCAAGAGTATATCCTCATCTTATAGGTAAGAAACTAATCCCTTTCAGGATACATGATTGTCCTTCTCAACAAGTATCATTCCTAGAGATAGATAAATCTTGTTTTAGTACAATATACAGTGGGAAAATTTCCTATTGAGAATATGGGGGCGCCCAAGGATCTCAGCAGGGTCTCTAAATAGTGATGTTGTCCGTGTGTTGGTGTTTGTGTATTGGTGATTCTTTATACATCAATGTGTGTTTTTACATTTTCAGAGATTAATTTGTCTGAACTTCAATTTTTAAAGATAAAATTGGGATTGTTTTACTATAAAAGAAATAAAATAAAACCAAAACAGTTTCAGAATGTAGACAAATAGCACCTATTTCAGCATAAAGACTACAAGATGTTTCATAACACAGTGTAATATCTATGTCGATGTAATAATTTATATATATTTATTATATCATTTATTATTTATTTTAATTACTTTTTTTTGAAAAGTCAATGATAATTAAATATGAATGGTAAATGGTGTAGTGACAATGAATAGATCCAGAAGTACATCGATGCACTTTTTATCGTTTTAATTTTTATCTTCGAGATCTGATAATACCTAGACATGCATTCGTGTTTTCATTTTTTGTCTCCTAAATTTGTGTGTACTTTTACATGTATTCTTGTTTTAGTTTTGTCTATGAGATCCAATATTACTATAACCTATGTTCTAGTTTTAATTTTTATATCTTGGCTCTGGGAGTACCCTGTCATGCATTCTCATTTTAATTCATGACTCTAAGATTTGTTATTACCAAAAATCTGTTATGGTTTAAATTTGTGTCTATGCTATGATTGTACTCCGACCTGAGTTCTTGTTTTAATCTACGAAGAGTCAGGAGTGCCCCAACCTTTGCTATCCTTTTAATTTGTGTCTCCAAGATTCGAGAGTACATTGTTATGATTTTTCATTTTAATTTTTGTCTTGGAGATATGACAGTTCCCCCTTCCGTCCTTATTTTAAATTGTGTCTGAGATCTAAAAGTGCTCCCACATGTGTGTTCTAATTTTAATTTTTATCTTTGAGATACAAAAGTATCCCAATTTATATTCTCGTTTTAATATTTGTTTTTGAGCTCGAGTAGTATCTCGACCTCAGTTCTCATTTTAATCTATGTTTCATAGATCTTGTAGTACCCTAACGTGCACTCTAATTTTCATAGGTGTCTCCACTTTTCAGTAGTAATCTAGCATGTGTTCTCGTTTTAATCTCTCTTTGAGATCTAGGAGTACCTCTACGTGCTTTTTGTTTTAATGTAAGTCTTTGATAGCCCCAACATGTATTATCATTTTAATTCAAGTGTCTGAGATTCGGAAGTACCATAAATTGTGTTTTGGCTATAATTTTTGTCTTCAAGGTCTTGTAATGCCCCAACGTCATTTTGCGTTTTAGTTTATGTCTCCTTAATTCGGGAGTACCTTGACATGCATTCTTGTTTTAATTTTTCTCTCATATGCACTAGTTCCATTTCCCACATTTCCATTGTAAATTTTGTGTCTCAAATCCTATTGTACCCCGACGTTCTTTCTCATTTTAATTTGTCTCGGAAATTTGGTAATATCTAGACATGAGTTGTCGTTTTAATTTTTGTTTCCAAGATTTGACACTACACTTGTGTTTTCTCATTTTAATTTTTGTTTTTGAGATCCTTTAGTCTAGACCCACTTTCTAATTTTAATTTTTATCTCCAATATCCAACAGTACCTCTGATATGTGTTCTCGTTTTAAGTTTTTTCTTTGAGACCCACCTGTACCTTGTCCTATTTTCTTGTTTTTATATTATGTCTTCAAAATTTGACAGTTCAATACCTGCTTTTTCGTTTTAATTTTTATCTATAAGATATGATATTACCTCGACCTGAGTTATCATTTTAATTTAAGTCTCTAGGATTTGACATTACCACAAATGGTGTTTTGGTTTTAGTTTTTGTCTTCGAGCTTCCGTAGTGCCCAAACACGAGTTCTCGTTTTAGTATATGTCTCCAAGATTCGAGATTACCCGACATGCATTCTCGTTTTAATTTTGTTTTCGAGATCCGAAATTACACCAACCTACAATCTCATTCTAATTTTTGTCATTGAGATCTGGCAGTACCCCGAACTATGTCTTGGTTTCAATATTTGTTTTCGAGATGTGCTAATATGACGACCTATTTTATAATTTTAATTTTTTTTTTCCTGTTAGATCCCTTAATATCCCAACCTACGTACATTTAAATTTTTGTCTCTGAGATACAACAGTAGCCTTGTACGTTTTATCATTTTAATCTATGTCTTCTAGATCTGATAGTACTCCTACTTGTGTTCTAGATTTCTTTTATGTTTCCAAGATGTGGCACTATAGCGACATGTTTTATGATTTTATTCTATGTCTTGGAGATCCGACAATACCTTGACACGCATTCTCGTTCTAATTTTTCTCCGAGATCAGATGTAAGAATGAGATTGCAACTAAGAGGGGAGGTGAATTAGTTGACTTAAAATTATGGTTACTTTTTCTGCAAAAAGTAAGAGTTAATGTGCAGCGGATAATATTGCAGAAAATAAACAAGAATAAATCAAAGAGGTAAAGGAGAAGAGAGTACACAAGAATTTTATACTGGTTCACCTTCTTGTCCACCAAAGGCTACGTCCTGTACTCTTACAGCATCAATCTTGGAGGGTTCTATATGAGAGACGAAGGCCATGTTTAGACAAGCATCAAACATTCTACGAGTAGTTATACCATTACTTATATCACTGATGATGTTGTCAGTAGGATGATTTCGATGAGTTCTCCATTCTTTTGGTAGATCTGAGTGAATATGCTCTTCTTGAGAAGATAGATTGTCATTAATTCTCAATTCTTCAGGTTCGGTTGTAATATCAACAATAGAATTATTTTTAGCAGGGGAACTTGGCAAGTCGTCTTCATCATAGGATATCACATCTTTTAATACATGATTGGTTTCATCAAAAGTTACATGAACAGATTCTTCAATGGCTAGAGTTCTTTTATTAAAGACTCTATAAGCTTTACTCGTGAGAGAATAGCCGAGGAAAATTCCTTCATCAGCTTTTGCATCAAACTTGC
>NC_032010.1:11065931-11066259 GCF_001865875.1 Lupinus angustifolius | reverse complement strand
TTGAAAGAAGTTTTTGTTTTTTTACCCATTTGACAAGCACTACATAGTTTGTCTTTAACGAACTTCATTTTGCGTAAACCGACAATCTTTCTTAATAAGTTTATTCAAATGTTCCATGTGAATGTGAGCAATTCTTCTATGCCAAAGCCATGCCTCATGATTATCATTTACTACTAAACATGTTATAGGTAAAGCATAATTTATGTCAATCATGTATATGATATTTATTCTCTTACCAATAAGTTTAGAATCTTTAGAATCCTTACTTTTAATGATGCATTTATTTGGGTAGAATGCCACATGAAATCCTTTGTCGCATAATTGACTT
>NC_032010.1:11064920-11065923 GCF_001865875.1 Lupinus angustifolius | reverse complement strand
GTTGATGGTGGCTTTCCAATTCTACCAACTCCAAGAATTCTTCCCTTGTTGTTGTCACCATATGTGAGATATCCTTTGTCCCTTGGAGTGAGAACAGAGAATTTAGTCCGTCATGTGTTTTGAGCTGCCGCAATCCAAGTACCATAAATTGCAGGCGACTCTATAATTTTCCTACAAAACAAATTAAGTTTTGTTAGGTATCCAATATTCTTTGGATCCTAGATGGTTAGTACCTTTCTCAACCCATTTAAATTTTCATAGGGGTACACCATATTTTCTAATCATGCATGTGTTTGATGTACGCCCATGAATTTTACAGTATGTACATATGGATTGATAAATGTGTATCATAGATTTTTCAAATACATGGATACTTTTCTTTTGAAAGATTGTTTTCTTTTGGACACTTGGTTTCTTGAAATCATGGCTTTTTGAATAGCCAAGACCTCTTCGGTCTGTTGAGTGTCTTTGATCATTGATAATTTTTTCTAAGCTTTTACCACTCTTGTTTAGTTTATTAAGTTCAAGGCTTAATTTTAATACTTTATTTTCAAGAGTGACGCAGTTTTGACAAGAGGATCAAGAGGATGAAGAAGGTTTGTTTCTAAATGCATCTATTTCAGATTTTTGTTTTAGAAACATTTTTTATAATTTAACATATTCATCATGTAAATCATTAAATGCAGATTGAAGTTCGGAAGAAGAAAATAGATTAGAGTCGTTTACGTCTTCATCATCAGAATGATGAGATGCCATAAGTGATAAATATGCTTGCTCTTCGTTTTCTGTTTCAGATGCAGAACTGGTATCATTATCTTCCTAAGCAATGTATGCTCTTCATCCAGTCTTTATATCATTCTTTCCTTTGAAGGAACCCTTTTTCAAATTAGGACAATCAATCTTCATGTGACCGGGTTTGCCACATTCAAAACATGTAAAGTTTTGACTTGAGGTTGAGGCATCATTGCTTTTGGTGAATTTCCTTGTTTGGACAGTTTTTGCG
>NC_032010.1:11052567-11064820 GCF_001865875.1 Lupinus angustifolius | reverse complement strand
TTTTGCTTTTAGAGAAATATTTTTCTTCTTCTTTTCTTGCTCCTCGTGTTGATCAAGTTGGCTAAGTTCTAGTTCGTGTTCCTACAGTTTGCCAAACAAAGCAGCCAAAGACATTTTGGATAAACTTTTCTTTTCAGAAATTGCAGTTACCTTTGGTTGTCATATTCTGGTGAATGATCTAAGAACTTTCAAGTTTTAAGTCACTATTTGATAGAACTTTGCCAAGTGCAATAAGGTGATTGGTAAGATGAGTAAATCTCTTTTGTAAATCAAGAATTTTATCTTCAGGCTTCATGCGAAACATTTCGTACTCATGAGAAAGAGTGTTAAGTCTTAACATTTTTACTTCCTCTGTTCCTTCGTGTGTGGTCTCTAGAGTATCCCACATTTCTTTTGCAGATTTACAATTTGATACTCTAAAGAATTCATCAATACCGACTGTGGAGGTGAGGATGTTCTTTTCCTTTAAATTATATTGTACCTTCTTTTTGTCTTCATCGTTCCATGATGATTTTGGTTTTATTTCCCTTATACTGTTGATAACAGTAAAGAGTATATATGGTCATTCTTCAATGGCGTTCCATATGTCTAAGTCTTGAGATTCAATAAAGATCTTCATTCTAATTTTCTAGAAATGATAGCATTCTCCAACAAAGCTTGGAGGGCGGTTGATGTTGGAACCTTCTCCTAGGAATGGTCTTGAGGCCATCTTGTAGGATCAGACTTGAGAGTATCTTACTCAAATATAGCTCTGGTGCCAATTGTAAGAATGAGATTGCAACTAAGAGGGGGGGTGGGGTGAATTAGTTGACTTAAAATTATGGTTATTTTTTCTGCAAAAAGTAAGAGTTAACGTGCAGCGGATATATTGCAGAAAATAAACAAGAATAAATCAAAGAGGTAATGGAGAAGAGAGTACACAAGGATTTTATACTGGTTCACCTTCTTGTCCACTGAAGGCTACGTCTAGTACTCTTGCAGCACAAGAGATTTTCCACTAAATATTATGAGTTGTAATTACAATATCTCACCCCGAGATCTCTATGTACCTTACACAGTCACTAATACTTATACTTTTGGAAAACACCTTTCCAAGTAATTATATCCCCTTTCTATTCACACCCTGTGAAAGAAAGTTATTACAGTGAATGAAGAATTTGAATGATGGCTTTGAATTGCCTTTACAATTATAAAATATAATAACACTTACAATCTAATCAAATCTTTTGTATACTTAGTAATAATGCTCTTTAAGTTTATAAAACTTTGAAACACTTCTAAGCAACTTCAAAAAATAACTTTTGAAAGTTTGAGTGCTAGTTGCAATAAGTGTAAAGAATTAACTTCAGAATAAGTTTAAGAGTTTTTGGAAATTTTATAAGAGTTGTGTATATGTTGTGTGTTTTTGTTGTGAGAGTTAGAGTCTTCATATGTTGTGTGTTTGTGTTGTGAGAGTTAGAGTCTTTATATAGACTTTCCAAACACTCATAGTGCCTTTCTGAAAGTGTAGGAGTTGTTTGAAGTGAAGAGATTTCGTTTGGAGTGAAAACATTTCATTTTGAAATCTGAAATCTCATGCAACAGTCTTCAGTAATCGATTACTGATAGTGGGTAATCGATTACCCAAACTCTCTGTTTACTGTTCTTTTAAAAAAACGAATTAGAGTAATCGATTACACTATTTGGGTAATCGGTTACTCAACTTTTGTAAAACTGGTAATCTGTTACTCAAAGGCAGTAATGGATTACTCTGAACAGTTTAAAGTTGGATAACTCTTTTTCTCACACATGTAACTTGTTACTTAGATGAAGTAACCTGTTACGCACTATTTTGAAAAATATTTTGAGTATTTTTAAAGTGTTTCATTTTTCTTTAAAAATAGTTTGAGCATTACTACTTTGTATATTTAAGAGTTTTAAGATAGAAGTACCTATAGAGACTTAATCTAATTTTCTTGAAGCTTTAATCTTCTTTGTCTTCATAAGTATTATTCCTTTTCTTCTTTTTGGTGATTTTGGTGTCTTGATCAAAACGTTGCCAAGGTCAGAGGCAAAGATCTTCTTCACATCCGACAATATCCCAATCTGTGTTATCATTATAATTTAAGTCTCTAAGATTTGACAATATCATAAATTATGTTTTGGTTTTATTTTTGTCGTCGTGCTTCAATAATACATCAACTTTAGTTCTTGTCTTAATCTATGTCTCTAAATTCCAGGAGTTCCCCAACCTCCGCTCTCATTTTAAGTTTTTTCTCCAAGATCCAAAAGTACACCCATATGGTTTCTCATTTTAATTTTTGTATCTGAGATCCAACAGTTCCTCATTCGGTGTCCTCATTTTATATTTTGTGTCCAAGATCTGGCACTACTGACTTTCTTTCTCGTTTTAATTTTTATGTTAGAGATATAACACTATTGTGATTTGTGTTCTCCTTTTAATATTTGTCTTAAGCTCAAGTAGTATTCCGACCTAAGTTCTCATTTCAATCTATGTATCCAAGATTCTGTAGTACCTCGACTTGCATTCTAGTTTTAATCTTTGTCTCTGAGATCTAGTGGTACCCCATTCTAAGTTCTCGTTTAATATGTCTTAAAGATAAGGGAGTACCTCAATGTGCTTTATCATTTTAATTTTTGTCTCTGAGATACGATAGTTCTTTGTCTTGCTTTGTCGTTTTAATTTTGTCTTTTATATCCGACACAACGTTGATATGCATTCTCATTTTAAATTTTTGATCTGAGATCCGCATGTACTACGATGTTCGTTCTCATTATATATTTTGCCTTTCAAATCCTCCTCTACCCAACTTGTGTTCTCATTTTAATTTATATCACCGAGATATGGTAGTACCCCGACTTGTATTCTCATTTTAAGTTATGTTTCCAAGATCTGATAATACACCAATGTGTTTTCTCGTTTTAATTCTTTGTCTACGAGATTCGGCAGTTCCCTGATCTGTATTCTCGTTTTAATATTTGTATGCAAGATCCGGTAGTACACCAACATGCTTTCTCTTTTTAAGTTTTGTCTAGGATATCCAGCAGTCCCCCGATATGCATTCTCGTTTTAAATTTGCTCTTAGATTCGTGTGTACCATGTGTTTTCGTTGTAATTTATGTCTATAAGATATGGTAGTATCATATCCTATTTTCTTGTTTTAAATTTTTTCTATGAGATCTAGTAGTTCAGTGACGTGCTTTCTCATTTTAATTTTTGTCTCTGAGATTCGATAATTCCTCATCCCGTTTTCTCAATTTAATTTTTGTCTCTAAGATTCGATAGTTCCTCATCATGCGTTCTTGTTTTAATTTTTGTATATAAGATCCCGTAGTCCATACCTATTTTTTCGTTTTAATTTTTGTGTCCAATATCTAGTAGTACCTCGATATGCCTTTTCGTTTTAAATTTTTGCTCTGAGATCCACTTGTACCTTGACTTGCATTTTCGTTTTAATTTATGTCTCTAAGATATAGTAGTATCCCAACCTACTTTCTTGTTTTATATTTTGTCTTTGAGATCTAGAAGTTTAGTGACCTACTTTCTCTTTATATTTTTTGTCTCCGAGATACAATAGTACCCCAACATGCATTACCATTTTAATTTAAGTAATCTTTGAGATTCGGTGTACCTCAAATTGTGTTCTACTTTTAATTTTTATCTTTGAGCTTCGGTAGTGTCCCAACATGAGTTTTTGTTTTACTTTATCTCCAAGATATAGGATCACCCCGACATGCCCTCTCTTTTAATTTTCGTTTATGTGTTCTTGAAGTACATTGACTTGCAATCTCATTCTAATTTTTATCTTTGAGATCTAGTAGTATCCCGAGTTGTGCTTTCATTTCAATGTGTATTTTCGAGATACGGTAATATTTCGACCTATGTTATCATTTTAACTTTTGTCTCTGAAATCCTGTAGTACTCAACTTGTGTTCTAATTTTAATTTTTGTGTTTATGATTTGATAGTATCTTGACCTATGTTCTTATTTAAATTTGTGTCTCCGAGATACAACAATACCCTCACGTGCGTTATCGTTTTAATTTATGTCTCCAATATCTGATTTATTTTTTGTTTTCAAGATCTACTGACATTTTTTGAGGTTTATTAATCTATGTTTTAAGACACATTAAAGAGAATAGGGTTAAGATGATGAACACAACTATTTATATCCTGGTTCCACATACTACCCATGCTAGTTGCCAATCTAATTTTGGGATTTTCTTTGGTATGCTTTCAGAGTTTTTGATTGCAAGCATACCCTCTCACCTAGGCTAGTTGATACTCCACAACTACCAAGAAATCACACTAACTCGAATGGTATACTACTTGATCTTCTCTATTAGGACATACCCATTCCTCTCTTTCTTATGCCTCAAAGAAAATAATTCAGTGTTGGGAATAAATCACCTTTATGTGCAGAAAACAAGTCTAAGAAAATCAACTCATAGAATCTCATAATAGATGTACCATAATAAAACATCTTGAGAAAAGAGAAAGAATAAAATATATGCTCTTGAATCTTTAGTTCCATCACCATTCCTGTAAAACGGAGACAAGTGATAGATGGAGGTTTGAGTTAGATAGCTCAGACAACTATATGGTTAAAACTACTTACTTGGTTTAGATGAATTAACAACAATCTCCTATAGGTAAAGATTTAAAAAATTACAGCATTAACTGTGTGCCTACAAATATTTGTTGTTTTATTTGGAAACTCCTAAGAAAAAGGCTCCCAACAAAGGATGAATTGTATGAGATATTATTGTGAGGGTGAAAGATATGACTTGCACATTTTGCAAAAACATGTTGAATCTATTGATTACTTATTCTTATCTTATAACTTTGCTTCAAGTGTTTGAAAATGTTTTTATTCTTGGTTACAAGTTCCTTTTTCAATTCCTTCTATAATCCTGGTTTTCTTCAAGCTTCATGAATCACTTCGAAGAGGTAGATGTGCTAAACTATGGAGAATGTTATGGTTTAAGGTGGTGTGATCCTTGTCGATTATGAGAAATGAAGCAATTTTATTGTAGAATGCTCCAAGCTATGTGCATTTATTTGATTTGGTTCAAATTAGATCTTGGATTTGGTTCATCTCTTGTTTCTCAAAATTCTTTATATTTTGCAAATTTGTGTATGGATTCGAAACTTTATATAACTCTAAGTTCTACAAAGGTTGTTAGTTGAACTTTCTTTATATTGGATATACACCCTTTTTACTTAATTTAATACAATTTTTCCTTATTCAAAAATAGAATGTGGTAGGTTTTCACAAAAGTGATTCTCATAATGAATATGAATTGTTTCTCCCTCTTATGCAATTTCTATGTGTCAGTTATTTAAGAAACAAATTGAGTAATTAGATATTTATATTGTGGGTCTAAACTTTGTATATTGAATGAGAATAGCATGCTCTTAAAATAATTATTTTTCTAGAAGTGATCATTATATCATTCATTATTCATATTTAATTATTATTAACTTTTAATATAAGTAATACATTAATAAACAAAAGATAAATAATACAGTAATTATATAATAACCATATATAAATCTGTATTGTAACTATGCATAATTATTACATTAATTCAATAATGATTACAAAAATGATAATATATTACTCATTCAATATTATGGGTTTTTAAAGATCACCTAGTTGCCCTACCCCTACGATTCATCATTACTTGTTTCAACCACTTGCACTTTTTTGTACACAAAATCATTGGCAATCCAGAGATAAGCACAGAAGTTAAGAGCACCTAACCCAGCCAAGACCAAATAAAAGTAATCAAGGTGTGCCCTATTTAGATTGTTTCCCAACCATGTCCCACCAGTTCTTGAGGAAATTGCCACTACAATAGTTATAATAGCATTGGTAACAAAACCTCCAATTCCAACTGTGCTCATATATGCTGCAGCTCCTAAGCTTCTCATCGTATCAGGCATTTGACTATAGAACAATTCTTGAAGTCCAACAATTGTGAATGAATCAGCAACGGCAAAAACACAGTACTGAGGTAGCATCCACCAAATGCTCATTGGTATAACTGCTTCTGGCTTGTCCAAGAGACCATGGTCTCTAGCAACACCAACCCTTTTGGCTTCAACAAGAGCTGATATAACCATGTTGATTATGGACAAAACAAGACCAGTTCCAATCCTCTGAAGCACTGTTATACCAGAATCATGTCCTGTGATTTTTCTAGCAAATGGCACAAAGTAGAAGTCATAGAGTGGAATGATGATAATGATGAAAATTCCAACAACGCCTTGGAGTGATGCTGGAGGGATTTGGAAGTGTGGTCCCATTGAACGAACCAGTGTGTTGCCTTGCTTGGTGAAATATGTGCTTAGTTGACTTTGTATAACGGTGAACATTAAGCAGCTTATCCATATAGGGATTAGGCGAATAGCAAGCTTCACTTCTTCAACTTGAGTAACTGAGCATAGCCTCCAAGGGTTTCTAGTTTTGCTTGAAGCATCAAGTTCATCAATGATCATTGCCTTGTGAAAAAATCTAGGGTAATTATTTCAAAAGAAATATGTTAGAAGAAATAGACATGTATCATTTAGTTGAAGTATCAATATAAAAAGTCTAGCCACATAAAGTCTCAAGTTGTAGAAGAAAGAGTTGTAAATTCCATAGTCCAGATAAGATGAAAAACATTTATTAATTAATCACAATGGGTCAATAACTTAAAGAGTATTTTTATTAGTCTTTTACTTTCTTTCCTTTTTAGGAATTATAGTAAAAGTTAAAAGTTTTTCCACTTTTAGGTAGGCTTGTGGTTTGGCTATATAATCCATCCCTTTGTATTTACCAATCATGTAGTTCAATAATAAAAGTATTATTCAGTTTTCTCTTCTCATCTTCTTTATTGATGTTAATTGAAAGATATCAATTGCCATAGAGAGCTTGAGTTTTTACAAGGTATCAGAGCATTTTCAAGCAAAGTGACTGCCATATTTTTAACCTTCAATGCATATATATTAAACACTATCTATAAAACATGCAATTATTTATAAATAAGAAAAACACCTGTACTCATCAGTAGTCTCGATAGATGCATGAAATTTGGGTTGAGATTGGAGATTGTCTGAACCAACATGGTCATCATTTCCATACCAATAGTTATTGCGCGTGTCTTTCACCTTCCACTTGCGAAAAGTAGCAACAAAAACTTGGGCAACACTGGTGAATGGGCTCCCTTTTGGGATTTCCTTTCTGTACCGTTTAATTCCTAACAATATCGATAACAATCCAACCGCGAACACGGCCGTCATTAATGCAAACGGCACACCCCACCCTATATTGTCAAGATTATGAATCATTTTAGATCATGTTGTAATGACAGCGTGAAATATAATCCATTAAAAAGAGTATAAAAATCTATAATTATTGTTAATTAACACAGTTAATTCAAAGATAATAAGTAGCTTATTTGATACATTTTTTTAATATTTGTCATGTATATTTAAGAAATAAATGCATATAAAACTCATAAAATTCATATTCTTTGCAACTAGCCATCATGGATTATTTTTAGTTTTTATTTATTTCTTCAACATCATCAATTGGTAAAATTGGTTTATACATAAATATAATATTACTAATAGGCTAACAAGGAATCCACTACAATTGGAACTAGAAAAACATTAATACAATATTGTGTGTAAATCAACAATAAAACCATTCCGATGTTAAAATATAATTTGATTGAGAAGAATAAGAGATAAATAAGTTTAAAGGTAAATGATGACATAATAATAATGTTGATATGTTAATAGATTAAAACTCAATAATAATGACTATGAGATTTAAACAAAATGCACGAGTTTAAAATTTTCACGGTTAGTAATTTAACATTATGTTTATAATGTGATTAATTTTATAAATAATTAAGGTTTATGGAATAATTAAAGAAAAATAGTTTAACAAGTTAGAATTTAAGAGGTTCCCTAGAATATCAATTAAGATATAAATTAAAAAAGATCATTATCATGAATATTAAAATAAAAAAACAAACTATTAAGGGTTCAAATAATAACCACCTCCAGATATACAACAATGAACACAGCAGAAGTTGAGCCAAAAGCCGTTCCCAAGTACCACCAGTTGAAAAATGACCTCCTCGCATCCCTCTCCTTTGCTGTAGTGTCATCGAACTGATCCGCCGCGAAGGTTTGGACGCTCGGCTTTTGCCATCCTTCCCCAAGGGCTGAGAGGTACAACATTGTGAAGAACAACACCTTATGCTTCAATACTGTGACTGATAGTGTCAAGAAAATCATGGCCTGCATGTCATGTTTATGTGACATTAGGGCAAGAGATATTATAAGTGATTGTAATGTTGTAAGTTGAGATAATTGGCAAAGTTAGGATAGGTAAAAGAAAATCCTAATTGTAACTAATGGTATATAGCTAGGATAGGTAAAAGAAAATCCTAATTGTAAGTAATTGTCAAAATGATGACAATATTACAGTTATAAGTAGAGATGATTTGTCTATGCCCATGAATGCTGGCAAAATTTTAAGCGGACGTAGGTATACTCATATTATCTTAACGGACAAAATGACATGCCCTATCCATTTTAAAGTAAGCTAATGGATAAATCTAATACAATAAAATAAGAATTTTTTAAAATAAAGTAGTTAAGATAATTTCTTTTAAAAAAACTTTGATATTTTATATAAAGTTGAACAAATCATGATACATTACATGAGACATTAAATCACATTATATGATAATTTATTTAAATTTTTTTATTGCACTACACCGGTGGGTCGCCGCGCACATTGTCTGTTAGAAATGTCTATGGGTAAGGCGGGCAAACAGGCAGGGTAAAAAGGCAAATTTGTATGTTTTGTCTACAAAAATTTGTGGGTTTTGCCCTATTTTACTATCTATAGTTATACGTTCAATTTATAGTATTATTATGTAAAAATCCATATTATCGCATTTTAATATGTCAAATTTATAAATAAAAATTGAAAGAATTTGCTGGCAGGAACTTAAATTTAAATGAAGTACCTACAAGTATTCAGATATGTGAAAGAGAAAATTTTAAAAGTTTTAAAATTATTTAATTTAAAAAGTAGCAAAATTTTTAAAATAGTTTTAGTATAATGTGTCAGTATCTATTAGTATTAGATACTCTAAACGCCTAAAGTCTTATTGACACCAGCCTTGAACACGGTCACCATCATGGCAAATTTTTGAAAGGGCGAAATGAAATCATGGGAGAGACAAAAACAATTGTATGATAGTATACAAAATAGATAAATAGTTTATACAATAATAGTAGTGTAAGATTGTTTTTATATTGTTATTATATTATTTATATATTAATCATTAATGATAATCTTGAATGATTAACAACATATTAAGCATGAATTTTTTTTACTGTGAATAGGGATTACAAAAAACCCGTATTAGTAGGTACCAGTAGGTAAAACCCATATGGATATGAGTCACAAATGGGTACCCGCAGGTATTATAAACGAGTTTTTAAAAATATTCGTTGTACGTACGGGTGAGTACGGGTATTATGGTACCCGTGCTTGCGGGCACTCGTTATTTATATGATTAATATATTATATTTAATACATTATTCTAACATTCATTACACTATGTACATTTTTTCCTTTTACTTTGTTTACATATTTTGTTGAGTTTGGTGGTGAAACACCCTACAAATATTATTACACATGTAAAAATACACATGTCTTACAAAGAAAATATATACTTTTTGTTAAGGAAATGAGAACAAAAAATCACACAAATAGAAAACACCAATAAATTTAGCATTTTTGCCAAATATTCAATCAAAAGGTACAAAAATAATTAAGTTTCATCTCATCTGAAACATAGTAGAAGTAAAAAATTAAAAATTCGTTTATAATATAGGAAACTCGCGGGTACCCAGAAATATCCGCAAATACTCGCACATGAATACTCGTACGGGTATGAGTGGGTATGGGTAATGCTCTCCTATTTTGAAAAGGATAGCGGGTAGCTGCTACCCGTGCCCATCCGTGGCCATTGTCATCCCTAACCGTGAAACATAAATAATAGGAATTATCCTTATGGGACGGGAGCAATGATTCAAATTGCATACTGTATTATGTGATATGACTGTAATATTGTAGTTGCGGTTACTGCCGTAACTACATCACACCACAATTATGGTATGATATTGAATCACAATGATGTGGTTGCATCACTTTATAACATAACTGCATTATATCACTTCATGCCGCATTAGACTACATCAATTTTTAAAATATTTTTTACTCCTAAAATAATTCATACCGCAATAGTCTCAATCTGTATTGTAGCATTCATAATAACCACATGTTAGAATTTCTGACAATTTATGGGTTACAAATATAATTCTATGATTGTGTTATGGCCATTATGTAATTAGCCAAAATATAAAATGATCTTCATTAATTAATTTGGTGGCTAAGGGCATATGTGTCATAAATAATATAAGTGTAGATATCTTCAAGCAATTTCTGATTTGATGAAGGGACTGAATCAGAATTATTGCAACTTAAGTCTTCGGGGTTACTTTTATGGGTTATGGTCCCCATTTGTAGAGCAACGAGTTTTAAGGTGTAGGGTTGAGGAGAATAAGGGTGGATTAGGATAGTGTTATCCATAAGGGATAAAACACTATCAAGTCATCCACAACATAAGAATAAGGCATCTCTCCTCACATAAGGCACACTCTCACCATAAGGCGCATTCTCTCATTCCCCTATAGAGAGAAACTAAGGAAAAACATTCGGCGCTCTATCATTTGGAAGATCATCGCACCCTCACACCTTCGAGATTCCGGAAATAGCTCAACAAGGTATATTCTTCATCTTCACCATGAACTCATTTGGGGTTTCTTCGGTCTGGATCATGGTTGTTCCATTTGGGTTTATGTGTGGGCATAAACATTAGGTTATGAGAACAAAGTCATGGTCATAAGGATTTCCGCATTCAATCTAAGAATTATAGATGGAGAAATTCTCCAACAAGTGGTATCAGAGCCACCCCAATTTGATTCATGAGTGAAATTAGGGTTCTTGCTTTTCTTCCCCAAAATCTGGATTGATTTAGGGTTTATGGTGTTTTATTCATGCCATGGATCGATTAGGATAGAAATTGATTGTTTTCCATGTATATATGTATAAATACGAACTGAATCAATGTCTTTCTGCTGTTTTCTTGAAATTTTGGTTGATTTTTCGAAGAACAGCAATGTAGAAATTGTATTGTTCGTGTTCTGTCACAGTGCTCTCGCTCAAGCGAGACAAGCGACAGTGGCTTGCTCAAGCGAGAGCTAAACAGAAGCATTGGCTTCTAATGTGCTTAAGCGAGAAGATCCTCGCCCAAGCGACAGCTCGCCCAAGCGAGTGTATAGGCGACATAAGGCTCGCTCAAGCGAGAGCCAAGCAGAAGCATTGGCTTCCATTGCGCTCAAGCGAGAGTACGATAAAGTTTATGGGGCTTTGGTATCATTGTGTATTGGTTTTAATTGTTATTTGGTTGTCCATTAAGGTTGTATGCTATTTTAAGTGAGCCAATTGAAGTGAAATGTCGCCAAAGTGACATCTCTCATGGATATAACTCATAAGGAATATTAGATGTAAATGTGTATGATTATTTATGCGAGTATTAGCTGGCCCAAAGAAAAGTTAATATTTGGTCGAAGATCATGCACACCTATGATGATAAACATGTTATAATTCTAAATTTTATACATGTGACTGATGAATCAATCCAAAGAGGGATTCGTCAGTTGACATGCCTTATTATAAATGTTTGATCATTACAACACGAGTACCACTTGCAGTTGATGTCACTTTCCGAAGACTTGATATTAATGGTACACTAAGTATCTTAGTTTGGACATACCATTGTTTAAGCACATTGATAATTTTAAGTTGTGAGCATATTTTAATACTTTGTCTTTTGTCTGAATCAGCTACATCAATTGCTTATATATATGCGAATTTGAATTCGGTTTCAGTCCTTAATGGTGAAAATTTTAAGGACTGGAAAGAGAACATGAAAATTGTTCTTGGCTGCATGGATCTGGACTATGCATTAAGGGTAGAGCAACCCCTTCTCCTACGGAATCCAGTGCCTCTAAAGAGAGGAAGGATTATGAGAAGTGGGATCGCTCTAATCGCAGGAGTCTAATGATCATTAAGCGCGGCATTCCATAGGTCTTTAGGGGTACTATCTCGGAT
>NC_032010.1:11032167-11052467 GCF_001865875.1 Lupinus angustifolius | reverse complement strand
GTTTAAGATATCTTATAACTGTCAAAGGGAGAAATGGAATTTAAATGAGCTTATTTCATTTTCTGTGCAAGAAGAGGAAAGACTGAAGCGAGAAAGGATTGAAAGTGCCCATTATGTTACTACCTCTAAAGACAAGGGCAAAAGGAAAATCATTTCAGAGCCCAAGAATGAAGCTGCTAAGGGTCCAGTGCAAAAGAAATAGAAGCAGGATGATGTATGTTACTTTTGCAAAGGAACTGGACATCAAAAGAATAAATGTGTAAAGTATCATGCCTGACGTGCTAAGAAAGGTACATTTCTTACTTTGGTCTGTTCTGAGGTCAATTTAACTTCAGTGCCTGGAAACACCTGGTGGTTAGACTCCGGTTCAACTTCTAACATCAGTGTTTCAATGCAGGGTTGCCTGAGCTACCGAAAACCTAATTATGTTGAAAGATACATCTACGATGGCGATGGAAAATCGGTAGAAGTGGAAGCTATAGGGGATTTTAGATTGTTATTGTGTACTAGTTTCTATTTGGATTTGAAAGACATTTTTGTTGTACCGTCTTTTAGACGGAATTTAATTTATGTTTCTTATTTGGACAAATTTGGTTATTGTTGTTCATTTGGAAACAATTCGGTTCAATTGTCTTTAAATTCAAATGTTATTGGAACTGGTTCACTTATGTTGAATGACAACCTTTATATGCTGAATATCATAACTGATTATAGCGAAACCCTGAATGTGGAATCACGTGGTACTAAGCGTAAAATTGAAAATAATAATTCAGGTGCATTATGGCACAAGCGCCTAGGTCACATTTCTCAAAAGAGAATTGAGCGTCTTGTGTCAGATGGGATTTTGGATTCCATTGACTTCACAAACCTTAGTGTTTGCGTTAAATGCATAAAAGGAAAATAGACCAAACAATCGAAATATGGTGCATATAGAGCTTCAGACGTCTTAGAATTGATACATACGGATGATCATCACACCCTCATACCTTCGAGATACCAAATGGCTAATCAAGGTATGTTCTTCTTCTTCACCATGAAATCATTTGGGGTTTCTTCGGTCTGGACTATGGTTATTCCATTTGGGTTTATGTATGAGCATAAACATTAGTATATAGGAACAAAGTCATGGTCATAAGGATTTCCGCATTCAATCTAAGGATTATAGATGGAGAAATTCTCCAACACTACAGTCACAATGACTACCATCACAATCATAGCTATAACCACAATTTAAAATTGAATATAATAAGTATAAAGAAACCTCAAGTTATATGAGAAATTGTTGCATCACAAAAACCAACTAATTCAGGCATCAACCAAGTGATGAGGATGAAAAAACATTACATTTTTGAAGGAATATAATATCCATGCAATATGATAATAAAAATTTATACATAATTGTTATATCATTATTCATTAGTATTCCTAATTACAATAATGATGATTAAAGAATTCTTACATCATCTAAATAATAGATCATGTAATGGTAATGTATATAACTCTTATACCCATTTTTTTCTCTTTTACAAGAATAGTTAAAATAGAGAAGAGAATGAGATACCAATAGAAAAAGGAAGGAATATAATATGAGGATGAAAAAACATTACATTTTTGAAGGAATATAATATCCATGCAATATGAGTATAAAAATTTATACATAATTATTATATCATTATTCATTAGTATTCCTATTTACAATAATGATGATTAAAGAATTCTTACATCATCTAAATAATAGATCATGTAATGATAATATATAGAACTCTTATACCCATTTTTTTTCTCTTTTACAAGAATAGTTAAAATAGAGAAGAGAATGAGATACCAATAGAAAAAGGAAGGAGGACACAATGATGGACTTGAATCGACCAAGATAAGAATCAGCGATGATGGCACCCACGAAATAGAAAAGGGCGGTAAAACCATTCCAAGTGTTGACATTCTGTACGGCTTCACGGCTTCAGTCACTGGCTCGTGAAGCTCTTTTGTCAGGTATGTCACCAAATTCCCAGCCAATCCTATAAATGCAAATCGCTCTGCAAATTCCATAACTGCAACAAAAAAATGGTAAAATTAGCAACAAAAGAGTACTATAAAGTCTGTTTACGACTTGGTTTTTGCAGGCAATGAGTAGAATTTGAAGACATGAAATATACTTGAGAAATAACTTTTAAGTCTTTGTTTCCTTTTCCTTCAAATAAATCGCAAATAGACCCGGAGAAAATTAATAGATAGGAGTACTTACAAATGATGAACAGGGCAGCATTCCAGCCACCCTTGAGTTTTTTGGTGGGGTTAACATTTTGGATTTCCAAGGTACTGTAATTGCTGTCATCTTCCATGGTTATGCAGAATTGAGTTGTATATCAATAAATAAAGCTGGGCTCGGGAATATTGATGATTTATTTATATGCACAAAACAAAGTTTGTGGCAGGTTCAATAATGCAGATTACAATTGCCAACCTCTAAGGGGAAGGTTTTTCTAATGTCTTGAAGTTACTTAGAGGTTAATATTTATGCACATGGAATATTATTTCTTTTAAACTGTGGGCGTGATTGAAGTGGTGGTCACTGTGATTATTGTTGTGATCATTAAAATGTAAATTGTGGCTATTATGGTGTGAATTATTTTGTGAGTAAAAATATATTTTTAACAGCCATATGGTATGCTGCCTGATGCATTATGTTTTAGCCTGATGCGGTCTAAATGCAGTTTTGTTGTGGTCTGTTGCGGTGATATCACTGTGGTTCAGTATCACACCTCAATTGTGACACTTACCACAACGGCAATATTGCGGTCATATAATGTGATGTGGTCATCAATTTGAAACATTGATTATCCTATTATCTATTATTTGCAGGGTGGCAAAAAAACTCATATCCGTGGGTACTTGTGGGTAAAACCCATACGAGCACGGGTATAAGTCACAAACGGGTACCACGGATATTATAAATGAGTTTTTAAAAATACGCGTAGTACATACGGGTGGATACGGATATTATGGTACCCGTGCTCGTAGCTACCCATTATTTATATGATTAATATATTATATTTAATTAAAATAAAAAGTACATTATTCTAACATTTATTATACTATGTACATTTTTTCTCTTTATACTTTGTTTACATATTTTATTGAGTTTGGTGGTGAAACACCCTAAAAATATTATTACATGTGTAGAAACACACACGCTTTACAAAGAAAATGTATAATTTTTGTTACGGAAATGAGAACAAAAAATCACACAAATAGAAAACACCAATAAAATTAGCATTTTTGCCAAATATTCAATCAAAATGTACAAAAATAATTAAGTTTCATCTCATTTGAAACATAATAAAAGTAAAAAACTAAATATTCATTTATAATATAGGAAACCTGCGGGTACCCGTTGTACTCGCGGGTACCCAGAAATACCCGCGAATACCCGCACACGGTTACCCGTACGGGTACGAGCGAGTATGGGTAATGCTCTTCTAATTATTTATATCAGTGTTGTAAAAAACGGTTCATGCCGACCGATTTAACACTAAACCGGTCTTAATACCTGTACGGTACAACAATTATATCAGTCCTGCAATCTTATCAGTCAAAAATGATCAAAGTTGGTCGAAATCGGACATACTGACTACTTTTCAATTGAACCGTGCAGGTCATACCAACCAATTTTTATTTAAAATTAATTTTGTAATGAAAGCAAAAGTATTATTGATTTTTTATTGATTTTTCAATGTTAATATATATATATATATATATATATATATTATATAATATATATAATTTCGTCGGTATGCGGTTTAATTAGTAAACAACTGATTGAACTGCTATACCACTATATCAATACTCTAACCAGTTTAATGGCCGATACGATACTAACATATTGATTTATGTATTAATTATTGACTATAATATTTATGTACCATAATATTTATATAAAATATAATATATTATTCATGTTTCATTTATACTCATTAGATTTAAGATGACCAATAATATTTAAACATAGAAGTTAGATAATACAATAATATTATAACAAACTCTTACATTATTAAGCCATATATTCTTATTAATTTTTCTTAATTATTATTGGCTCTTACACTAAAATAATACATATGAACAAATTGATTATATACAAGAATTCATGGTTACTAGATAGATACAACACTTATTTATTTGTTAGAAATATTAATAAATAAAATATATCTTCTAGAACTTCAGATAAAAGTAGTCTACAATTTGATTATTATAATTGTTATTTTTATGTGTCATCAGAAGAAAGTAAAAAAAATTAATTAAGAATGTTGTTAGTTAATTTGCTGTTATATAACTGTGGTTTCGTCAATCCACTTTATCATATAGTTATTGTTTTTTCTCTCCACTCACTTATTTTATTATTTTGATCAATAAACTATATATTTTCTAATTTTATTAAGTTTACTAAGCTTCTCTGGTGTAATTTAGATGAAAGTGGGGAACAGATTTATTAACTGTCATGTAAGAAAAGTATAAAAAATAGTCTTCTCTCCCTGCTTTATCATCACTAGTGTGTTGACCTATTGTTTAGAAGATATTTATCTAAAAAAGTTGGATCAACATAAGCTTGGTGATAATCTCTGGAAGGGAAAATAAAGGCATCAAGGGGTAAGACAATAATAGAGTAAAATTGATAAATTCATAAAGTAACACATAAATTTAATTTTCATAAGCTAACAATTTTATCCGCATCAAGACATGCTAAAGAAAAAGGACAAATAAATCATTCAAAAAATCAAAAGGTACAAAACATTATCTAAGACAGTTAAAATAAAAAACTCAGAATGGAGAAAAAAATGTACAATTTTGTAAATATATAAAAGTAATATATAATTGGAATATTAAACTTATTTTATTACGTAAAGTTCTTCTAAAAGTAAGAAATCTGCAAAAAGAAAATAACTTAAATTATTCAGAAAAGTAAAAGGTATGATAATAACACATGTAAATAGAAAGTAAGGAGAAAAATAATAAGAGGCAAAGAAAATGTCCATTATCAATTAATGAGAGATTTAAATTTCAGAGAGCTATGTGCTGATTTCATATTTTGAAATTATTTAATGATCAACTTGTTGTTAATGTTATTGAACATTTATTGTTCAATATAAGTCACAAGACAATCATTTATTCATGTATATCTCATTCGATTGCATGATCTGTTTTTCACAATATTCAAGTTGAAAATACTTTTTCTACAATTTTTCTCGCAAAAGGTAAAATCTATGCTAAATTAATAAAAAGATAAACTAATGAGTAAAAATGTGTTATACACTTTCAATCAACTTACTTGAAAAATTATTGTTTCCCTTCATTCAATAGTGTTATGCATATCAATGATGTAAGTTTCAAGTTGATTATCAAGCATCACTAAATCAGTGGAACAAAAATGAGGTATAAACTTTACAAATTCAATTAGTTTTGCTATATCAAAACTAGAGAACTAACAAAGCGTTGATCTAGTGGTGTAAGGTCACGCTCGATCTCTAATGTCGATGGTTTGATTCCTATGAACGCCATTTGTTGGAAGAGGTAGTCATGAACCCTGAAAGGGATTAGTTTCCTATCCAAAAAGTTGAGGAAATACCATTGTTAGTACCTAAAAATAATATCAAAATTAGAAAACAAATCAGTATTTGTTTTAGAAAAATGATCGTGGAGTTTTTAAGTTCTATATCCACAATATTATAAAATAATTTAATACAATAATGATTATTTACTTTTTATTACGCAAATAAAAATTGAATCTTATATATGGTATGTGTAATTTTTGAAATAATTCAGGGTGTGCAAAAGTATGCATTTGTATATGGTATACCTCTATTTATATAGGGAAGGAATGAGAAAGGAATAATTAGCAGAGCTAAAAATGATAAATATTATCAATATGCATTATCAAATTTTCCAAACTCGCAATTTCACCATAAGTTTAATTTGCTAAAATAAAGGAATAGTTGACTATAAAATATGTGATCATAATTTTAATTTGAATATCAATGTGTATTATTAATGCTCATTACCAAATGAATAATTAGGTGAGTTATATGAGTTACAAAGGAATGACCATTATTTTAATTTGCATAAATTGGCACCAAGAGCAAAGTTTGTATATAAAAATTATGAGTATCTAATTGCCTAATTAACCTTCATATAATAATTATTAATTTTATATGAGTTATATATAGTAGTATGGATATGGTTATTGTTTTATCTCAAAAGTCACATTATTATTATTATTTTATCAATAAACTATATATTTTTGTTTAAATTTATTAAATTTGACGGAGTTCCTTTGGTGTACTTCATAGGAAAGTATTCTATATAATTTTTTGGTATTACTAAAAGTATTCACTCACTTTATAATAAGAAACTAATTTCTTTTAAGTTCATGAGGGATCTAGCAAGGTCTTCTACTATTAGACCAATGCCTTGTTGGTATTCTAAAGATTTAGTAACATAATAGTTATTTTTATTTGTCATGTAAGGAAAGTGAGAAAAATTGTTTTTAATTAAGAATGTTCTTTATTGTTTTAGTGTTACACGGTTGTGGTTTTTGTCTCTCCACTTTATCGTATGTAGGGGTGAGCGTGGAATAGGTTAAGTATGTTTTTCACCCGTCCATAAATATTAATCGGGTCAATTTTTGAACTTGAATCCATCCCTAGGATGAGATGCGTAAGAGACATGTCCAAAATAAGACGTATCAAGATAGGGACGAGTCCGTGTTGGAAAAGGACAAAATGACAAATGTAAATTTTTTCTCAAATCTTTAACCATGCACAATCAAAATTATCACAATGTATATATAAACTCAACTAAAACCTGCATCCCACATACATCAACATATAAACTACAACTGTAAATTGCATCCTTCAAACTAAAAATTATCACAATCACGTGACTGAAAATTATAGGAGATATTGAAAATTTCAGAACAATTTAAACTATCAAGTGTCAATATAAGCTGGAATATTATTGTAAATGATAAAAAACACATGAGAACTGAAAGGACAATAACATGTCAATACTCAAAAGTTCACACAAAAACGAATATAATAACTAGCTATTAACTGACAAATGAAACTTAAGTTAGAGTTCACACAAAGTGCGCAAAACTAAAAATTAATTGATATTCTATCAATCGAGATTCATGGGCTTGTAGGTATTTGAGTTATGTGAGATTAACATAATGTGTATTGATAGATACTTATTCAACTATTCTTGATATATAACTATAAGGACGAGTCGGGTGGCCTAGACATAGACCTGAACCAATCCTTTTTGACGACAGGTCTGTTCCCTTTAATCTCGTTTGTCTTTTTTTGTATTTGGATGGGTCAGGCCGGTCCCTAAGTCGTCAGGTTGATTAAGACAGATCTATGGGTCGGGTCAGGTCTTGCTCACCCCTAATCATATGGTTATTGTTTTTCTCTCTACTAATTTATTTGTTATTTTTATCGATAAACTATACATATTTTTTAACTTTATTATGTTTGTATGTAGAAAATTATGATAGTAAAGATTGGTTAGTTAGTTTAAATAATATATTATATAGTTAAACCCTATTTAAAATAATAAAACAATAATGATCTAAATAATAACTAAGAAGATAAACTCAAACAAAATAAATATAAGTAGACTATATAGGATAATTGTGTGACGATATAAATATCCTCTATGACACTCTCAAGCTAAAACATATTAAGTTTTAAACTTCTTAAGAATGATTCCTTAAAAATGAAAATAACTAGATAAAAAAAATACGAGCTCCATATAAAAATTATTGAACGATGTTGTGAATCGTAAAGTCTACATATATATATGGTCAACATCAGAATGATCGTCGATGCGAAAAATAGTCAGAACTAATATAATTCACCAATGTGATAAAAAAGCATTATTGGAATGATCGTTATCGATATGAGAAATCATTGGTAATAACCATCGGAAAGATCGTTAATGAAAAAAAAGTCATTACTAATCTCTAATGAGAGAAAGTATATTACTGGAATGATCATCAATGGAAAGAGAATTTATTGGTATAATCACATGATGATTATCAAAGGGAGAAGAAGTTGATACTAATACAATTTATTACATGGAGATAAAGTATTATCAAAATGATCATTTGTGACCAACAGAGGTTGGTTCAAATGGTACATGTTTGATTCCCCTTAAGTAAAGTTTTGGGTTCGAGTCTTATGGATGAAAAAAATGTCCGCTGGGAGAGTTAGCCTCACGTGCCTGTGGATGTTTCTAGCTCGGATAGGATTACTTCCGGTGCGAGAATACCTGTGAGAAACAAAAAATAAATAATCATTTGTGTAAGTGAAATCGATATATATATATATATAATGAACTAAACTTTTGTATTGGAATATGTTGGTATTTGTTTATTTGGAAGAATATTAAATGCATGTAATATGAAATTATCAGGTGGAGAAAAAAAAAGATACATGCATTGAGTGTAATATTTGGATAATTGTAATTGGCTGCAATATCATATTTTTATGTAAGAATCTATGCAACTATAATATTAGTATATATCATTTATGTTAACTATTGAGTGAAATATTTTTGTATCGTATTTATATATACTATAATATATCATTCATCATTTATTGTATTTGCTATATTTAAGAAAGTCAATAATTATTAAATATAAATGTTGGATAATGCAATAATATTATAACAAAGTTTTACACTATTTTTTTAAATTTTCTTAGTTATTATTGATTCTTATATAAAAATTGATAAATTAATTGTATGCGAAAATTTAAGGTTCATACATAGATATCACATTAACTTAATTATTAAAATTATCAATAAACAATACAATATATATTTTTATATATATAATTATGTTCTGGAACTTCAGAAGAAAGTACTGTACAAATTTATTACCATAATTGTTATTTTTATGTGTCATCAAAAGAAAGTAAAAAAGAAATAATTAAGAATGTTGTTAGTTGTTTTGCTGTTATATAATTGTGGTTTTGTCTCTCCAGTTTATCATATTAATTGTTATTGTTTTTTCTCTGCACTCATTTATTTTTAGTTTGATAAATAAACTATATATATTTTCTAACTTTATTAAGTTTGACTAAGCTCCTCTGGTGTACTTTAGATGAAAGTACGGTACAGATTTATTATGTGTCATCTAAGAAGAGTATAAAAATTAGTTTTCTCTAATTAAGAATGATGATAGTTATTTTGCTGTTATACGATTGTGGTCTTCTCTCACACTTTATCATCAACTAGTGGAGAGTTATACAACAGTAGAGTAAAATTGATAAATTGACAGAGTAACACATAAATTTAATTTTCATATGCTAACAAAATTTTCCACATCAAGACATGCAAAAGAAAAAGGATAAAAAATCATTTAAAAATCAAAAGGTACAAAAATTATATGAGAAAAAGAAAATAAAAAATTCAGTGTGGAAAAAGAAGGTACAATTTTTTAAATATATAAAAGTAATATATAATTGGAATATTAAACTAATTTTATTACTTAACAATTCTTCTAAAAGTAAGAAGCCTGTAAAAAGACACTTAACATTTTTCTTCAGAAAAGAAAAAGGTATAATAAGAACACATGTAAATAGAAAGTAAGGAGAAAAGAATAATAGACAATTAAAATGCACATTATCAATTAGTGAGAGATCTTAGACCCGCATTTAAAATATGCAACATACATTTATACCTAAAATAATAATTATCGTGATATATAAAAATGAAAACATGTCAAAATCACAACATTTAAATATATATAATCAAATAAATTAAATATTTTATAATTGATTTCTATGTGACTTCATATTTTGTAATTATTTAATTATTAACTTGTTGTTAATGTTATTGAACATTTCTTGCTCAATATAAGTCACAAGACAATCATTCATCCATGCATCTCTAATTCCATTACACAATCTATTTTTTATAATATTCAAGTTGACATGACTATTTTTACAATTGTGTGGCAAAAGGTAAAATCATTGCTAAATTAAAAAAAAAAGATAATCTAATAGATAAAGAATGTGTCTTCCATTGTCAACCAACTTATCTTAAAGTCTTAAGTTGATTATCAAACATCATGAAAGAACAAAAATCAGAGATAAACTTTGTAAATTTAATTAGTTTTGCTATATCAAAACTGAAGAACAAATCAGTTTTTATTTTAGATAAACGATCATGAAGTTCCTTATATTATGTATCGATAATAATATAAAATAATTCAATACAATAATTATTATTTAGTTTTGGTTAAGCAATGTTATGTTGTTTGCAAAAATATTAAACTTATTAAGTTGTACAATAATTATTATAACATATATGTATTTTTTGGAAATAGAGGGTGTACATTTGCACATCCTAAGGTGCATGTAGCACCAACCCTGTCATTAATGTGTATGAGTTAAAAATGATAAATATTATCAATTTGCATTATCATTTTTTTGAAAGTGACAATTCCACCTTAAGTTTGATTTTCATAAAATAAAGGAATAATTCAAGTATTAATGTGATCATAAGTTTAATTTGACTATCAAAGTGCATTATCAATTGTGTTCTATTGTTGTGTCTTGATTGTATGTTAAGTGGGCTTATTAAACTTATTAAATTGTTGGGAAAATTTTTATTAGATAAACTTTATTAATATAGTGAGAGACTTTAACTTGAAGATACATAATACATATTAAAGATGATGAACATTATCATCATATATAGTTAAGATCTTTATGTCAAGTCATCAAGAAGAAATGTAAAACTAGAGCGGAAGCGTACCTTAATATATTCATTGAGAATATGACGAACAAACTTTATACCATACTTCGTCATGTATCCACCAAGTCCATGTCATTCATCCTTGTATATGAATGCGTGTTCATAATAGAACATGTAGGTTCTTTGACCTTCTAATTGTAGATCATCCTTACCCTTAATTTCTCCTCTATTGGGATGAAGAGAACAACTTGATATGTTGTGGTTCATATTGTTTTGTGTTGTGATGGTGTTAGTCTACAATTGGAGACCATAACCCTTTATTTATAAGAAGTGTATATCCTTTTATTAAGAATGATGCTACTTGATTTCTTATTTTCAATTTTGCCCATCATAAAAATAGAAATAAGACTTTGGGTATCTACACACTAATTTCCATGACAATTATGTCTATAGCCATATACCTTAATTGATTAGATCACTTTAATTTGACAACTTAAAATAATGACTCTAAACACATTTCAACATTACATGTGTGACCCAAAATTTCTTACAATCTTCCCCTGGTCACATATGTAATTTTACAAATTGTGTTAGACTTTATGAGCTAAAAAGCATGTCATTATAAACCTTAGACATATCCTTATCTCGTCCAATAATTATATCAATATATAGAACAAAAGCAATTTTTGTTATATCAATCATAACTAAACCAATCAATGATCACTAATATTAACATAACTAAATGACATTAGATCAATCATGAAATATATAGCATGGAAATCACATGAAGGTGATCTATACATATCTATTTTCAACTGGTCCTCCTTTATTTTAGTGAGATCCCCATAAATAAATTTCAGAGTGAAACTGAACCATAAACCTTATTCTACAGAAAAATATATCCATATCCATAAACAAGTCTATATAAAGAAGAACAACCAATATAAACTCCCACTGAACCAAAATATCCTCAAGTAATACAATACTCATATGAGCAATGTACTTCTGAAAGACCTTAGATGATAAACCTTTAGAGAGCAGATCTGCAACTTGGAGTTTGTGTCAATATGCTCTAGAGATATTTGACCACTCTGAATTGTTTCCTTAAACGAGATATATCAATGTTATTCTTTTATCACAATATAACTTTAGTGGTCTTTCAATATATCAAAATCAGAAGCCAAGTGACAATTGTGCAGTTATAACCCATAATTAGATATCTCATAATAAGCTATGAAAATCACTACCATAATAGACGAATCTATAAGTATCTACTTAGCACTTTCTGAAATAGCTCCTCATCCACCTAATAGACAGATATAGCTTTACATGTATTTTGAACTATATTGACATCTAACTAGATTAAATGGCAATACTTAATGATATCTAACTGAATCACTTTATGTACGTGAGGACATACCTTTTTTGTTCTTTGTAACTTCTTTATAACCTAATTGGTTGCCTTCCAATTATCGGTTACTGAGTTACTTAAATATATGCATTTTGACAAAGTATACAATGTCCCAATGTACACAACTTTATATATACATTAGACTAACTTAGCCAATGCGTAAGGAATATACTATATATTTTTAACTTTAAATCCTTCCTAAAACATTGCATCCATAAATGTTCTTGGAATTGCAAACCCAATGAACATAAGACTCATGTTATTTGAACATTCTATTTCCTCATAGTTCTCTTTATTCTTAATGGAACTTTCTTAAAATTAACGAGTTGTTCCTTTCTAAAGTGCAACGTCTAGATCCATACATTCGAAAACAAACACATTATTCTCTCCTTAATTCTTAAAGTTAGTGCAATTGAGGAAGACCATAGAATACGTATATGCAGACATTATAAAAGCAGAGAAGTCAATGAAAAAAAAAAACATGTTACAATCATTCTTACAATTAAACTTGCAATCAACTTTAAACCTTAGATTGAAATAATAGTGGGGGCACACCACGATTTACCTCACACAACATTAATATTTAGTATTTGGACAAAAATATTAACTTGTAAGTGATACACTCATTATAGTAATCAAATATTGGTAATTAGTCCTGTCAAATAATCAGTCTTTCTTTGGACCAACTTACTATTCCCATGGAAAACCATATGATTATCACATATTTATTACCACAAGTATGTTTGTAATTTTGGCCAAATAGTAAACTTCTTTTGGGCCGATCACTATTCGCATAAAATTGCAAACATAGAGCTGACTTGATACTCCATATCAATTGATAATAGAACTCTTGTTGTAATGGTTAAACATTAATCACTGATGAGCAATATATTACATCCTTAATTTCTCATGATTGATGATTCTTGGTGCCTAATTGATTTTGTTTCACATGATTTCGCATTTTAGACTTTATTGGACTAATATTCCTAAAATGAGTTAATTTAGGATTATTTGGCATGATTAAATCTATTATCATTTTCAGATCTTATATGACACCAATGTCATTTTGAGCATTATGAAAGTGGAGGATATGTGTTGAAGTGAAAATTGTATTTTTCTTTTAGGAGTTTTTATTTGTAAATTCGGTTTTAGTTTTGGGCCTATGTTTTAAGCCCATTTCCGTTTTATGTGTTTTGGAGGGGTTAAATTCGGATTCCTCACTCCAAACACACACACTTTACTTTTCCCTCATTTTGAAACACAAGTCTTTTTCGTTTCTCCTCTTTTTGTTCTGCTAGGGTTTCACTTCTTCTTCATTTTTCATTTTCGGTTTGTTCTTCCATTGTCGTGGAAGGCTAAATTTTTGGACTAAGTTCATTTGGTAATGTATCACAACTGTTGAGGTTTTGCTATTAATGCATTTTCGGTTTCTTTATTGTTGATTTCTTCTATCTTATTGTTGAATATGGTTTGTTTAATTCCATTGCTTAGAAACTGGTTTATGAGTTTATCTTCGCTTAGTTGATTTACTCTTTAGTGCATGAATGCTTAGTTCGTGTGAATTTGTTAAATGTTTCATGCTTTTGTTGATTTCGCTTAGTTAGAGGCTTAGGTTTTGGAACTTTGAATTGATTATAGCTTAGTTAATTGATTCTCAACAAATTCGGAAGTTATTGGTTGAAATTTGAAAATAATCTTTTGAAACCGATGATTGAGTTGTGAACAAACGAACCAAAGAGATTCAACCATTTTATTACGGTGCTTATTTACTACTGTTTCTGAATTGATTTATGTTTTATATCATTCAACAACAAAAACCCCATTGTGTGTGAGTATAAGTTGTTTGAATCTTTGCTTGAAAGATAATCCTTGCAAAATGACCTAGGAGTCAATTCCTAGTACTGTAGTTTTTAATTGTTATAGTATTTGCATCAGGTACAGCCTCGATCAATCACAATGCATGTCAAATAATAAACCATTTTTTGACTGATTTATCACTCACTTATGCAACCTTATAAATATCACATATGTGTATTTAATCCGGCCAAATAATAATCTTCCTTTGGGCGATTAATATTCTTTTGAATATATAAACACACAAACATTTGACATTCATTATGAACAATCTATACAAGAGGTGTCATTTTGATGACTTCTTGTTTTCATAGGTTTAATTATAATATCAAACAATCTTTAACTCCAAAAGATACCCATTTACTTGCATTTTGATTAAACACTTAATTCCAAATATATATTATTTATATTTAGATATAAATAAATATTTTGGAGACTGAATTTTCAATAAACACAATCCAAAAAATATTTTATCAATTTCCAGTCTATATACAAAAATTCTGGACAATAAAAAATATTGCTATAGTGGTAGCCTGGCAGTAAGGCCTTTCTAGTCACTAAACACCCCAAGTTCGTATCCCAGAGGCTCCACACAATGGATACTTTTCAATTTTATTTATTTATTTGATATTGGTATTCAAATAAAAAAACTACAGCATTGATTGCACTTTGGGATTCAAACAGGAACAGTTTTAATACTTTAACCACTACACTATATAGTATTTAACTATAAAAAAACAAATCACAAAACATTGTGTAATTTGTTTCAATTAGGTCTCCAACTGGAGACTCAAAACTTCACATTCCAACGTGCTCAATACCAACCAATTAATGCAACCATAATTGAACCTTTACAATAACTATTTATTATTATTATTATTATTATTTAATGGAAACGATTTTACAAATAGTAGGTCAAACAATGCACTCTTTAGTAACACTCTAACTAGTATTGGTTCAAGTGGTACATGCTTGAGTCCCCTTAAGCAAGAACCCAGGTTCGAGTCTTGTGGATGGAAAAAATGTCCGTTGGGAGAGTTAGCCCACGTATCTGTGGATGTTCCCAGCTTAAACAAGATTGCCTTCAGTGCGAGGATACCTGTGGGAAACAAAAAAAACAGTACACTCTTTGGCTACTGAAGTCCGGTTATAATTTTGACATGAAAATCACAAACCAGTGCAACACATCATGAACAGTTATAACATCTTACAACAAATAATACTTTATGTACCCATAATGAGACAGAATAAAAAATCAAAATTTTCATTCACAGGATGTTAAACCCATGATCCTAATACTGAAGCACCATCACACAACCACTTAACAAATTTATTTGCTGTTCTGTTTCTACAAATTTATGCCCATGTAATTCTTAGCTTCAAATTCATGAATTTAGAATCAAATAAATTGAATAGCAATAATTGTAATGTTATTCAACTGGTACAAAATAGTAGTATTTTAAGAAATGCACACAAAAAATGTAGTTTATTTCATGGAATTGTCTATTATAACCATAATAATATATTATGTCAACTTGAATCAAAACCAAAATTCATGTTGTCATGAAAAGAATATTAAATCAATCAAATAGAACATGTTTATATAATGGAAAATAAAGATTCTAACAATACAATAGGAACATGTTTAATCTTGATATGACATTTTTATGACACAATCAATTTTCATAAAGACAATTCAACCATACTCTCAAATGTATTAAAATGATAATCTTATTTCCCAATGACATGACATGATATGAAAGTGACTCAAATATCGATTGTTGGAAAAAAAATTAATAGATAGACTTTATTAATATGGTGGGAGACTTTAAACTTAAAGATACATAATATATATTAATGATGATGAACACTATCATCATATATAGCCAAGACCTTTCATGTCAAATTATCAAGAAGAAATGTAAAACTAGAGCGGAAATATACCTTAATACTACGCCAGAGTTGTCGTCCAACATCGTTTAATTTAGATGTATAACAGCGCTTTCGGGCGCTTTCTGTTTGACCGTAGTAGTATATGGTCATCATTAATAGCGCTTCACAAATGTTGTTGTATTTTTTTATATACCATAGCACACCACATAAAAAGCTTGTCATATAGTGCATCAATATGACAGTGCATCGTCCACAAAACATTATCATATAGTGCATCAATACAACAGTGTCTCGTCCACAAAATGCTGTCATATAGTGCATCAATATAACATCGCATCGTCCACAAAGTGCTGTCATATAGTCTTAAATAAACATCGCATCGTCCAGAAAGTGCCGTCATATAGTCTTAAATAAACATCGTATTTTATAGGTCTTATTAACAGCACCTCTACCTGCGTTGTTGAAGTTCATATATTTAACAGCGCAATAACAGATAAGCACTGTTGTATTATTCATAAATTTTCTCAAATAGCACCTTAATACAATTGCGCATCACATGTATAGCGATGTTGTATTGATAATGTACCACAATGCTTTCTATAAAAAGAGTTGTTGTAGTTATCCTTTACAACAATGCATGTCAGACATTCCCCTAGAATTTGTTGTTGATTTGTATAAATTAATACCTCCATATACATTTATTAGCATAACAGACATTCTCAACAGTACATACATATTAATACATGTCAGAAGTTTGTTTTATTAAACATCAATACAATACAAAATACAAACAATGAATATCATGCCAATTATGTTTTGACAGAGTACATAATTACAAATAAAAAAATTACGCAAATTACAAAGAAAAGAAACAATATTATACAAATTACAAACAATCAAAATTATACAAACGCTACTTGCATCTAGTTTTTCCTTTTCTTTGATTGTTTTTGTCTTTTAGGGTCAACCTTGTCTGGAGGAGCATATTGATTTACCCAAAGCCCTTCATCATGATCATCTCTTATATATAAATCATCATCCATAGTTGGTCCGTCCTCACGCGACAGATATGTCCCAAAAAAAGGATCATCTTCATCAATATCTTCATATTCTTGGTCATCAATATTATTGACAATTATTTTGTTAGTTAAAAGAACAATGAACTATTTCATATCAGCTGGGTCACTAACATAGAATAAATGACTCATCTTTTTTTCATGGCCTATTAAGATCCACTTGCATGAACCCTAACTCATCAACTCGGAAGTCATTGTTGTTATCAACCCATATACAATAAAAAACCGGCATCTTAAACATTGTGTAATCCAATTCCCATATGCGTTCAATCACTCTAAAGTATGACATGTTTGCATATATTAAGTTTCTATCTTTTGCACTTGACATGTGTAAAGTTCGAGCAACAAGAGTCACACCACTATTTTGCATTTTACTTTGATAATCTTATTTTTTCGTATAAAACGTGAACCCACTAATCAGGTAACCAGTGTAGGATAAAACATGAAGGCTTGGACCATTGGCTAACCATTTCAATCTTTCGGAAACCGAATGTGCATTTATATTCAACTCCTCATTAACGTGATTTTTTAGCCACTTTATGAAACACCGATTATGCTCTTTGGAAATCCAATTTTCATTCTTACTTGGGTAACATTTCTATAGCATCTCCTTATGTGTTTCAACATATGGCTCAACCTCGCCTGCATTATGTAAAACATATAAGTGTGCTTGCTCCAATTCATTTCTTGTTATAGTCAATATTTCATTCCAAGTAATACCTTCACCAAATGTTTTTTTGCATATCGAGGCTTTGGAATGCCTATGAAATCACCATCGGTAAGGTATCCGGTACAAAAATTACGAGCTTCTTCAATAACATATCACTCGACAATACAACCCTCTGGTCTTGATCGGTTCTTCACATACCCTTTTAATGTCTTCATATAACGCTCAAAGGGGTACATCCATCTCATATAGGAAGGGCCACATAATTGTGTCTCTCGAACAAGATGAATACCTAGATGAACCATTATGTCAAAAACAAAGGTGGGAAATACATTTCAAGCTCACACAAAGTCAAAATAATTTGTCTTTGCAATGCAAGTAATTTCTCAGGGTCAATCACTTTGCTACAAATTGCCTTCAATAAGAGGCATAACCAAGTTATGGTTCCTCGAACTTTTTAAGGTAGAATTGACCGTATTCCAAAAATTGCCTTGAAGAAGAAGCATAACCTAGTTATGGTTCCTCGAACTTTTTTAGGTAGAATTGACCGTATTCCAATAGGCAAGAAATGGTTCATAAGTACATGACAATCATGGAACTTAAGACCTTTTAACTTGAGGTCTTTCATTGATACGAGGTTCTGAATGTTGGAAGAGTACCCTTCAGGAACTTTAACACCAAGAATAAATTTATAAAATTCCATTTTCTCCTCCCTCGATAAAGTATAAGCTGCTAGAGGTAGAAATGTACGTTTTCCCTTCATTAGCAGCCCCAATTCCTTTCTTATTCCCATACTAACCAAGTCCAACCTTGCATTCAAGCCATCTTTGGTCTTACGAGGGACATTGAGTAAGATACCAAGGAGACTTTCAAACACATTTTTTTCAATATGCATAACATCGAGGAAATGTCTTACATATAATGAACTCCAATATGGCAATTCAAAGAAGATTGACCTTTTCTTCCACCCATTTGTGACAATTTCTTTTGCAAAAGGTTTACCAAAGTTAGTATTCAAACCCTTTAGCTTTTGAAATAATTGGTCACTTGTCAACAGCAAAGGAGCACGACCTTCTTCATTGTTTCCATCAAATGCTTTTCAACATCGTCGAAAGTGATAATCTGAAGGCAAAAATCTACGACGGCCAAGGAAAACATTTTTCTTATAGTGTTCCAACCTCATTGAATGAGTATTGTCTTCACATACAGGACATGTAAAATGTCATTTTGTACTATATCTAGACAGATTACCACATGTAGGGAAATCGTTGATTGTGCCGAACAACAAAGCCCTCAAGTTGAAGCTTTCTTCCCTATACGCGTCATATACATTTATGCTTGTCTCCCACATTTGCTTCAAGTCTTCAATTAATGGAGCCAAATATATGTCTATGTCATTTCCCGGTTGTTTAGGTCCAGAAATTAACATAGATAATATCACATATTTGCCCTTCATGCATAGAGAAGGAGGTAGGTTGTATATCACCAACATCACTGGTCATGTACTGTGGGAGCAACTTTGAACACTATGTGGGTTAATTCCATATGTTGATAATGCAAAGCGTAGATTTCTTGATTCTTGACCAAAACTAGGATAGTCGTGATCAATTTTTCTCCATTGATGAGAATCTGCAGGATGCCGAAGCTTGTCCTCTTTAATACTTTCTTCATCATACCATGTCAACTTCTTTGCATCTTTGGCATTTCTAAACATACGCTTGAATCTTGATTTGATGGGAAAATACCATACAACCTTTTTGGGAATTGAGTCTTCCTTCTTATATCGTGATGCATTACATTTAGGACAAAACTTTAATGATGCATACTCATTAAAAAATAAGATGCAATCACTTTCAGAAGCATGTATCCTAGTGTAGTCCATGCCTATGGAGCGTAACCTTTTTTTTAGCATCATAGTTTCGAGAAGGGAGCACATTATCTTCAGGCAACATATCCTTCAGAAGTGCAAGCAAGTCGGTGAAACTCTTATCGATTCATCCATTAATAGATTTCAACTTATGCAACCTTGACACTACTGCCAATAGTGTGAGATCAAATTAAAACGTGTAAGAACAGGATTGGAACTAAGAGGGGAGTGAATTAGTTGTCTTAAAATTATAGTAACTTTTTCTGCAAAATGTAATAGTTAATGTGCAGCGGATAATATTGCATATAAATAAAAAAGTATAAAGTAAAGAGGAAAGGGAAAGGAGAGTACACAAGTATTTTATACTGGTTCACCTTCGAGATTTTCCACTAAATATTAAGAGTTGCAATTACAATATCTCACCCCGAGATCTCTCTGTACCTTACACATTCACTAATATTTATACCTTGGAAAATACTTTTCCATGTCACTCTATCCCCTTTCTATTCACACCCTGTGAAAGAAAGATTGTTTGCAATGAATGAAGAATTACAACAATGGCTTTGGATTGCCTTTACAAGTATGAAATATTATATCACTTGCAATCCAATCAACTCTCTTTATATGCTTAGTAATAATTCTCAATATAATTGTGAAAACTTTTTGAAGCAATTACTCAGAATAAATTCACTTTTGAAAGATTAAGAACACATTGCAAAAGTGCAGAAAACAGTGAGAGAATTTATGAGAGTTGTATAAAAGTTGTGTGTTGAT
>NC_032010.1:11030534-11032067 GCF_001865875.1 Lupinus angustifolius | reverse complement strand
TCTCCCAACTTTTCTCCCCCTTTTGACTTCATCAAAAAGTAGAAAAGCCAAGAGTCCAACACAAAGATATATATCATACAGGATGTATAGCACAGTATATGAAAATTAATGTAGTGCATAGTTAAGATGTTTCAATCAAGATAAAGCATAAAACACCAAAACATAAATTTGTCCAGCAGCAAGAACATAAAAACAAACAACAACCAAGTAAAAATTTGTCCGAGATTAAAAAAAATACAACCAGATAAATCATAACAATAGGTATACTAAGATTCATGCTCTGAGTTATCTTCATCTATATCCATGTTGTCCATCCTTGAGGAGAGGCAATGAAGTTCATATCAGATTTGTTGAATCTGAGAGTCGAGAGCATCCATCCGATTGGTGATGTAGCCTCGGAGAGAAACCAACTCATCCATTATCATTTGGTTCGAGGGCATGACAGTAGATGAGGATGATTGGGCATGAAACTCAAATGGTTGTGGTTCAGAACAATTAGGAGCTTTAGGTTCAGATGGTTCAACATCAGTGGTCAGCTTGTCGGTTCTGTGAGTATAAGTGTGGGTTCTAAGGTTTTTGGTAAAGCCCATGTTGTGGATTACATCTACATCAATGTTGCTTTCTCGAAGATACAGAGGCGTCTTTGTTTCACCAGTCATAGAAACTCCGAAATGCTGAAGAGTTTTGGTTATAAAGATAGCATATGGCAATGGGCTTTGAGTACCTCTAACGGTCCACATTTGTCTCATTATCATGAGAGTCAATTGATTTTGATATTAAATTTTATGGCATACATCAATTGGAGTTCTATGTCACTTATTTGAGACTGATTTGAAAATTTAGGTATAATGACATAGCTCAAGAAATAATGAAGCAAACGTTCCTCTGGTTTGAGATATCCAGCAGATAGGATGTCTCAGTGTTTAACGGTCTCTCCAAAGCCTTGTTGCTTATGCATTTCTATTTCCCTTTTCGATAGTCGACATAAGGAGTGATAACAATCCTTTAGATCATATTTACCTCATTCACATAGAAGACCGAAACCTATTATGTCACCTTGATAGGGTATGTTACATAATAATGAATTGAAAGTTTTTAGGTCTAAAACAATGTCTTTTCCTTTAACATAGGATGTAAGATGATTTTTCCGAAAGTTCATGTTACAATAAAATACTTTCACAAGTTCGGGATAAATGTCATTTGTTTCAGAACAAAAGTCAAAATTTTTTTGTTGACGTAAGAGATAAGGGAACAGAAAATCTTCAAACTCAAAATTATCAACATTACCATATTTAGGAGTAAAAATGGCGCGGCCATGGAAGTGTTCCTCAAATATCTTGCATTGATCATCGTTAGCAAGAAGCCTTGTTAAGTCCAGAGGGTTGTATTCCAAAGATGTTGTTCCTTGACTCCTTTGAGTAGTATTTGAGCGTTGTTTCTTTGATTTAGAAGATGAAGCCATGAATTTTGGATTTTGAAATTTTAGGTTTTTTTTTTGTTTTTGGGAATTTGGGGTTTTTTAATTTGAGCCAC
>NC_032010.1:11030067-11030434 GCF_001865875.1 Lupinus angustifolius | reverse complement strand
TAATCGATTACTCACTTTGGGTAATCGGTTACTAACACGCTGTTTCATCCTGTAATCGGTTACTCTACAATGTAATCGATTACGTACCCCAGAAAAACTTATTTTTAGGCAAAATTAAGCTATGAAAATGATTTTAACCCAAAAAATTTAAGTTTTTGAACACAAATAAACATATTTCAGATCAAGTAGGCATGGGATAAAATTAATGAAGCAAACATATAATCATATAAGCATGTTAAGACAGGTAAGCTTCATCAAGAATGCCTAATTCAAGTCTAATTTTGTAAAAAGGTTCTTTTGCCAAGGGCTTAGTGAAAATGTCTGCAAGTTGGTTATGAGTATCAACAAATTCTACGGATACATCTTT
>NC_032010.1:11029741-11029967 GCF_001865875.1 Lupinus angustifolius | reverse complement strand
TAAATGTGATTCTTTTGGTTTAGACTGATAGCATGCACACAAACATACACTAAACATAATATCAGGTCTACTGCCAGTTAAATATAGAAGAGATCCGATCATACCTCGATACTTTGAAATTTCAATACTTTTTCCATTTTCATCGGTATCAATGTATGTGCTAGATCCCATAGGAGTAGCTATTGGCTTGCAGTCATCCATATCGAATCTTTTGAGTAAATCCTTG
>NC_032010.1:11028266-11029641 GCF_001865875.1 Lupinus angustifolius | reverse complement strand
CCACGCTCGTGGTGCTTGCTTTAGACCATAGAGGGCTTTCTTTAACTTGTAGACATGAGAAAGATGTCTGTAGTCTCCAAAACCAGGAGGTTGTTCTACAAACACTTCTTCTTGAATGTAGCCGTTGAGAAAGGCGCTCTTGACATCTATTTGGTATAACTGAAAATTAAGAGAACAAGCATATGCAAGTAATAGCCTAATAGCTTCAAGTCTAGCAACTGGACCAAAGTTTCATCAAAGTCAATACCTTCTTCCTGATTGTATCCTTGGGCTACTAGTCTAGCTTTATTTCTAATGATAACACCATTTTCATCAGATTTATTTCTAAAGACCCAACGAGTTCCAATTACATGCCTATTTTTCGATCTAGGAACAAGTTCCCAAACTTCATTTCTCTCAAACTGGTTTATTTTTTCTTGCATAACAAGAACGCAGTTTTCATCCTCGATTGCATCATCAATCTTGGGGGGTTCTATCTGAGAGACGAAGGCCATGTTTAGACAAGCATCAAGCATTCTATGAGTGGTTATACCTTTACTTATGACACTGATGATGTTGTCGATAGGATGATTTCGATGAGTTCTCCATTCTTTTGGTAGATCTGAGTGACTGTGTTCTTCTTGAGAAGGTAGATCATCATCTTTTCTCAATTCTTCAGGTTCAGTTGTAACATCAACAATAGAGTTTTCTTTGGCGGAGGAACTTGGAAAGTCGTCTTCATCACAAGATATTGCATCTCTTAAAGCATAATTATTTTCATCAAAATTTACATGAACAGATTCTTCCATGGCTTGAGTTCTTTTATTAAAGACTCTGTATGCTTTACTCGTGAGAGAATAGCCAAGGAAAATCCCTTCATTAGCTTTAGCATAAAACTTTCCCAAATTATCCTTACCATTGTTCAGAACAAAACATTTACAACCAAAAACGTGTAGATGAGAAATGTTAGGTTTTCTACCTTTGAAGAGCTCATAGGGGGTTTTCTTAAGAATAGGTCTTATAAGAACTCGATTCAAAACATAACAAGCAGTGCTAACTGCATCAGCCCAAAAGTATTTTGGGAGGTTAGTTTCATTTAACATTGTTCGAGCCAGTTCTTCTAAGGACCGATTCTTTCTCTCTACAACACCATTTTGTTGAGGTGTTCTAGGAGCAGAAAAATTGTGGTTGATCACAAGATCATTACAGAATTCCTCAAAAGAGGAGTTTTGAAATTCTCCCCCATGATCACTTCGTATAGCAACGATTTTTAGAGATTTTTCATTTTGAACTCTTTTAGCATAAATGCTAAAGGCTTTGAATGCCTCATTCTTATGTACTAAAAATAGAGTCCAAGTATATCGATAAAAATCATCCACTATAACAAGAGCATAAT
>NC_032010.1:11027942-11028166 GCF_001865875.1 Lupinus angustifolius | reverse complement strand
TCTAATATGACAAGTGTTAGGTGTGTGACCAATTTTATCACAGTAAGAACAAGTGGGTAGATGTTTATGTGTCCAAGATTTTATTACAAAAATAGGATTAATATGGACACTATCTTTAGAAAACTTTATAGTGCTTCCCACTATTGTTTTTCCTAAGACATTCTCATTTTTAGCCACACGACTATTTGCATAGCCAAGACCTCTACGGTCTGTTGAATGTCTTT
>NC_032010.1:11027431-11027842 GCF_001865875.1 Lupinus angustifolius | reverse complement strand
AAGCACATTTTAGATGATCTGGTTTTCTGCATATTGAGCATGTAGATTTTTGCTTTGATGTTGATGCTTCACTATTTGTTGTAGACCTTTGTATTTCTTTGGCTCCATGTATCTTTTCTAGAGTGTCCCAAATTTCTTTCGGCGTTTTGCAACTTGACACTCTAAGGAATTCTTTTTCTTCTAGAGCTGACACAAGAATATTTTTGGCTTTAAGGTCGTATTGTACTTTCTTCTTGTCTTTATCATTCCATGAAGATTTAGGATTTATTTCCCTTATATTGTTGACAACAGTAAAGGGTATATATGGTCCTTCTTCAATGGCATTCCATATGTCCAAGTCTTGAGATTCAATAAAGATCCTCATTCTAATTTTCCAGAAATCATAGCACTCTCCAACAAAGCTTGGAGGAC
>NC_032010.1:11025950-11027331 GCF_001865875.1 Lupinus angustifolius | reverse complement strand
CAATCAACTCTCTTTATATGCTTAGTAATAATGCTCAATATAATTGTGAAAACTTTTTGAAGCAATTACTAAGAATAAATTCTCTTTTGAAAGATTAAGAACTTAGTTCAAAAGTGCAGAAAAACAGTGAGAGATTTTTTATGAGAGTTGTGTGTTGATGTTGTGAGAGTTTAGAGTCTTTATATAGGCTTTCCAAACATCCAAGGTGCCTTCCTGAAAGTGTAGGAGTTGTTTGGAGTGAAGAGATTTTGTTTGGAGTTAAAACTTTTCGTTTTGAAATCTGAAATCTCTTTCAACAGTCCTCAGTAATCGATTACTTACATTGGGTAATCGATTACCCAAACATTCTGTCCACTGAATTTATAAATTCGAATTTGAGTAATCGATTACACCATTTGGGTAATCGGTTACTCAACTTTTGTAAAACTGGTAATCTGTTACTCAAATGCAGTAATGGATTACTCTGAGCAGTTTTAAGTTGGATAACTTTTTTTCTCTCACATGTAACTTGTTACTTAAATTTAAGTAACCCGTTACACATCTTTTGAAAAATTGTTTTAAGTATTTTCAAAATGGTTCATTATTCTTTAAAAATAGTTTGAGCATTACTACTTTTCACAAGTAAGAGTTTTAGGATAGAAGTACCTATAGAGACTTATTCTAATCTTCTTGAAGCTTTAATCTTCTTTGTCTTCATAAGTATTCTTCCTTTTCTTCTATTTGGTGATGTTAGTGTCTTCATCAAAACCGTGCCAAGGTCAGGATCAAAGATCTTCCTCACACAACCATCATATAATGGTTTCTCAACATCACTTATCAACTGCTGAAATATCTTAGGACAATCCTGAAGATCCTCTTCGAAAATGTTTGCCATTTCCTCGAAACGATCGTCTTCATATGCATTTGTGTAGTTGTCTTTCATATGTATCTCATCATCATAATCCATAATGTCTCTCATCTCACCATATCTTGTCCAACATGTGTAACTTTGATCAATACCATGACACACTAATTGATCTTTTAACTCATTTGGAGAAATTTGGTTTGAGTCAACATCTTAAGCAAAGACATACAAATCTATTAGGGTTTTCAGCATTCTCAATTGCAAACCTAACAAATGATTTCACTCCTTCTTCATACTCATTTGCCAATCGATTGGCACTCATCCATTTTCGATCCATTTTCTATTAAAAATAAATATAATAAGCATAAATCCCTAAGCGTTGGAGTTAAGCTCACTAAGCAGAGCAAATGCATTATTATGATCGGAACCCTAACTCATAATGTAAGCTAAATGAGTCGAAAACCCCAACTCAATACAAGCTAAATGAGTGAAATCACTTTCACTCATTTATAAGGAAAATATTTATAACTCAATACA
>NC_032010.1:11012512-11025850 GCF_001865875.1 Lupinus angustifolius | reverse complement strand
TGAATGAGTGAATGATTTTGAGGTTGAATGATTTTCGAGGTCGATTTTGAGAGTAAATGCGTTTCGCTGCTGAATAAATGAGTGTTGAGATTGTTGAGGAATGTGTAAGAATGCGGGAACATTTTAATTTTTTAAGGTCTTATAGTATCTTCAACAACGCATAATGAAGACGTTGCTGTCAATGATATCTAATCAACAGCGCAACCTAAAGGAAACGCCGTGGAAAAACACTCCATTCAAATATGAAGGTAAGTGTTCCACAACGCAATCTTAAGGAAACGGTGTGGAAGATATAATAATTTTTTTACTAATTCATTTTTTTGATGAAATTCAAATTATTAATTACGTTATGACATTCGATTAATGACAATTAATTAAATATATAGAACAATTAATAATGACAATAAATAACATTCAAGCAATTAATCGATTAAACACTGTGTTAAGCGATTAATTGTAGAGGAAATAATTTTGATCATATCGACAACGCTTCTTACCGCATGAGTTGTTGTATATCTAAAAGAGAATGAATGAGAAATAAGTATTCAACATCACTTTTCTGTTCGTGCACTGTTATATTCAACAAAAGCCACAACGTTTTTTTTGAGAATGCGGTATTGAATTCAACGTAATCAACAACGCACAGTTAAAAAAGCGTTGTTGTATGGGTATAACAACAACACAATAATACAAAAGCGTTGTCGAAGACCATTATTCCTAATTCTACAAAGTTACACACACAATAGAAAATACCCTGATGCATATAGAAACAGAACATAACAACAAAATGAAGGCATACAGAAACACCAAATGACAACTATATGAACACAACTGAATTTCAACTGAATTTATATATTGAACGTTAATTACACTGTTTACATAAACATATATTACATAGATCAAGTCATATACATTACATTGAACATTAATTGAATTCCCTAAGCTACAATCTATGCAAAACTAATCTACTAAACTAAGTACAATCTTTGACCATTGTTCTCTAATGTGGTTGACTTGGTTATCTGTATATGATTTGTCAACAAACTTGATTTCATTAGTTGGCCACTGCTTAATGATCTCCTTCATGAATTTCAGCACATAATAGCCGCAATCTACCTGGTTTGTTTGGCAAGGGGTCTACAATTAAAATGAAGTAAACATATAAGCATAACATTAGTTGGCCATTACACATATAATTGTTTGAGATGATTTGTGCCAATACCTTTATACGAGTCCACATGATTTTGTTGGGATTTGGTAACTTACTCTTATTTCATTCCAAATACACTCCTTCACGATATTCTCTACATCAATCCATTTCTGGATTGTTAGATTCAAATTCTACCTAACAACAACACCAATGTAGCTTACCAGTTCGTTGCCACCCTTCTTGTTAAATGGTTGGCCTTTAGAGTTCCATTGAACTTCTATTTTCACATCCTTGCTTCTTGACCGAACGACATTCTTCATGGAAATCATTTCACGTGGGGGTCGATTTTGAACAACGATTTGTTAGTATTGATGAAGTTTTTTCAAATTATGAGAGTATGAGGGTTTGCTGAGAGTGAGAGGATTTCTTTTCGAGTAAGTTTGAGAGCGTAGAGGGAAATACTCATGTTTTAGATGTTTAAACTGTAGTAACCATTTAACAGCGCATGTTAATGATAGCGTTGTTGTATTGTCCTATTCAACAACGTATATTTACGGTAGCGTTGTTGTATGAACATCTTCAACAATGCATATTAACGATTGCGTTGTTGTTGTATATCCAATTGTACACAAATTATATTATGAACATGACCTCTTCCACAACGCATATTTAACGTAGCGTTGTTGTATTGACATCTTCAGCAAGGCATATTAAGGATTGCGTATCCACTGTTTACTACTTATTTTCATTAACACATCAACAGCGCTACCTAGATGTAGCGCTGTTGATTAGAATCTAATTGATAGCGCTATCTGAATTATGCGTTGTTGAATAGAATCTAATTGACAGCGTAGTCGTAATTATGCGATGAACTCATTTTCCAAATTAACAGCGTATTCGTAGATATGTGCTGTTAAGTTAACATTTTACATAACTGGAAATTATTTATACAACATGTATTTTACTTAAATTAACATGAAGTAGACTATCAATATATAATTGTGTTTATTAATACGAAACTGGATAAAATATTAAACATTACATTTTGTTAATTTGTTTTTGTATTTATTAAGTATTGATAATTTTTTTATTGTGTTTATTAATAAGGATCAGTGCAAAAATATTAAAGAGAATAATCATCCATATAATTAACAAAAAAAAATTAACATCCAAAATAGTTGTTTTATTATTCATTTAGAGAAGCAAAATACATTATAATGAACTAAATGATTTGTTAGAAGAGGAAATAAACTTATTATATCCATATATTTTTCTTCGACTCCTCTACACAAACCTTTTGCCATAAAATCAAATGAAGGAAATAAATGAACTTTTAGGAATTGCTGCAGATGATGAAGGAAAATAATTGAAAGAGATTAATCAACAAAATCTTCATCATCTCACGCAAGTCTTGTATGACAACCACCTTCCTTCTGAAATCTGTGTCCTTTTGGAAAATCAAAAGTTGTTAAAGACCTCATTGACATGATTCTATAACAAAAATATAATTTTTTCCTCGACTCCTCTATACAAATCTATGTGCTTTTTCTCCTTTTCACACTTTCAAGTATTGCTTTCTTTTTTACTACTTTGTGTTTTCTTCCTCCTATCTTCATGAACATACTCTTATAGAAATACATACTCTTAGGATCTTAGCTTACTGATGAATTAGAATATTGAGTGAACCACAATATTTATGGATGAGTAACCATTAATATTTCAACAAATAAAGAGACACATAACCACTCAACCGTTAATATTTCAACAACCAAGAAACGCATAACTAATCAATCATTAATATTTCAACAACCAAGAAATATATAACCACTAAACCATTAATATTTCAACAAACGACGAGACGCATTACTACTCCACCATTTCTCGGACGCTTAAAAAGTCGTAGAACATCAACAGCGCATAATTAAGCAAGCGCGATTACTATATCATCTTCAACAATGCTTCCTTAAATATGCGTTGTTGCATATATTCCCATTAACAATGCATATTAAGGATTGCGATGTGGTTGCGTATCTAACTGTTTACTACTTATTTTCATTAACACATCAACAACGCTACCTAGATGTAGCGCTGTTGATTAGAATCTAATTGACAACGTTATCTGAATTATGCGTTGTTGAATAGAATCTAATTGACAGCGTAGTCGTAATTATGCGATGTTAAACTGAACTCATTTTCCAAATTAACAACGTATTCGTAGGTATTCGCTGTTAAGTTAACATTTTATATAACTGGAAAATATTTATACAACATGAATTTACTTAAATTAACATGAAGTTGCCATGAAGTAGATTATTACTTATAATTGTGTTTATTAATACGAAACTGGATAAAATATTAAACATTATATTTTGTTAATTTGTTTTTGTATTTAGTAAGTGTTGATAATTTGTTTATTGTGTTTATTAATAAGGAATAATGCAAAAATATTAAAGAGAATAATCATCCAAATAATTAATAAAAAACAGAAATTAACATCAAATATAATTGTTTTATTATTCATTCAGAGAGGCAAAATACATTATAATGACTAAATAATTTGGTACATGCGAATATAATGAACTAAATGATTTGGTAGAAGAGAAAATAATCTTGTCCACAATATTTTCCTCTACTCCTCTACACAAATCTTATACAACAGTTCATTAATTTCCTTTTAAAATCTCGGTCATTTTCCCATGAAAATCGAATGAGAGAAATCAATGAACTTTAGGAATCGGTGCGGATGATGAAGGAAAATAATTGAACGAAATAAATAAAAATTGAAAGAGCTCAGTGAACTAAATAATTCATTCTCATTTTCCTTTTATTTACTTTCAATTGTTTCATCTCACGCAAATCTTATATAACAATCACCTTCCTTCTGAAATCAAAACTTGTTAAAAACCTCCTTGACATGATTCTGAAACAGAAACATAATTTTTTCCTCGACTCATCTATACAAGTTTGGGTGTTTTTTCTCATTTTCACTCTTTGAAGTATTGCTCTTTTATTTACTACTTTGTGTTTTCTTCCTCCTATCTTCATGAACATACTCTTATGGAAACATATACTCTTAAGGTCTAAGCTAAATGATGAATTAGAACATTGAGTGAACCACAATATTTATAGATGAGCAACCATTAATATTTTAACAACCAAGAAACACATAATCACTCAACCATTAATATTTCAACAACTAAGAAACACATAACCATTCAACCATTAATATTTCAATAAACGACGAGACGCATTACTACTCCACCATTAATTTCTCGGACGTTTAAAAAGTCGTAAATAATCAACAACGCATAATTAAGATAGCACGGTTACTACGTAATCTTCAATATGTTGTGGTTCATATTGTTTTGTGTTGATGTGGTGTTAGTCTACAAGTGGGGACCATAACCCCTTATTTATAAGAAGTGCATACTCTTCCATGAAGAGTGATGCTACTTGATCTCTTATTTCCAATTTTGCCCATCATAAAAATAGAAATAAGACTTTAGGTATCTCCACATTAATTTTTATGACAATTATGTCTATAACCATATGAATGCAGATCATCTGTCCCATTTTTCATGTCTCATTATGTTCCAAACCAATTAAAAGTTGACACATACTTAAAAAGAAAAATCAAAAAATCAAAAAATAATTTTTTTATGTTATTTAATGGAATTTGATTGGGCTGAGACATGAGGACATGAACATTTTGGGACAGAAAATCCCGATTCATAACCATATACCTTAATTAAATTTGATCATTTTAATTGGGCTAATTAAAATAATGACTCTCAACATATTTAAACATTACATGTATGATACAATTTTTTTTATATTTATACCTCTTAAGGGGCGGTACAAATATTAAGATTCATTATTTCTTAAGCCTCTTCTTTAATAATTATATCTTCTTGAGATTTAAGTAGATTTAAATAGATTTTATTATTTATATCAAGATCTATCTTAGAATATAAAAAGCGAACAATCATTGTGTACCTTATTGTTTAACTGAAAATTAATACTCAGTCTAGTTGATTCCTGTTTATTTCAGTAAAAAATAAATTAAAAATGGAAACTTATGCAAGGATAAGTTGATTGAGTTTACCGACTGGGATTTACATTGCTGGGATTGTGTGTTTCATGTTGTTTTGATGTTGCGATAGTTTGCTAGTAGGATTTGCATTTTCTTTGCCCCATGTTGGATGCCAATGTTCTGGTATGCTAAAACCAAGGACTATAGAAAATGTTGGTTTAGCTTGAAAAGGATAAAACCATGGTCCTATGTATCCTCAAGTGAACAAGGGGAATCAAGGTTGTGTGGTTCACTCTTCAATTTAGAGACGATGCATAAAGTTTTAGCAATTTGCTATGTTGTTGTGACTTGATTGTATGTTAAGTGGGCTTATGATCTATTATTTATACTTCTTAAGGGCGATACAAATATTAGGATTTATTATTCCTTAGGTCTCTTCTTAACTAATAATATATTCTTTATCTTCTCAAGATTTAGATAGATTTAAATAGATTTACTATTTATATTAGGATCTAATACAAAAATAGAACAATTATTCTTTATCTTATAATTATCCTATAAATTTATCCATAATATAATGTGATATATTATTTGGTATCACCATCTTTAAGGATTATGGATAATATAAATAAAATGTAATATTTAATGTCATAAATACGTATTATTTGGTTGAGTTGGATGAACCTAACAATAGGAAAAATTAGCATCATAAAAACTAGACATAATATCAATATGAAACCTCTTCAAGACCTTACAATTTAATATAGTTCGAATCACGGATTCAGGAACCAATCCAAAAATGAATTTACATAAAAATATTTTAAATACCATGATAAATTACATTCCTATATAGAAAGACACTCATTACTTAATTCTAAGTTGAAAAGGAGAGAAAACATAATTAGCTATATTAGGTATAAATACACAATTCAACAATTTACGAAATGCATGTCAAAAGTTGAAGAACAATGACTTATGAAGGTTAAGAAGTACAATGACATAATAAGGTAGTATAATCCTGTTCGATAGATATTTCCTTTTCCTCTTATTTAGATTTACTTGCATAGGTGTTTGAAACAAATAAGGATAACACTTGGAACTTCCGAATAGTAAAGAAAACATCTATATTTATCTCCATACAGTGACGGATCTTGAACTATAGTTTAGGAGGGGCAATAATATTTGATTGTAATTAAAATTAATTGAATAACAAAAATATAAAGAAAAATAGATAATTGTTTCAATGTTTCAAAATAGTATGTTAATTCTAAATAATAATAATTAAAAATTAAAAACATTAAATAAAAAAATGTAACATTCATTTAAAGTGTTGCTCTTAGTCAAAGACTTCAATTCATCGATGATTGAATTAAGAGTAAATTTTTTGGATATTTACATTTGAATATAAATCATCACGTTGTCTACAAGAAATTCATCTTCTATTTTACTACATAAATTTATTTGGTTGTGTTCATTACTGAAAATGATATTTTTATAGTAGTTAAACCAGAATAGTTAAGATAAAACGAATAACTTAATCAAACAAATTATACGCATTCACTTTTACTGTATCATCAAAGTTGCAATTAATTCAGAGATGATTGATAGTTTTTCAAACATGAATTACTAACAACATCAATAATAAAAGGTTGAAATTGAAATCTCAAATAAATATTTTTTTACTTGCATTAAAGTCCAAAGGTATAATTTTGCATAAAAATACATATGTTATAAATATTAAATGATTTCTAAAAATGCAAAGAATATTAGGACTTTTGTTGTAAAAGTTTGACAAAGATAATTTGTGATCTTATAATTTTTTCTTAACTACAAAATCATTATGAACTCAAATGAAATAAATATTATAAACAATATCTATATTTACACATGTAGAAAACATTATCTATATCTATAATTTTTAGAAGGAATATACAATTTGTATAAGGTAAAAATATATATTAAAGTAGGTATAAAAAATTTAAAAAAATTGGAAACAAAATTCAGGGGGGCAGTTGCCCCCACCTGCCCTAAAGTGACTCCGCCATTGTCTCCATAGGAATCAACTTTTTTATATTTGTCTGAAAGAAGGGTAAGAAGTGATGGGAAATTCAACACAATAACAATGTTGTCCCGCCCCGATTTTCGCCTACGCGACCTCTCGAGTTGCCACTACATTTTTTACTGTAAAAAATATAGAAAAATATTTTTAGCCCAATTACCTTGGGCTTTTGGATTTTTGATATCCAGGTTCGGAAGTCGGTTACAGGGTAAGGAAGGTATTAGCACCCCACCCGCATTAAGTGGTACCCTATACTAAACTACATGGATTAATATATTTTTTATTTGTTATTATTACTATTAGATAAAGGAACCCCACTTTATTAATTAAATTAATTAGTTAATGATTAATTACTGAAATGAAGAAAAAAAATATTTTTTAGTTGTGCCTGACAAGATTGACTTTGATCCTACATATCCCTATTAAGATAATCAAGGCTTACGTAGTTCTTTATATAGAAAAAGGATTGTTGGTTGGATTAATTTTAATATAAAAATATAAGTTAAATCTCGACTAACGATCCTATGAATACAAGTGAAGTACAACCCATACGTCCGATACCGCGCACTTTGTACTAAGGGTTAGTTAAGATCTTAACATGTTTATGGACAAAAGATTTTTGAGTCGTTAATGAATTAGTTATGGTGATTATTAAGTTGATGAAGTGCAGCCCATATGTCCGACACCACATCATATCTTAAAATTAGAGTGATTATCGTCTTAGAATTTATAATGACTTTATCATAAAAAAATATAGTGGGTATTTTAAGGACATTGATTAAAATTCAAAAATTCAAAAGTATAAAATATTAATAAAAATGTGATTTATTCCCTACCTTTAAAAAACTTACGCATTGTATATTGTGTTTGGCTTCATTTAATATATCATATATTAAAATTTGGATACTCATTAACATGAATAGAATAAAAAAACAATTATTAAGTGACATAACACCAAATAACATGTCCTATTTTTAATACCTATACTAGGAGTATCATAATGAAATTAATTAAGTGGTACACCAAGGAATACAATTTTCCCCATATAATAGAATTGGGTGACTTTATTTATTATCCATAGCCTTTGAATAGCAAAATTAAAGTTTCATTGTAAAAAAATGGTGCAATAAAAAAACAACAATGGAATTTCATTACAATGATAGGTCCAATTAATTTTTATACTCACAAATTATGTTCATGAAGTTTTAATTGCATACGCATGATTAAATTATTTATTATTATGATAATTACAATTATTTATTAATTGCATATAATAATTCAGCATATATAATATAACATGATGATATTAGTGCAAATAAGGAACAACTAAAAATGCAAACCTGATAAGCAATGAATAAAATCCAGCAAAAAAACAGAAACACGCGTGGCAGGAAGAGATTGGAGGGAGTTTTTCTATTTTCCAGCACCTGGACACGTGTCAGCGCCTGGTTGGGGGAGAGAGAGGGTGCATTGGTTGCACCGTGCGCCTACCCATGCTGGATCCAGACGTTTGGATACGTCCAGACAAGTGGCGCTAGGATATTGGATGGAAGGGTGGGCTCACGGTTTGAGCAATGAGCACCCGTATAGGGGACCTGTGTTCTCCTAGGACAGGATGTAGTGTGGTGCTGTGTAGTGAGATCGGGACATGTTTCGTCCTGTGATTGGTTGATCTGGAGCGTGAAGGGGACAGGTCCACGTGGCACACCGCGAGAGGTTGGATGAACGAAGGTGTGGGACCGCGTGATATATGTGTCTACACTGAATCTCGTCTTCCTCTAAGGTGTGATCCGATGCAGTGAGGTGCACCAAGAGCGTGCAACGTTTCGTGCACTGATTGGCTGGGCTTTCTTGGTCAACCCGAATGCTAAAAAGTAGGGCAATCACAGGGCTCTGGGTGAGGGTGCACGGATAAATGATGAGCCCACCCACACAGGATTGATTCTTGCAGCAAAAAAATTTATTTTTTTTCTCTTTTTGCGCAAAACATGTTTGATAGGGGTTTGGGAGCTTTTTTCTGGATGTTTTGGCATGTTTCAATAATACTTCTGTCCTCTTCCCCTCTCCCTAAACCACTATTTATAGGAAAAAAATTCACACTAAAATCCCTAAGAATTTGCCTATCCTCTTTAATTTTTAATAAATCAAATATCCCTTTTTTAAAACCCCAATCAAGCTGATTTGATTTCCCATTAACCATGAGATTTGAAAATTAATTTTAAATCTAAAATTTGAAAATGATTCCTTATTAGTTTGAATTTAAAATCTTATGAATTTTTTTTTATTTTTTTATTTTTGAAATTCGAAAATTAATAAATAATCCTTTTTTTTTTAAAATTCGAAAATAAAAACCTTTTTTTTATTATTAGTTATTATGGCATCCAATTGTGATTTTAAGAGGAATAAACATGATATTCTATTTAAATGCTACAAAAATTCCGAATTAGTTTTAAAATATCTTTCACCATCTTCTATTTATTGAAAGATATTTCGAAAGAAGAAGAAAAAAATTAAAAAGAAAAACATTTTTCTCCTACCTTTTTTATATTCTTTTTATTTTGAAAGATGACATGTGGGCCTATGGTGGCCTAAACATTATTTTAACAAAATTGTTTTTAGTGCTTAGACTTTGTTTGTATTTTCTTGAAATTAAAAACTTATTATTTGGAAATGAATTGGGCTTTTTCCTGGGCCGGACAAAAATGGGTGTTCACAACTGCCCCTCTTTACTTGTTGCTTACCTGATATCAAATAAATTGGGGTTTGAGAGGTATCATGGTAAGTAACTAGTAAAGAAATGAACGCTATTTTGTCAAGGCTCAGAAAAAGTCCTTTTGAAAGGGTACCGAATTTGGGTCAGGGACTTGTTGAGGCATCCGTATTGCCATAGAAAATTTAGGGATTTGTTGAGGCACCCGTATTACCATAAGGAGTTAGGGATTTGTTGAGGCACCCATGTTGCCATAGAAAATTTAGGGATTTGTTGAGGCACTCGTATTGCCCTAAGAAGTCAGGGATTTGTTGAGGCACCCATGCTGTCGTAGAAAATTTAGGGATTTGTTGAGGCACCCGTATTGCCATAAGGAGTCAGGGATTTGTTGAGGCACCTATGCTGTCATAGAAAATTTAGAGATTTGTTTAGGCACCCGTATTGCCATAAGGAGTCAGGGATTTGTTGAGGCACTCATGTTGCCATAAAAAATTTAGGGATTTGTTGAGGCACCCGTATTGCCATAAGGAGTCAGGTTCATGCGGTCGCTAGAGGAAACCTTATATGGCCTTAGAGCACTTTGTCTAAGAAACGCTTTGTTGAATGCATGGTTTGTTTGAATGCATGGTTTGCGTAGTGTTGGACTTATGAGATTAATGCTAATGGTTGTGTATGGACGCAGTTACTCCAGTGTGATGCCATATGGGTATGTTTGTTTATGATTTATTGGCAGACAATGTTATGCTTCTGCAACACCCCATTATGCTAGATATGCTGAAAATTGTGAAGACACTTGGGCCTCTCTTTTGCCAAGGTTCGTGCTTGTGACCCTTTTTCCTCGTTTTAGTCGTGATGGATAGACTAAAAACTTTGATCAATCTTTTCGTAAAAAATTTCTTTTATTGGAAAATGACTTGCATGCTAAAAGACATCGTAATATATAAAAACCAAATCTATTTGCTTTCCATTAGCTTTTTTAAAGAAAATGAAAGTCATACAAGCCTACCGTAGCAAGAAGCCCCGACCCAAATGTTATAGCTAATTTCAATAACTGCCACAGTTTGAGAAGAGAGATTTTTTTCGCAAAACAAATCTGCCCCAATATTTGATTCTGATACTGATTCCTTTAAAGAAGATTGGTGCCACTTGGTAGATGTCTCAAAATATTTTACCCCATCTTTTGGCAATTCCTCAGCCTATGAGTTTCTTGTTTTTAGGAGGACCCTTCACGAATAATACTTCTTCATTGTATCCGAATTTATGGTGAGATGTAGATCTTCTCCATCCATGTCAGATAGAATTAGGGCTCCACTGGAATAAGCTTTTTTGACTACATATGGGCCTTCATAGTTTGGAGTCCATTTACCTCGGATGTCTTTCTGAATCGGCAAGATCTTCTTCAGCACCAAATCTCCTTCCCTGAACTGGCGGGGTTGAACATTCTTTGAGTAAGCCTTCATCATTCTCTTCTTATACAATTGTCCATGGCAAATTGCAGTTAGCCTTCAACCATCTATCAGATTCAATTGATCTTATCGAGCCTGAACCCATTCTGACTCATTCAGGCATGCTTCTGCAAAAACCCTTAGAGATGGGATCTCTACCTCAAGTGGAAGAACAACTTCCGTACCATAAACCAGGGAATAGAGAGTAACTCTCGTGGAAATGCGGACTGGAGTACGATAACCATGCAACGCGAATGGTAGCATTTCGTGCCAATCTTCGTAAGTCACTACCATCTTCTTGATGTTCTTATTGGATGCTTTGACGGCTCCATTCATCTTGGATCGGTAAGGCGAAGATGTGTGATGTTTTATTTTGAAATTTTTAAACATCTCAGTCATCATCTTGTTGTTCAGGTTGGTTGCATTGTCGGTAATGATCTGATCGAGTAACCCATATCGACATATTAACTCTCTTTTTATTAACTTGAGGACTACCTTCCTGGTCACGCTAGCATAGGAGTTTGCTTCCACCCATTTAGTGAAGTAATCTATAGCAACCAGGATGAACCGATGTCCATTAGAGGCCTTCGGCTCTATGGGTCCAATGACGTCCATTCCCCACATGGAAAATGGCCAAGGCAACGTTAAGACGTTCAAGGGGTTTGGAGGTGCATTGATGTTATCCGCATATATCTCGCATTTGTGGCACTTCTTCACATAGTTGCAGCAATCAGTTTCCATTGTCAACCAGAAGTAACTTGCTCTCATGATCTTCTTGGCCATAGCACGCCCATTCGTGTGGGTTCCGAAATTTCCCTCATGTACCTCTTCCACCAACCTCTGAGCTTCCTTGGCTTCCAAGCATCGGAGGAGTACCATATCGTGATTTCTTTTGTCAACAACATCCCCACTCAAATAGAAGTTTGTGGCTAGTCTTCTGAGTGTTCTTTTGTTGGTCTCTGAGGCACTCGGAGGATAGACCTGTCTTCTTAGGAATTCTCTTATGTCGTGGTACCATAGCTTGCCGCCAGGCTCTTCTTCAATGGCATGACAATAAGCTGGTTCAGTGCTGTCTTTTATTTGGAACAGGAGCAAACTATCCCCTCCCACGTGAAACATCGAGGATAAGGTTGCCAGTGCGTCTACCAGCCTATTGTCTTCTCTGGGGATATGATAACAACTCACTTGATCAAACTGTTCACTCAACTTCTGAATGTAGTTTCTGTAGGGCACCAATTTGCTATCACGAGTTTCCCATTATCCTTTTATCTGGTGGATTACTAGGGCAGAATCTCCAAATACTTCTAGGATCTTTGCTTTTGTATCAATAGCAGCCTTCAGTCTCAAAGCACACGCCTCGTATTCCGCTATGTTATTGGTACAGTCAAAACATAGTCTAGCAGTAAAGGGAAGGAACTTCCCATCTGAAGATATCAACACATCACCTACTCCATGCCCGAATGCGTTGGAGGCCCCATCAAAGACTAGGGTCCATTTTTCTTCTTCTCTCGATTCATCGGATAAAGCCATGATGTTCTCATCTGGAAACGCGTACTTTATATGCCCCAATTTGTCTACGGGTTGATCGGCCAAGTAGTCAGCAATAACACTTCCCTTCACAGCCTTTTGCGTCACATACATGATGTCATATTCAGATAACAACACCTGCCATCTAGCAATCCTTCTGATCAGTATGGGTTTCTCAAAGATATACTTGACGGGATCCATTCTTAACACTAACCAAGTAGTGTGACTCAACATGTATTGTCTCAAACGGCGAGAGGCCCAGACTAGGGCGTAACATGTACGTTCTAACAATGAGTATTTTATTTCGCAAGCTGTGAATTTCTTGCTCAAATAATAGATGGTTTGCTCCTTTCTTCCACAATCACCACGCAGCCCTAAGACACATCCCATAGATTCATCAAGCATAGTGAAATA
>NC_032010.1:11002824-11012412 GCF_001865875.1 Lupinus angustifolius | reverse complement strand
CAGATGATGTCATCGACGTAGATTTTTATCTCCTTATGCATCATGTCGTGGAAGAGGGTTACCATGGCTCTCTGATATGTAGCCATAACATTTTTCAATTCGAATGGCATAACTTGGTAGTAGAAGGTACCCCATGGGGTGATAAATGTAGTTTTGCTCACATCCTCTGGCGCCATTTTGATCTGATGATACCCCGAATACCCATCCATAAATGAGAAAAGAGCATGGTCTGTAGTGCTATCAACCAAGACATCTATATGCGGCACCGGAGAGTCATCCTTTGGGCTAGCCTTGTTGAGGTCTCTAGAGTCAACACATATTCTAAGTTTTCATCCCTTCTTCGACACAACTACCACATTGGCCACCCAATCTGGGTATTCAAAAACATTAACAAACCCAGTTGTCAACCATTTCTCTACTTCTTCCTTGACCCGTAAGGAGATCTCTGGCTTGATTCTTCATAGCTTCTGCTTCACTGGCTTGGAGTTGGGTATTAGTGGTAATTTATGCTCCACTATACCTCGATCTAGTCCCGACATCTCTTCATAGGACCAAGAAAAGACGTCCTTGAGTTCGTGTAAGAGTTTGACTAGCCTTTCTCGTTCCTCAACGTCCATCAGGGTTCCCACTTTCACTTCCTTCTTATCTTCCTCCGAACCCAGGTTGACAAGCTCGAGAGGCTTATGGTGTGGTTGAATTTCTCTGGCCTCTTGCTCTACCAGTCTGAGTAGTTCTGGGGGAGCTTCCCATTCATCATCACTGTCATCTTCCACTTGGTTGACGGGTTGGTCAGATCTGGAGGAGGGCTCACCAGCATGGCCCTCACTTTCAGAGTCGCTATTGGATCTGCAACACGGGGATGACGAAGTCACCTCCTCATAGATTTGGTTTTAATTTACTGATTTTTTTGTTTTTTTTTTTGTTTTTAATGATTTTCTTTCACCATGCAATGAATAAAAAATGCAAAAGAGACAAATCGATATGATCGAAAAGATAGATCTTTATTAATTGGATAAAAAACATGGAAACAAATGAGCCCTTATTGAAAAAACATAAGAAAATGTCTAATAGCCTTGGGCATAGCTACAAGACTACATTTATTTATTACTTCGGTTCTAGTGAAACTGATGCATGCGCTTCTTCTCTCCAATTTTTCAAGCAGGTGCCGGGGGGACACATGTACACGAACCCAGACTCTTCCTCCATTCCTTCTTCTTCTATGATGGCCACCATTCCCGAAATCCTGATACTGCTGGTAACAAAGCTTTGATTGATGTGTAGTATTGGAAGCTTTGCCATAACCTCATTTCTGAACTGCCCTAGCCGAGCCACATGACCACTTTTCCTTGCTCCTATAGTTTGGAGTTTGTCTTCACGGGTGGGTCTATACCCCAAGCCATATCGACCTTTATTAGCTTTGGGTATTAGGACTTCCTTGCAGCCTTGTCCATACCTTCTCAATCCTCTACCAGGTTGATACCCTTCACGGATCATCATGTTTGCCACCACGAGAGAAGCATCTAATGGATAAAGATTCAGCTTTGGTGCACCTTCTATCATAAATGTGGTGTCTGCAATCTCGAGGCCTTCGAATGATGACTCTAATGCCTCCTCGGTCACTTCGACGTAGCGGGTGTCAAAAGGCTGAGATACCATCACATCCTCTTCTCCTGAAACTATTATCAACCTTCCATCCACTATAAACTTCACCTTTTGATGCAGGGTAGACGGTATGGCTCCCGAAGAGTGAATCCATGGACGCCCCAGCAAATAGCTATACGTCGGATTGATATCCATCACATGGAACAAAATGTTGAATGTGCATGGTCCTATCTTGATCGGTAACTCCATATCCCCCATCACATCCCTACGGGACCCATCAAAACCCTTAACGATCATTGAGCTGGCCTTCAAGTAGGAAGCGTCTACTGGTAATCTAGAGAAAGTTTGCTTCGTCATGACATTTAGAGACGACCCATTGTCTAGGAGGACTTCACCAATCATACAGTCATTACACATTACCGAGATATGCAAGGGGCGAACGTGCCCGGTGCCCTCGAGAGGTATCTCCTGGTCACAAAAGGATATGTAATTATCTGCTATGATGTTGTTAACTATTCCGCGAAATCTGTCAATTTGATGTCATGGTTGACGTGAGCCTGGTTCAACACTTTTAGCAGCATACTCCTGTGAGCCTCAGAGCTCATTAGTAAGGACAACAAAGATATCCTCGCTGGAGTCTTATTAAGTTGGTCCACTACTTTGTATTCACTTTGCTTGATGAACCTCATAAACTCACAAGCTTCTTCATTTGACACCCCTTCTGGTAAGGCTACCTCAACTTCCTCTTCCGTAGGTTCTAGCACTTTTTCTTTATTTTTATCTTTAGTGGCCCCAAATGGACCCCTTTCTATTTCTGGCAGAACATAGATACGCCCAGATCTTGTGACTCGGCTGCTTCCTGCAATGTTAGTAACTATAGATGGATTCACCATTGGTTCCTCTTTGTAAATCCAAGGCACTGCTTTATCTGACTCATATGGGAATGGACTTTGCTCCCCTACTATCACGGGTTCCATTTTTCGAATGAATGGTTCCCATTGGTGTTGATTGAAGTATGTCTGAACTCCTCCAGGTGGATTTATCACGGGTTCATACGTGCGTATGAATAAAGGTATCTCCTTTTGGTGCTTCTTTAAGACATTAATCCCATGGCCTTGTGTTTTTTCGCTTATGGCAATTAGTTTCAAGTCCATCATTTTTTGAAGAAGCAACTTGAACTCCTTACAATCCTCCAAATTGTGGCCCACATGACCATACATCTCACAACTATTCATATCATTGCTATCTGACTCCTGGACAACAACCTCCGCCAAACCTTGCCTGCACATCTCTAGGAAAATGAACCTCATGGTATCTTCACACCATCAACTTTGCCAACAATTGCAACCTTGCTCTCCTCTAGAACAACATTCACTCCTTGATTTCCATGGTTTGGTAGAGGATTGCCAATTATGTTGGGTCTAGTCTCTCAGAAATCTATCCGATTGGCATTGATGAGGTCTTGAACTCTATACTTGAAGGCCCTATAATCTTCTACCAGATGTCCCGCTACTCCATAATGGTAAGCGCAGTTGACGTTTTCATTGTGCCAAGGCCCAGGGTTCTCGTAGACTCTTCCAGGGACTAGTGTGATCATCCCCTGCCCTAGTAGATATGCGAAAAGCTCTGTATAGGTTATCGGGATCCGGTCAAATATGGGTCCTCTCCTTTCTTGCTGGTTATAGTTATCGTTTCTGGGGTATTGAGTATACCCTTGTCTGGGTTGGTGTGTGTTATTGTTTGGATGAGGGGCGTTATTGGTTGTTTGATTTTGGGTTTGGTTTTGGCTTTGATTGTGGTTCTTTGCAAACCAAGAGGGCGCACGAGGATTGTTTTGGTTATTTTTTCGGGACTAGAACTTCTTTGGCTCGGCATCAATGAAATGAGTCTCTGCCTCCTTTTTTTTCTTGAAAGTGGGCTTCTTACTAGAGCTTGAACCTTCATCGGAAATCTTCCCGTTCTTGATACCTCCTTCTATCTTCTCCCCCACTTTGATAAGAGAATTAAAGTTGGTTGTCACACTTCCTATAAGGCGTTCATAATATGGATTATGCAGAGTGTCGATAAAGATCGACAGTTGTTCATCCTCTTCCAACCACAGAAGGACTTCAGATGCTAGTCCCCTCCAATGCTAAACATATTCTCTAAAATTCTCAGATGGTTTCTTACACATATTCTGCAACTGAGTCCTGTCTAGTGCCGCATCCTCGTTGTATTTGTACTGTCTGATGAATGCATTGGATAAATCCAAGAAGGTCCAGATCTGAGTTTTCTCCAGAAGGATGTACCAACTCATAGCTACCCCCACTAAATTGTCTTGAAAGTAGTGGATCAACAACTTATCATTCCCATGGTATGCTGACATCTTCCTGGCGTACATGTGTAAATGGCTTTTGGGACAGGTAGTCCTATTATACTTCTCGAACTCAGGCACTTTAAATTTAGGCGGGAGTACCAAAAGTTTCAAGTTGGGGGGAGTTTGATAAGTGCCATTTTTACCGTACTTTGTAGTTTATTTTAGAGCACTTATCGTTTTGACTTATGGAAAATATCATGCAAAATACACTTTTTGATTAAAACTTATAGAAATTCTAATTTACAATTAGAATATGTTTAATGCATGTTTCCAATCTCACTTTGAGCTTTTAAGGTTGAAGATCCCACAAGAAAAAGGTTTGCAGAATGATTAGGAGCTTGAAGAACGTTCAAAACCGCCAAGCCTGATTCTAGGAGGGCTGGGCATTTTTGCTTCTGTCCAAATCAAGCTGGGCGGCCAGAAAAGGGACTGGGCGCCCTGCTAAACTGAACTAAACCCTCTTGTGAGGGTAATGACGAGGATGAGAATAGGAAGAGGATTAGGATGAGGACGAGGATGAGAATAGGAAGAGGATTAGGATGAGGACGAGGATGAGAATAGGAAGAGGATTAGGATGAGGACGAGGATGAGAATAGGAAGAGGATTAGGATGAGGACGAGGATGAGAATAGGAAGAGGATTAGGATGAGGACGAGGATGAGAATAGGAAGAGGATTAGGATGAGGACGAGGATGAGAATAGGAAGAGGATTAGGATGAGGACGAGGATGAGAATAGGAAGAGGATTAGGATGAGGACGAGGATGAGAATAGGAAGAGGATTAGGATGAGGACGAGGATGAGAATAGGAAGAGGATTAGGATGAGGACGAGGATGAGAATAGGAAGAGGATTAGGATGAGGACGAGGATGAGAATAGGAAGAGGATTAGGATGAGGACGAGGATGAGAATAGGAAGAGGATTAGGATGAGGACGAGGATGAGAATAGGAAGAGGATTAGGATGAGGACGAGGATGAGAATAGGAAGAGGATTAGGATGAGGACGAGGATGAGAATAGGAAGAGGATTAGGATGAGGACGAGGATGAGAATAGGAAGAGGATTAGGATGAGGACGAGGATGAGAATAGGAAGAGGATTAGGATGAGGACGAGGATGAGAATAGGAAGAGGATTAGGATGAGGACGAGGATGAGAATAGGAAGAGGATTAGGATGAGGACGAGGATGAGAATAGGAAGAGGATTAGGATGAGGACGAGGATGAGAATAGGAAGAGGATTAGGATGAGGACGAGGATGAGAATAGGAAGAGGATTAGGATGAGGACGAGGATGAGAATAGGAAGAGGATTAGGATGAGGACGAGGATGAGAATAGGAAGAGGATTAGGATGAGGACGAGGATGAGAATAGGAAGAGGATTAGGATGAGGACGAGGATGAGAATAGGAAGAGGATTAGGATGAGGACGAGGATGAGAATAGGAAGAGGATTAGGATGAGGACGAGGATGAGAATAGGAAGAGGATTAGGATGAGGACGAGGATGAGAATAGGAAGAGGATTAGGATGAGGACGAGGATGAGAATAGGAAGAGGATTAGGATGAGGACGAGGATGAGAATAGGAAGAGGATTAGGATGAGGACGAGGATGAGAATAGGAAGAGGATTAGGATGAGGACGAGGATGAGAATAGGAAGAGGATTAGGATGAGGACGAGGATGAGAATAGGAAGAGGATTAGGATGAGGACGAGGATGAGAATAGGAAGAGGATTAGGATGAGGACGAGGATGAGAATAGGAAGAGGATTAGGATGAGGACGAGGATGAGAATAGGAAGAGGATTAGGATGAGGACGAGGATGAGAATAGGAAGAGGATTAGGATGAGGACGAGGATGAGAATAGGAAGAGGATTAGGATGAGGACGAGGATGAGAATAGGAAGAGGATTAGGATGAGGACGAGGATGAGAATAGGAAGAGGATTAGGATGAGGACGAGGATGAGAATAGGAAGAGGATTAGGATGAGGACGAGGATGAGAATAGGAAGAGGATTAGGATGAGGACGAGGATGAGAATAGGAAGAGGATTAGGATGAGGACGAGGATGAGAATAGGAAGAGGATTAGGATGAGGACGAGGATGAGAATAGGAAGAGGATTAGGATGAGGACGAGGATGAGAATAGGAAGAGGATTAGGATGAGGACGAGGATGAGAATAGGAAGAGGATTAGGATGAGGACGAGGATGAGAATAGGAAGAGGATTAGGATGAGGACGAGGATGAGAATAGGAAGAGGATTAGGATGAGGACGAGGATGAGAATAGGAAGAGGATTAGGATGAGGACGAGGATGAGAATAGGAAGAGGATTAGGATGAGGACGAGGATGAGAATAGGAAGAGGATTAGGATGAGGACGAGGATGAGAATAGGAAGAGGATTAGGATGAGGACGAGGATGAGAATAGGAAGAGGATTAGGATGAGGACGAGGATGAGAATAGGAAGAGGATTAGGATGAGGACGAGGATGAGAATAGGAAGAGGATTAGGATGAGGACGAGGATGAGAATAGGAAGAGGATTAGGATGAGGACGAGGATGAGAATAGGAAGAGGATTAGGATGAGGACGAGGATGAGAATAGGAAGAGGATTAGGATGAGGACGAGGATGAGAATAGGAAGAGGATTAGGATGAGGACGAGGATGAGAATAGGAAGAGGATTAGGATGAGGACGAGGATGAGAATAGGAAGAGGATTAGGATGAGGACGAGGATGAGAATAGGAAGAGGATTAGGATGAGGACGAGGATGAGAATAGGAAGAGGATTAGGATGAGGACGAGGATGAGAATAGGAAGAGGATTAGGATGAGGACGAGGATGAGAATAGGAAGAGGATTAGGATGAGGACGAGGATGAGAATAGGAAGAGGATTAGGATGAGGACGAGGATGAGAATAGGAAGAGGATTAGGATGAGGACGAGGATGAGAATAGGAAGAGGATTAGGATGAGGACGAGGATGAGAATAGGAAGAGGATTAGGATGAGGACGAGGATGAGAATAGGAAGAGGATTAGGATGAGGACGAGGATGAGAATAGGAAGAGGATTAGGATGAGGACGAGGATGAGAATAGGAAGAGGATTAGGATGAGGACGAGGATGAGAATAGGAAGAGGATTAGGATGAGGACGAGGATGAGAATAGGAAGAGGATTAGGATGAGGACGAGGATGAGAATAGGAAGAGGATTAGGATGAGGACGAGGATGAGAATAGGAAGAGGATTAGGATGAGGACGAGGATGAGAATAGGAAGAGGATTAGGATGAGGACGAGGATGAGAATAGGAAGAGGATTAGGATGAGGACGAGGATGAGAATAGGAAGAGGATTAGGATGAGGACGAGGATGAGAATAGGAAGAGGATTAGGATGAGGACGAGGATGAGAATAGGAAGAGGATTAGGATGAGGACGAGGATGAGAATAGGAAGAGGATTAGGATGAGGACGAGGATGAGAATAGGAAGAGGATTAGGATGAGGACGAGGATGAGAATAGGAAGAGGATTAGGATGAGGACGAGGATGAGAATAGGAAGAGGATTAGGATGAGGACGAGGATGAGAATAGGAAGAGGATTAGGATGAGGACGAGGATGAGAATAGGAAGAGGATTAGGATGAGGACGAGGATGAGAATAGGAAGAGGATTAGGATGAGGACGAGGATGAGAATAGGAAGAGGATTAGGATGAGGACGAGGATGAGAATAGGAAGAGGATTAGGATGAGGACGAGGATGAGAATAGGAAGAGGATTAGGATGAGGACGAGGATGAGAATAGGAAGAGGATTAGGATGAGGACGAGGATGAGAATAGGAAGAGGATTAGGATGAGGACGAGGATGAGAATAGGAAGAGGATTAGGATGAGGACGAGGATGAGAATAGGAAGAGGATTAGGATGAGGACGAGGATGAGAATAGGAAGAGGATTAGGATGAGGACGAGGATGAGAATAGGAAGAGGATTAGGATGAGGACGAGGATGAGAATAGGAAGAGGATTAGGATGAGGACGAGGATGAGAATAGGAAGAGGATTAGGATGAGGACGAGGATGAGAATAGGAAGAGGATTAGGATGAGGACGAGGATGAGAATAGGAAGAGGATTAGGATGAGGACGAGGATGAGAATAGGAAGAGGATTAGGATGAGGACGAGGATGAGAATAGGAAGAGGATTAGGATGAGGACGAGGATGAGAATAGGAAGAGGATTAGGATGAGGACGAGGATGAGAATAGGAAGAGGATTAGGATGAGGACGAGGATGAGAATAGGAAGAGGATTAGGATGAGGACGAGGATGAGAATAGGAAGAGGATTAGGATGAGGACGAGGATGAGAATAGGAAGAGGATTAGGATGAGGACGAGGATGAGAATAGGAAGAGGATTAGGATGAGGACGAGGATGAGAATAGGAAGAGGATTAGGATGAGGACGAGGATGAGAATAGGAAGAGGATTAGGATGAGGACGAGGATGAGAATAGGAAGAGGATTAGGATGAGGACGAGGATGAGAATAGGAAGAGGATTAGGATGAGGACGAGGATGAGAATAGGAAGAGGATTAGGATGAGGACGAGGATGAGAATAGGAAGAGGATTAGGATGAGGACGAGGATGAGAATAGGAAGAGGATTAGGATGAGGACGAGGATGAGAATAGGAAGAGGATTAGGATGAGGACGAGGATGAGAATAGGAAGAGGATTAGGATGAGGACGAGGATGAGAATAGGAAGAGGATTAGGATGAGGACGAGGATGAGAATAGGAAGAGGATTAGGATGAGGACGAGGATGAGAATAGGAAGAGGATTAGGATGAGGACGAGGATGAGAATAGGAAGAGGATTAGGATGAGGACGAGGATGAGAATAGGAAGAGGATTAGGATGAGGACGAGGATGAGAATAGGAAGAGGATTAGGATGAGGACGAGGATGAGAATAGGAAGAGGATTAGGATGAGGACGAGGATGAGAATAGGAAGAGGATTAGGATGAGGACGAGGATGAGAATAGGAAGAGGATTAGGATGAGGACGAGGATGAGAATAGGAAGAGGATTAGGATGAGGACGAGGATGAGAATAGGAAGAGGATTAGGATGAGGACGAGGATGAGAATAGGAAGAGGATTAGGATGAGGATGAGGACGAGAATGAGGATGAGGATCGGATGAGGACGAGGATGAGAATAGGAAGAGGATTAGGATGAGGATGAGTAAGAGGATGATGATAGGATGAGGACGAGAATATGAATGAGGATAGGATGAGGAAGAGAATGAGAATGAGGATAGGATGAGGATGAGGATGAGGACGAGAATGAGGATGAGGATGAGGATAGGATGAGGATGAAGATAGGATGAGGACGAGGATGAGGATGACATGAGGATGAGAATGACGATAAGGAGGAGGATAGGATGAGGACGAGAATGAGAATGAAGATAGGATGAGGATGAGGACGAGGATAGGATAAGGATTACAATGAGGATGAGGATGAGGATAGGATGAGGATGAGGACGAGAATGAGAATGAGGATAGGATGAGGATGACGAGAATGAGGATACGATGAGGATGAGGATGAGGATGAGGATACGGAGGAGGATGAGGAAGAGGATAGGATGAGGATGAGAAGGGGGATGAGGAA
>NC_032010.1:10992238-11002724 GCF_001865875.1 Lupinus angustifolius | reverse complement strand
CGACGAGAATGAGGATGAGGATAGGATGAGGACGAGGATGAGGATAGGATGAGGTGGTGGATTAGGATGAGGATGAGGATGATGATGAGGATAGGATGAAGTTTTTGTTTGATTAGAATATATAGCTACTTGACCAAATAGCCTACCCTTGTTTAGGAACATCCATTGTTAACCCCATTTTGAGCCTAAAATAAAATTTAATTTTGTTCTTATGAATAATCTCGAGCCAATGAAAAAAGAAAAAAAAAATGTTCATCCCTTACTTTCTAAGTTAAGAGAGTATTTATAATAGGATTATTTGTTTTATCCAAAGTTGGGGGAGTGGAGGTTGTTGGTGTTCTTGTTGCAAAGAAAGCAAAACTGTTCAAAATTTTCTCAATCTTGAGTACATAATCTTGTATCAAAAAAAGAAAAGAAAAGAGTGTAATTGAAATGAGAAAAGCAAGAGAAAGATTGAGAAAAGAATGAGAATGAGAAGAAAAGGGTCATATGATTCAAATATGTAAAGAAGGTTGGCAAAATGGGAATAGTAAGAGGATACTGAAGTGAGTATGAATTCATGGTTTTATTGTGTAAATCTTATTATGATTGCTCTCTTAGTCTGAAAGTACTTTGATATCCAGAAAAACTAATTTTCCTTGAAGCCTGGCCTCATTACAACCCTGAAAAGCCCTTAGTGATCCTTGATTAACCATGCAATCTTGATAATTGATGAGACAAATACCAAGCTTGAATTGTTGTGATTCAAATGCTGAACATGAGTGAAACACTAACCTTCATTTTGCCGGAGACAAAGAACTTGTGTGAATCATTGAAAATTTCCTTGGTTGATAACATGGATAGAGTGATTTGCCTAATGGATTCATCCTGAACTTGCATTCATTTCATTAATGAACATCAGTTGTGGGCATCACATCGTTTTTAGGGAGATTGAAAAATGAAATTTGTGAAATCATGCGAAGTGAAAATCTTGATTGTTCATGAACCCTGTTATTGAATGAACCTTGTGTATATCATTTTTTGTGATCAGTACCTTTTGTTTGAGGGCAAACAAAGTTTCAAGTTGGGGGAAGTTTGATAAGTGCCATTTTTACTGTACTTTCTAGTTTATTTTAGAGCACTTATCGTTTTGACTTATGGAAAATATCATGCAAAATACACTTTTTGATTAAAACTTATAGAAATTCTAATTTACAATTAGAATATGTTTAATGCATGTTTCCAATCTCACTTTGAGCTTTTAAGGTTGAAGATCTCACAAGAAAAAGGTTTGCAGAATGATTAGGAGCTTGAAGAACGTTCAAAACCGCCAAGCCTGATTCTAGAAGGGCTGGGCGTTTTTGTTTCTGTCCAAATCAAGCTGGGCGGCCAGAAAAGGGGCTGGGCGCCCTGCTAAACTGAACTAAACCCTCTTGTGAGGGTAACCAAGGACCCGGGCGGCCAGAAAAGGGGTTGGGCGCCCTATGCGTGCTACTCTTTATAAAAGCCATTTTCTGGTTCAGGTGTAAAGGAGTTTTTTTTTTGGAGAGAAGAATTTTTCCTCAAACTCAGAACTTAAGGAACTTAGAAAAACACCTTTGGAAACACATAGAGCTTGGATTGAAGATCAACTGGAGGGGTGGATTTGTTCCTGCATCATCTTGGAGCTATCCTTTCTTCTTAAATCTTCACTTTGAGCTTGAAAGCATCCATGGCTATGGATTGCTAATTTCCTTGTGTTGGGATTGGATGTAACTCCTAAACTTTGATGTATCTATTTTGATTTCTATATACAAATATCTGTTCTATGCGATAATTTCAATGATTTAATCTTGTTCTTCATAAATGTTTTGGATTGATCACCTAAGGCATGAATTTAGATTTGATATGTGAGTGAGAACTACATATTATAATCGGATTTAGATTATCTCATCTAACAAGCGTGATTGCTAGAGTAGAATTAAGTTTGTTTGTCATTTTACATCTGGACTCATTACGATTATCCTTTTTAATTATGCAAGAGATTGATAATTAGATTAGGGAATCGTTGATCTACTCATGTAAGAGATTAATGAGATAGATAAGAATTGATGTGATGAAATTAAGCATAAGCCAAAGTTTGTATGTTGAATCATTAGGATATTGATGAGTTATTGAGTGAAACCCAATCCCAACAGTTTTCTCATATTGTTATAAATCCTTTTTAATATTGCATATTTTTACAATTGAAGTTGTTACAAAAATCAATCATCAAACCATCTGAACTCATTGTTTAAGAAAATTTACTAAAGAAAGGCATTGATTTAACCAATTCCCTGTGGATACGATATAAAACCCTTTTACTATACTGCAATTGAATCCTAAGGGATTTGAAAGTAGAGTGGTAAAAATAACTTTCAACACCACATCAGGCACCAAACACATCTCAAAAGCATTATTCAGATCCAGACAGTGGGCTCCTTCAATAGCCTTCAATCTCTCTTATATTGAGCTCCACTTCTCTTCCTCTTTCTCCGTGTTTGGGGTGTTACTTCCTAGAGGAGTCCTTTGGGTCTCATCATGATTGTACCTTCCGTTTGCTTGATGGTTGGCATTTGGCTGTCTTGTGTTGGTGTCATGAATTTCATGAGGCTGGCCAGTATCGTCCCCTAGACTTGGACTTCTAGATCCTGAATGAGGTTGTGGCTCAGCAGTTGCAGTCTTCTCTTTCTTGCTCTGGAGGGTCTTCAGGATGCGAAACATCTCCGCCATCTACTCTTTCAAGCTAGCTAATTTAGTTCGGGAATCCTGATTGGAGTCTGAAGAGTCGGCCATCTGTCTAGCTCAGAGTCGGGTGTGGTAGGGGTGTTGTGGAGCAACGCTGAATGAAAAAAATGCAAATAGTTAAAAAATGTTTTGTTTGTTTTATGCAAAAATTTCCGTTAGTATAGCAAGTATGATGGATCCTTTATTTGAGAGTCGGGGAGCGCAGTCCGTCGTCCTTACTAAAACAATTTTCAGAAGGGAAATTTCCATTCCGTGGTTGCATCTTGGACAAAATATAGCAATGTTGATCTCCTCATATTATTTATTTTTTCGTTCTCTTTTTCTCTTTTTTCTTCTTTTTTTTTATTGAGACAAAGTGTGGATATAAGAAGTAATTTTATTGATAATTGCTAAAGATGATAAAGGGGAACCACATCAATTGATTTCTTCCTTTTTATTCCAAATGTTTATTCTAAATCTAAAATTCCTCAGTCTTCTTCCTCCACTTCTTGAGCCTTCGAGCAATGGGGGCACAACTGTCGAAAAATGTCTTCATAGTAGGGAGCATTTCAGTTTCTGGATATATGTGGACCTCATGGTTTGCAGACTCAAAAGTTACCAGTCAATCATCTGCAAAGTCCCCAATCCCATCGATGATGTCAATACATCTTCTTTCCCACAATTCTTTATCTTCCCTACATTCCCCCAAAGCTTGCTCCCAATTGTGTGACCATGTCTCCCTTTCTCCCATCAACTAATCATAGGCTTGCCTAAGGTCTCTTATTTGGTCTATGAGCTAGTTTCTTTCCCTATTCATATCCTCCAAAGACATACGGCGTATTTCTGCTTGGTCATCCACCATGGCTCGGTATTGTTCTTCTCTTATGAGACCTTGACGAATAAAGTTCTCACATTCATCCACTTTCGCCCAGGCTTCAGCTGCACTGGCCCTGTGTTGCTCCACTTCAGCTTTGAGTTCTTCTATAGCTATACAACCATCATTTCCTTCATTCCTTAAGTTAAAGATGGTGCGATCACGAGCCCTTAGATGTGCCTCAAGATCTTTGATTTCTCTTCACTGTGAGTAGCGCAACTACGCATATTCATCCTTTAGACTAGCCATCTCTTCCTTCAAACCTGAGTTTAATTTGTTGAGCTTTTCTATCCGGAAACCATCTTTCTCAACCATGTTCCTTGATTCTTCAAGTTGACCCTCAAGGATTTTAATCCTCCGCTGAAGATTGATTTCATTCTGGGATGGTCCCTCCTTTTCCTTAGGCATGATGATCTGGATATTGGTTTTATTTGCCATCCTATTTTTTCTCCATAGCTTATACTCTTCTGTATAGAAAGCTCGACGCTCTCCTAATTCATTCTTTCCATAGAAGCGAATGTTGTGTAAAGCTCTTCTTATTTCATTGAGAACCTCATCGGAGGTATTTTTATCTTTATATAAGAAAAGAAATTCGTTGAGTTGTTGAGAAGTCGCTGTATTCATCCCCCATTTTGGCTGGCCAAGAACCAAAGCTGGAGTGAAGGTAATGCACCCTTTAGGACCCATTAGAACAAGATTCTGATATTCTCCACAAGCATACATGACTTCCTCATGTCGATCATACAAGCAACATTTGACGCCAAAGTTCCTTAGGTTGATTTCTGTGAAAAGCTTACACCATTCTGGCAGTGTGACAGGTTTGACATTTGTATTATTGAACCTTTTGAGCAGATGACTGGATCCCAAGGGAAATTGATGATGTCTGAATCGAGTTATCATCCAGACTCCAGACGTACAACAGCTGCACACAATACCTTATCTTCAATCTTCCATTAGTGCTCTGGTGCCCCTTGTAGAACTGTAGGAGAGTTTCAGCTAATACTGCTGGCGGAGAGTTTCGGCTAATACTGCTGGTACCGGATTGACTGAGAATCTTTTCACTTTGTAGAAAACATCTAGAGCTTCCTGATTAATCATGTCAGCAACGAAAGGGAACAAGACTAGGCCATAGACGGCTAGTGCAAATGAGGATCCAAATGCCTTCCAATTTTTCTGCTCTTCCATTTTGAGGATGTGCTTCTTAAGGTACGTCCATTTCAAGCCTCCGAACTTCCCTTCCTTCTGGATTCCTGGGCATGCCCCTATCATTTCTTCAATATACCTCTCGGTCAGCTTATGATCCCCTGTGAATAGGTAGACTTTCGACCGATCCAGCACCGGAATACCCAACAACATTTCATATTCCTCCACCACCGGGGATGCATCAAGCTCAGGGAATTCAAACACTCTTAATTTTGAGTTCCAATACTGGATCATGATCACCATAGCTTTTAATGCCTCTGGTTCAATGTGGACATTAAGTAGATCGATGAGTTGCCCATATGTTTTGGTGAAGCGTTCTTGCTCTTCTACAGGAATTCGTTGACTACATTCTATGAGGAGATTTACATCGTTTGCTTGTACCTCCACCTTTGTCCCTTGTTTGGGGGTCTCAACATTGCTATATTTTGGATCCATGGGACTCATACCTTGCTATATAACGGATTTTTTTTATGAAATGAAAAGAGAAGTTAATCTTAAAATGTGCATGAATGTATGATAATGCATGTAAAACAAATAATTTCCATAATATGCATTTACTGCCCTATATAGGGTACACTTATTGGGTTGTGCGGATTGTCTGCGATCGTAACCATTGGGTAGGATTTAAGGCCTTTATATGACATACCTTATGGGGTATCCTAAAGTTGCCCAGATTGCTTCCCTCTCCAATAGAGAAACCCAAATATTCTAGGGATTACAAGTGGGACGGACCACACCGATAAGGCCCATTATATTTGGTGACAATCTGAGTGGTTCATCGTGCCAATACAAGTGAGACCCAGAGTCCACACCAGCAGGGCTGATGTTCCTTTTTAATCTAATGCTCGAGAATAGAGCACATACTTAAATACTAGTATGATGCTGCATCACATAAAAAATAATAATAACAACAACAAAAAATACATAAGCAAAATATAATACTACAACCATGTATTTAGTATTTATGGGCCGGACTTTCTCAAAAAAGTCCCCAGTGGAGTCGCCAGCTGTCGCACCCCGATTTTTGGCTACGCGACCTCTCGACTTGCCACTACATTTTTTACTGTAAAAATTGTAGAAAAATCTTTTTAGCCCAATTACCTTGGGCTTTTGGATTTTTGATATCTAGGTTCGGAAGTCGGTTACAGGGTAAGGAAGGTATTAGCACCCCCCTATACTAAACTACATGGATTAATATATTATTTATTTTTTATTATTACTATTAAATAAATGAACTCCACTTTATTAATTAAATTAATTAGTTAATGATTAATTATTGAAATGAAAAAAATTTTATTTTTTAGTTGTGCTTGACAAGATTGACTTTGGTCCTACGTATCCCTATTAAGGGAATCAAGGCTTACATAGTTCTTTATATAGAAAATGGATTGTTGGTTGGATTAATTTTAATATAAAAATATAAGTTAAATCTCGACTAACGATCCTATGAATACAAGCGAAGTACAACCCATACGTCCGATACCGCACTTTGTATTAAGGGTTAGTTAAGATCTTAACATGTTTATGGACAAAAGATTTTTGAGTCGTTAATGAATTAGTTATGGTGATTATTAAGTTGATGAAGTGCAGCCCATATTTCCGACACTGCATCATATATTAAAATTAGAGTGATTGTCGTCTTAGAATTTATAATGACTTTATCATAAAAAATATAGTGGGTAATTTAAGGACATTGATTAAAATTCAAAAATTCAAAAGTATAAAATATTAATAAAAATGTGACTTATTCCTAATTCCCTACCTTTAAAAAACTTACGCATTGTATATTGTGTTTGGCTTCATTTAATATATCATATATTAAAATTTGGATACTCATTAACATGAATAGAATAAAAAAACAATTATTAAGTGACATAACACCAAATAACATGTCCTGTTTTTAATACCTATACTAGGAGTATCATAATGAAATTAATTAAGTGGTACACCAAGGAATACAATTTTCCCCATATAATAAAATTGGGTGACTTTATTTATTATCCATAGCCTTTGAATAGCAAAATTAAAGTTTCATTATAAAAAAATGGTGCAATAAAAAAACAACAATGGAATTTCATTACAATGACAGGTCCAATTAATTTTTATACTCACAAATTATGTTCATGAAGTTTTAATTGCCTACGCATGATTAAATTATTTATTATTATGATAATTACAATTTTCATAATATAATAATTCAGCATATATAATATAACATGATGATATCAGTGCAAATAAGGAACAACTAAAAATGCAAACCTGATAAGCAATGAATAAAATCCAGCAAAATAAACAGAAACACGCGTGGCAGGAAGAGATTGGAGGGAGTTTTTCTATTTTCCAGCACCTGGACATGTATCAGCGCCTGGTTGGGGGAGAGAGAGGGTGCACTGGTTGCACCGTGCGCCTACCCATGCTGGATCCAGACGTTTGGATACGTCCAAACAAGTGGCGCTAGGATATTGGACGGAAGGGTGGGCTCACGGTTTGAGCAATGAGCATCCGTACAGGGGACCTGTGTTCTCCTAGGACAGGATCTGGTGCGGTGCTGCGTAGTGAGACCGGGACATGTTTCGTCATGTGATTGGTTGATCTGGAGTGTGAAGGGGACAGGTCCACGTGGCACACCGCGAGAGGTTGGATGAACGAAGGTGTAGGACCGCGTGATCTATGTGTCTACACTGAATCTCGTCTTCCTCTGGGGTGTGATCCGATGCAGTGAGGTGCACCAAGAGCGTGCAACGTTTCATGCACTGATTGGCTGGGCTTTCTTGGTCAACCCAAATGCTAAAAAGTAGGGCAATTGTAGGGCTCTGGGTGAGGGTGCACGGATAAATGATGAACCCACCCACACAGGATTGATTCTCGCAGCAAAAAAATTTATTTTTTTTCTCTTTTTTCGTAGAACATGTTTGACAGGGGTTTGGGAGCTTTTTTCTGGATGTTTTGGCATGTTTCAATAATACTTTCTGTCCTCTTCCCCTCTCCCTAAACCATTATTTATAGGAAAAAATATTCACACTAAAATCCCTAAGAATTTGCCTACCCTCTTTAATTTTTAATAAATCAAATATCATTTTTTTAAAACCCCAATCAAACTGATTTGATTTCCCATTAACCATGATATTTGAAAATTGATTTCAATTCTGAAATTTCAATTTCAAATCTGAAATTTGAAAATGATCCTTATTAGTTTGAATTTAAAATCTTTTTTTATTTTTTTATATTTTTTTTGTTTTTGAAATTCAAAATATATAAATAACCCCTTTTTTATTTTTTTTAAATTCGAAAATATTTTATTATTATTATTATTAGTTATTATGGCATCCAATTGTGATTTTAAGAGGAATAAACATGATATTTTATTTAAATGCTAAAAAAATTCCGAAAATTAGTTTTAAAATATCTTTCACCATCTTCTATTGATTGAAAGCTATTTCGAAAGAAGGAAAAAAAATTAAAAAGAAAAACATTTTTCTCCTACCTTTTTTATATTCTTTTTGTTTTGGAAGATGACATGTGGGCCTATGGTGGCCCAAATATTATTTTAACAAAATTATTTTTAGTGCTTAGATTTTGTTTGTATTTTCTTGAAATGGAAAACTTAATATTTGGAAATGAATTGGGCTTTTTCCTAATTTCCCTAACTTGCTAGAATCTATGAGGAGCAATATCAAATAATGTAGTAACACACAAGGGACACCGAAATTTTAACATGGAAAACCTTTCCAACGTGAGAAGTAAAAACCACGGGCACAAACCAATCAATCAAGTTCCACTATAATCAAAATAGGAATACAAGAGTGTCTCCAAAATATTGCACAAAAACGTGCTCAACAATACGGCATACAACATAGCAATAAGCTTGAAAATGAGAACAAGAAAACCAGCAAAAACCAGAAAAAATAGTTGTTGTAACAGCTCGATTTCTACCACCTCGGATATCGTCTCACCGATCCAACCGTTCAGAATGAAGAACTATAAGCTGTGAACCTGCTGTCCAAATTTCAGCCCGATCCAACGGTGAACGAAGTTTCCCACGGCTGCTCAGAGTTCCTGCGGGTTGAGTTTTCTTATCTTCTCTCACACTTCTCAATTGCCTTTACTCCATTGCCACATCTGACCCCTATCTATTAGATTAAGTGGGACAAGTGGGTTTTGCCCAACTGGGTCTTCTCCACATAGGAAGGGAGCTCAAACCCAACATATCTCCCCCTCACAACTATGTGGAGAGAATCACCAAACCGACGATGTCACAACAAGTTTCAAACTTCCACCTTGTTAAGGCCTTAGTCATCATATCAGCATCATTATCATATGTATGAACCTTAGTCAATTCCAACAACCTAGCATCCAAAACATCACGTATCCAACGATACCTCACATCAATGTGTTTGGACCTAGAATGAAATGTTGAATTCTTCCCAAGATGAATAGCACTTTGACTATCACAAAATAACATTCTCTTGCACAAAATCAAGCTCCTACAAGAATTTCTTCACCCAAAGCAACTCTTTGCATGCTTCTGTAATGGCAATGAACTCTGCCTCAGTAGTGGACAATGCAACACACTTTTGCAACCTGGATTGTCGTGCTACAGTTCCCCCTACAAACTTAATAAAGTAACCTGAAGTAGACTTTCTAGAATCAATGTCTCTAGCCATATCAGAATCAGTATAGCCCACAAGAGTAGGTTTATCACCTCCAAAACAAAGCCTTAGACTAGCAGTACCACAAAGATACCTTAAAATCCATTTCACAACATTCCAATGCTCTCTACATGAATTTGACAGAAATCTACTAATTGTACCAATAGCATGTGCAATATCTGGTCTTGTACAAACCATTGCATACATCCAACTTCCCACAGCAGATGCATAAGGAACTCGTTGCATATCTGATTTTTCAGCTTCATTTTAAGGATACTGTTTAACACTCAACTTAAAATGAGTAGCAAGAGGAGTGCTTACCGCCTTAGCATTTTCCATCTGGAACTTCCATAACACTCTCTTAATATAGTGTTCCTATGACAGCCAAAGTTTCTTTTCTTGCCTAACTCGCATGATTCTTATATCAAGAATATGCTTAGCAGCTCCCATGTCTTTCATGGCAAATGACTTGCCTAGTTGCTTCTTTAACTTGTCAATCATGGAAATATTTTTCCCAACAATAAGCATGTCATCAACATACAATAACAGAATGATAAAATCACCATCATCAAACTTTCTAATGAAGACACAATGATCAGAAGTAGTCTTCTTGTAGCCTTTCTCACACATAAAAGACTCAAACTTATTGTACCATTGTCGTGGAGCCTGCTTTAAACCATATAGACTCTTTCTCAGCCTACACATATACTCTTCTTTCCCTTCTAAAAGAAAACCATCAGGTTGTTTCATATACATCTCTTCCTTCAAATCACCATGAAGGAAAGCAGTTTTTACATCCATTTGCTCTACCTCCAAATCAAGAGTAGCAGCCAAACTTAATACAATTCTAATGGATGACATCTTCACCACAGGAGAAAAAATCTCACTGAAATCAACACACTTTCTATGTCTGAAATCTTTAACAACCAATCTAGCTTTATATCTTGGAGATGTAGAATTACTTTCTTGCTTCACCCTATAAATCCACCCGTTTTCCAAAACCTTCTTCCCTTTTGGAAATTTGACCAAATCAAAA
>NC_032010.1:10969740-10992138 GCF_001865875.1 Lupinus angustifolius | reverse complement strand
ATCCAACCACTTCTTCTTTTCTTCATTCTCCATGGTCTCATGATAATATTCAGGTTCTCCTCCGTCTGTCACAACAACATATTTATCACAAGGGTACCTAGTAGATGCTTTCCTTTGCTTATTAGACATCCGAAGTTGAACTTGAGGTGGTTTAGGAGCATCACCAAGATTCTCATCTTGTGACATTTCATGTTCATCTTCACCAATATCAATAGGAAAATCTAAATCATCTCCAATTTGTTGATCACCAAACATAATCATGTTGCTCATCATTTTGAATGTTATTCTCAACTGTATCCAAATCATGTATAGGCGTCCAAAATGGATCAATATGAGACAATCTACTATCTTCATCGGGTGTAGTCTTCTTAATCTTATCAATGTCTTCAATGGTTTGATCTTCCATGAACTTCACATCACGGCTTCTAACAACCTTTTTCTTAAGAGGATCATATAGCCTGTAGCCAAATTCATCTTCACCATAACCGATAAAGATGCATTATTGTGTCTTCGCATCCAAATTGGACCTATCATCCTTTGGAACATGCACAAATGTCTTGCAACCGAAGACTCACAAATGATCATACCTGACATTCTTGCCAAACCAAATCTTGTCTGACACCTCAGCATTTAGAGCAATTGCATGATTAAGATTAATAACATGCACTGCCGTGTACAAAGCCTCACCCCAGAAATGTTTAGGTAATTTTGCTTCAGAAAGCATACACCTAACTCTTTCAACCAAAGTCATGTTCATCCTCTCCGCTAAGCCATTAAGCTGAGGAGTCTTAGGATGAGTCGTTTCATGTCTAATACTTTGATGCTTGCAGTAAATGTCAAACGGTCCACAATACTCACCACTGTTATCAGTACGAATGCATTTTAGCTTCTTGCTAGAATGTCTCTCAACCAAATGGAATTGTTTGTACTTTTCAAGCGCTTGGTCCTTTGTCTTCAAAGCATAGACCCAAAGCTTCCTTGAACAATCATCAATAAAAGTAACAAAGTAAAGTGCACCACCAAATGACTTTACCTTCAATGGACCACAAACATCATAATGCACCAATTCAAGCAACTCTGACTTCTTTGAAGGGGATGCTTCTTAAAGGATACTCTGGTCTGCTTACCAGCCATGCAATGAGAATATTTCTCTAACTCTGTACTCTTCAATCCTAGAAGTACATCCTTTTTTGCTAAACAATTCAACCATTTTTCACTGATATGGCTGAGTCTGTGGTGCCACAAAGAAGCTTCCATATCTATGGCATTCACACTTTCTTCAGCAACCAAATATTTTGTCCAATACCGTTTAGAAATTTTCTCCCCTCTGGCCACAACTAAGTTACCTCTAGTAATTTTCCATTTTCCAGAACCAAAGTGATTATCATAATTATCATCGTCAAGCATATGCACAGAAATCAAATTGAAATGAACGTCCGGAGCATGTTTAACTCCTCTCAGCAACAATTGCACTCCCATGTTGGTATGCAAACAAATATCACCAATACCAACTACCTTTGACACACCATCATTACCAAGCTTCAACACTCCAAAATCGCCAGAAGTGTAAGATGTGAAGAACTCCTTCCTTGGTGTAACATGCAGTGTAGCACCACTATCAATTATCCACATACTCTCATATAATACAAGACTAACCAAATCACGGTCACGAAGAATAATAAGATCATCACAAGTAGCAATAGTAACACGACCATTATCACCATGATTCTTCTCATTCTGTTTGCCCTTCTTGTCTTTGTTCTCCCTTTTCCATTGAAAACAATTCTTCTATATGTGACCTTCTTTGTGACAATAGTGACATTCCACATTCTTGTATCTAGACTTGGACTTACTTCTGCCCTTTTCTGTATCACCTTTCGGTTCCTTTCTATGACTTCTCCCCTTATTTTCAATGACAAACACCTCATAATGAGATTAAGTACCATGTGCCTTCCTTCTCATCTCCTCATTAAGAATACTTCTTTTATACTCTCTCATTTTATACTCTCCAAAGAGATAATACCATGAAGGGCTTAATTTGTAATTGAAACTTGAAATATTTATCAAGAATCTAGTAGAGTATTCAATAGTCATGGTCTCAATACTTCATCATCAAACTTGATACCCATTCTTGATAATTGATAAAGTGATCTGAAATAGAAGCTCCCTCCTTGTACCTCAAATTCATCAAGGAATTCAACAAGTATAATTTATTATTCCTTGATTTAGAAGCATACAATGATTCAATTTTCTTCCATAAAGATTTTGCATTTTCCTCATTAGCAATGTGATTGTAGACATTGTCTTCTACATATTGTCGAATGAAACCACAAACTTGTTGATGTTTAAAACTCTAATCTTCATCAGACTTGGACTATGGCTTCTAAGTAGCAAACACAGGAATATGCAAATTCTTCACAAATAATAAATCTTTCATTTTTCTTTTCCACAAGTGATAGTTAGTGCCATTCTAACATCTCATTCTATGTGTATTTGCCTCCATCATTCAAGCAAGTCAAATAACCTCAAACCCCAAAGAGCTCTGATGCCACTATGATGGGAAATTCAACACAATAACAATGTAAACTCTAACAGAATATATGCAGCGGATAATAATTTCCCCAACTTGCTAGAATCTATGAGGAGCAATATCAAATAATGCAGTAACACACAAGGGACACCGGAATTTTAACATGGAAAACCTTCTCAAAGTGAGAAGTAAAAATCACGGGCACAAGCCAGTCAATCAAGCTCTACTATAATCAAAATAGGAATACAAGAGTGTCTCCAAAATACAGCACAAAAACATGTTCAACAATACGGCATACAACAGAGCAACAAGCTTGAAAATGAGAACAAGAAAACCAGCAAATACCAGAAAAAATAGCGCTGTAACAGCTCGATTTCTACCACATTGGACGTTGTCTCACCGATCCAACCGTTCAGAATGAAGAACTATAAGTTGTGAACCTGCTGTCCAAATTTCAGCCCGATTCAACGATGAACGAAGGCGCAGTCGTGAATTTCCCACGGCTGCTCGGAGTTCCTGCGGGTTGAGTTTTCTTATCTTCTCTCACACTTTTCAATTGCCTCTTTTTGCTTAAATTGCCTTTACTCCCTTGCCACATTTGACCCCTATCTATTAGATTAAGTGGGACAAGTGGGCTTTGCCCAACTAGGTCTTTCTCCACATAGGAATGAAGCCCAAACCCAACATAAGAAGTAGAACTCTTGCCATTGACAAACTGGGCAACTTAAACCAAAACGAAAAACACTTCTAAAACTGTTGTTTGACATGCAGCAGAGGATTAAAAAGAGCTACTCAGTGTATAAAGATCACTGAGGTCTGAGGAGGGTAGATATATGTAATAACATTGTCTCGTAAGCAAAGAGGTTGTTTCTAGATTTTAACTCATGATCCTAGGTCACAAGGCAAGAAATTTTACTTTTGCGATAAATATTAAAAGAAAAAAAGAAGCAACAAAGACAACAAAAATGTTTGACCTTCACTGAAGAAGCATCCGAACAATTAGCCACAAAAAAGAAGCATCCACGTCACACCGTAATTATGGTATGTTACCGAATCACAATGATGCAGCTACATCTGAACGCATTTGAGGTTATCAGGATGCATTAGACTGCATCGAATTCAAAATATTTTTTAATCATAAAATATTTCACACCACAACAACTGCTATTTGCATCATAACGCCCACAATGATCATAATTAAAGTAACCACAATCACAACTTAAAACACTCTATATAACAAAATCGTTTTACCCTTCACTGAAGACAAAACCATAGCATGCATGTATGCAACAGACCTACGAATTATCATATATGTTAAAATAGAAGATGTGTTTTATGTTTTCGATCAATTAGTTTAGGTCCGTTAGTTAGGTTTATATTCACTATATAAATTCTTATATTTTCTCCCTTTCACAATTCATTGAAATAATGAGAATAATGTGAAGTTTTCAGTTCTTATTCTTCTTAATTTATCAAGAAGATCATTCTTTCATGGCTCACACTAAACTTTAACATGATATCAGAGCATTCCACTTATGTTTTTATCATTCTAAGATTCAACAAAGAATCATTTTTCAGTAGACAAAAAGAATACTGTGAATGGTTGGCATATTATTCAGTTTTGTGTAACAAAGAATTCACCAAGATTATTTGATTTGATTCTTTATTGGAGGTCTTGGACTTGCTTTAGGTGTTGCAATCATGGATGCCAAGCAAGCTTCCACAGTAGTGTGTTGGCTTTTTTTTTTTTGAAGATTACCCAACATCAGGGTTCTTATCAAGATGAAGCTACAAGATTACTATACATATTTTTTTATTATCCTTTATCCATTACCCCCTGTTATCTTATTTCTTTACTTTTACTTTTCTCATTAAACACATAGTATTATTTTAGTGTGTATTTTTCCTCATTAAAACATCATATTAGGATTAAGATTAAGATTCTTTTCTTTTCTTTTTTTCATCTATTATGGTTGGTTTGGTTAGTTAAGCTTTTGTCAACGTAGATGGTTAAACTTTGAATGAAATTGATTCACATTATGATTTCAATACTGGGAGATCAAGATTCATTTACCAGCGAGAGGAGGTTCTAGAGTATAATAATCATGATTCAACAAAATCATTTCAAGCTTGGAATGCTTGATACATTCAAGCTTGTGGGGCATGTTAAAATTGATGAGTTTTTTTGTTTTAGATCAATTAGTTTAGGTCAGTTAGTTAGGTTAATCTTTCACTATATAAACTCTTATTCTCTCCCTTTCACAATTCATTGAAATAATGAGAATAATGTGAAGTTTTTTTCTCTCATTCTTCTCTTTCTTTAAGCTTTTCATTTCTCACTTTTTTTATTTATCAAGAAGATCATTTTTTATGGCTCATACCAAACTTTAACATAATAACCTCTATCTCATTCCAATGTTGTTTCCAATGTTATAGGCAGAAAATAGTACAAGAAAAAATAATTTTCAATGTTGTTTGCCCCATTTTTGATTCATTTACAATTGGAAAAGGCTTGATTAACTCTGAGCAACATTGATCTACACTACAACATACATTTGTTGCGACTAAATAAAATTCACCAAGGTGAAAGGGGCAGGGGGAGGATGATACAAAGAAATGAACAAAATTAAGAAAATTTGTATTCCTTGTCAATCACAAGATACCCTCCAATTAGTAGATTGTCAGACTCGGTATGAGCATGAATCCGCTGGTTAATACTCGTCATTTCATTAAACAATACATGGATGACCATCGGCTGCATGTCGAATTTTTGAATCGAAACTATACCCTTAAGTGTCCTCTACAAAAACTCTGAAGATGAAATCACGAAAGCGTTTTGAGTATAGCCTTGGATCGACAGCAGAGATTGAAGTTGGATCATATTGGAATGATTTGTAAGCATGCTCAAGCTTTTTGCTAATATCATAGTCTTGTAATATGTCTATGATACCAAAAAAGATGATAATCTCATACATCTCTCCAATTGGTTCTCCAACCAGTTGAGGAGTGTCAGAGACACTTTTTCGTACAGTCATTTCAGCTCGTGCTGGCATGTTTATACCTAATTGAATCCACCTGAAAAATAAAACAATGCAAGTATTTTCAGAAAATGTAAGGTAATATGCAGATTGATATGGGAAACCAAATCGGGGTGAATAAAATATCAAGTATCATCAGTGCCAAATTCAGAAACAATGTATGATTTAGTGGAAAATAACAACGCATGAGTGCTACATATGTATTGAATCGATAAATAGTCGAGTAACTGAAAATTAATACTCGGTCTAATTGATTCCTGTTTATTTCAGTAAAAAATAAATTAAAAAATGGAAATTTCTGCAAGGATAAGTTGATTGAGTTTACCGACTAGGATCTACAATAAGATTATCTACATCCACACCAGAAAGACGAGGTGCTGCATCGTCAAATTTAGCGGTTGGGGTGCAAGCCCCGGAATTGCGACTAGAAGGTGTAACAATGCCACTACTTGTTGTTTCTCGAAAGTGAAGACCCACCAACATACTGTAATCCATAATCCTCTCCTGTTCAAGAAAGTCACAGTCCCTACCCACTTGCCTGCATGAAGGTATTAAGCAAAGTAACCATTAACTTCCAAATATTCCATACCATAAATGTCATGTCCTAGAAGCCACATTTTAGTTCATAAACCATCTGATTAAAAATTCCTTAAATTAATGCAACGCATCAAGCAATCCAAAAATTTAAGCACAATATTCTTATGGTATGAACCAATTATCTTTCAACTAATCGAGGGAATTAGACCTTTTTATGCAAGTTATCTTTTACCTTCATCAATAACTCATTTGATCTAAAAAATAACTTAGCTCCAAACATATTTTATTGTTACAATTAGCAACAGCTAATAAAATATTGTTCATGAAACAAAACTTGTGTACTGCAGTGTTCTATATGCTTAATGAAGCAATAAGTGATAAATCTACCTGCAGAATTCTTCAAACCAAGATTTCTGCAAACGAAATATATAGTTGAGGTCAAGATCCTTAAGGGTTGTAGTGGGCTCTATTTCTGACTCGGGTTTATCAGTTGTGCGACCAAAGGTCGAACCTTTTAAGTCAAAGCGCCTGTGGATAGCATATTGAGAACAGAATAGATTTCCCATGATCACAAATCGAACCTGAAATGAATCAATTGTAATTAATAATAAAAGCTTTCACATCAAAGTAAAAGTTCATACGCACCTCAGCATTACCTTCTTCTGATTAGCTCCTGTTAGTTTAACACAATGAAGGCCGAAGAATTTGGTGACTAGAGTGTTCTCAAAAGCCCGAACATGTTTATAATAAGCTGGAAGCATTCTCAGAAAAACCTGAAATCATGTAATGAAGTTTGGACTGAAATATCTCTCAGTAGATAAATAACCTCTCTAGTGCAAGCATAAACAGAGAGCTATCACGTCGAAGTGCACTAATGCATATCTGTGACAACCTTACAAATTATCTGAATCTATAGCAATTGTTGTCATTTAAAAATGCCCAGATTCATTCCACTACTTGACAAGTAACTCGGGATTATAAGTGAAATTTTATAATTAGAGACACAGTGATAAGAGTGTACCATTAAGAGGATCTTTTTTTTCATATTTCATGGCCTTTATTATATCAAGCCAACTAAAAGGTAACTCACTTTTACTTCTGCTTTCTTCATGGTCTTTATCATGTACCGGTCGTCATTGGTCAAATAAAAAAAACTTCCACTTTTTCCAGGGGACGAAAGCTCCCGAAGGGCATCATTCCCACATATTGATATCATATAATCTGCTGGATCAACTTTGAATAATTTTCGAAGAGCCCTGCAATTAGACATCAGAATGACACAATCTATGAATTTGGACAAACAAATAAAGCTCCAAACAGTCAGAGACTATTTCTGATACAAGGTTATGAAACGATTACAATATCAACCATCAAAGGGGATGTCCCAACCCCCACTTCATCGTATAGAAACGCCGAAAAAAGTTTTTTCATTGGCACTTCTTAGAGAAACAAAAAACTTCCTCATATCATGCCACAGAGCTTCTTGTGCCTTAAGACAAAGGTTATAAATTATCAAGAACACTCTCAACATGTTAGCACATAGCATTTCTTTTATAAAACATGGTTCACCTAATCACACAGTTTTGATGTAGCAAAAAAAAGAGAGAACATTTAAAGCTTGACATTACCTGAATACTACCGGGCAGTAATCTTTCCATCTAAACTCACAAGATGGGTGGGGTGGTGTGTGCTTCGATCCTTCTGGTGGAAATTTGGTCCATACTTTTTCTTTAGGATCAAATGCAGAAGACTTCAAATCAAGAGATGCACTTGGAGCAGGTCTTCCGACGGAATGTCTGTGCTATGGCACAAGAAATTAATAACCGCGCATTGAAAATTACAGTCATGGAAAGAACTCTTATTTATCGTTTCACCATATGATGGCAAACACAAACATTTATCTTAAGCTCAATTCATATTATAGCAGGTTCAATTATCAGTCAAAAACAAAACAGAATCTACATTTTTAATTAGATGAGAGAAGAAAAAGCGCATCTGAATCTAGACATTATAATGAAGCTACATTGCATGAAAACAAAAAACAAAGATCAGTACCTTATGCCTAGCTGCAGATTCAACATGAGGTCATAGTTCTTATGCCCTTTAGATATGGTCTCTCCTTGTCTCTTGGGAGCCTTTATTCTCAAATGTGGTGATCTGTTACCACCTTGAACTGAATTATCTCCCAAGCCATCAAATCCAGATTTCCTACCTACATTATCGACTCCGGATTTTCTACCTACATCTAAATCACAAGACTCACCTTCAGCACTGTAATTACTAAGCCTTCCATCCACCGATGACCATCTAGGCCTCCCATTTGCTGGCTGCTTCTGCAAGTTATCTTCCTCTAAGCCAAGCAAACTCAACGATTTCTGCGAAGGATAAATCAACACAGCCTCACAAGGACAAATCTTGCAACTATTTAATTCGACAGAAAACACCTCCTGAGGATCCCATTCCAGATTGCCATCAGAGGAATCAGATGGGTAGTAAGTCCCACTCTGCTCCTTTCGGTCTTTACTCCAAACTCCGACATAGAAACTCCCATCAGCCCACCGAAATGTACCGTTCCCTTTAGGCAACCCTTCTTCCCAACACCCATCATACCTATTCCCATTGTTCCACATCATTGTCCCATTCCCACTGAACAAACCACATTTCCACTGCCCAATATAATGGTTCCCATTCTTCCATTGATACCTCCCATGCCCATTATGCAACCCTTTCCTCCACTCCCCATCGTAGTAATCCCCATTCGGATAACTCTCAGTCCCTTGCCCGTGTTTCAAATTCATAACCCAACACCCTTTATAGGTATCCCCAGAAGAGCCTATATAAGTTCCTTTCCCATCCATATAACCACTCTTGAAATCACCTTCATAGGTAGCACCACTAGGCCAGCTAAACCTACCCTTACCCATTGTGTTACCTTTCCTCCATTCACCAACATACATGCACCCATCTGTCCATAGATATTTCCCTTGGCCATGAGGGAACTGATCAAGCCATTGCCCGGTGTAGAAGTCACCATTTGAGAGAATCTTCTCAACTTGGGACACCTCTCCTTGTTCATTTTCATCAACATGGGCCACAGACATTGGTGTGAAGATGCTCTTAGCCCTTTTCTTTCCACCAGCTGATTTTCTAACTGTTATTTCCCAACCTTTTACAATACCATTGAGCTCTCTGCTCATTCTCTTAAAGGTATCCACTTTGCTTAACCCTTCCCCACACACCTTTCCCTATTCAACTTCATTCATCAATACCCACCATAACATCAAACTATGTATGTATGTATATATATTATTTGTCAATGAAAAATCCTCAATGAAAGTGAGGTTAGAGAAATCATTTCTGCATAAAACCCATATGAGAAAAAATGCCAAAAATACAAAACAATGGTGGGAATAACAATGTGAAATCAAATCCAAGAACAAAATCTTTTTTTTCGCTTGATTTTTTGTCCCTTACGTGGTTGGGTATAATGGGTTGTGTTAATATTTTTGAAAGAGACAAAGGTTATGTTGGATTGAAGAGGAAGGCAAAATGCTCGTTGGAACCAATGAGTGGTTTTTCTTTCATTTGTTTTTTTTCCAATTATTACTTTTTCATTTTCTACTTTTTGTTTGTTTTGTTTGTTCAATTGGGATTGGACCAAAGTGATTCAAGTCATGGTTCTAGCTATGGATTCCGAATTTGGCTCCTACAATTAATACCATTCCAGACAAATGGTAGAATAACAGGAATAGTGATGGAGGTGAGGATGTCCCTTAATCCCATTTTTAGCATTGAGATAGTTTGCTCCTAATTTAGTGTTTTCCTTTAAGAAATTGTAGGTTTTTTCAACAACAAAAAAAAGGATAAGCAATGATATCTCCTAACATGAACTAATATTGTTTGGGTTGTATCACCACTCCTCCCAATCATCCCAATAAGTTTTGTTTTCCATCTAATTTTTTACATTTTAATCTATTTATTGGATTCAAAATCTTATACATTAGACCAATGTTGGTGGTCTAGGTTTTCATATAAAGGGATTATTATAAATATTTTCCTACAAAAAAATAAAATAAATTATATCCTATGTTTGATGGCATTTTTATGGACAATTATCAGTTGTCCTAAACTGTATTCCAAATCATACATTGGACTACTAATATTGAAACAAAAACAGAAAAAAATAACAAATATTTAATTTTTTTAATTGTCATGACATGTTTTTATTGATTGCAAGATATGGTTTGGGACAATATATCTTTATTCCATTTACCTTCGACTTCGGATTTTAAGTTTTGTGAATCAAGATTTTTGTGTATAATTGTTATACATATATACATGGAAGATATTTTTCTTATTATATATACTCTTCCTTCATTTCAAACTTTTTTGTTGATAAGGTTAAGAAGTTGTTACAAATAGTATTGTCTTTTAACTAAATTTTTATAACACAAGAAAAAAATGAAATTAATTAAGAAAAAAGTAATAGATGTATTTATTCAATAATAATAGAGTTTAGTTTTTTTTTGACAAATCCTTGAATTCATAAAAAAACAATAGTTCAAAAAATAAAACATCTTAAACAACAAAAGATATGGTATTGAGGGGGTGGCACTTAAGTATGTATGACTTAGTTGTTGGAAATATAAGTGAGTTGATTAATAATTTTTAGTTACTCATAAGTATGGAGGTCACTACCTTGCAAGAGATTTTTCAGTATATATGTGATTCAATATTTAAATTTGGGTGTAATATTTATACATTATTAGTGTGAAAATTTATATACAATTAATATATCATCTATCATTCATCTGCATTACTTTTCTAAAGAGTCGTCAATAATAAGATATAAATGGTGAATAATACATTAACACTCTAACTGAATATTCTTAATGATCATGAAGTGCTCTATTTTAAAAGTGTTTGGATTCTATGTGTTCGGGTTAAATTGCAAGGTAGATCGTTAAAAACAAAAAAAAATGAAAAGGAATGGATGAGTAACCTTTACACTAAAATCATCTCCATGAAGTATAAAGGCAAATATAATATAAGAGAATATATTATGGAGATTTCTAATCTTGCATCAAAACTTAATTCACTTAAGTTAGAGTTTAGTGAGTACTTGCTCGTGCACTTGGTTTTGATATCACTTCCTGCATACTTTGAGAAATTCTAAGTGAACTATAACATTCATAAAAACAAATAGCACCTCAATGAGCTTATATCTCACTGTGTAAGAGAAAGAGAGATTGTAAAGAGATAAGACTGCAAATACTCACTTGGCTACAACATCTCATAATAAGAAAAGAAATAATTATAAGGGTGTTGTGGAAGAGCCTTCTCAATAAAATAAAGGAACGAGTGATGAGGAATTTATTTGCTATTTATGTAATAAACAATGACGCATGAAGAAATAGTGTCCTAAATATGTAGTTAATTTAGATTTTGAAGTTAATAAATAAGGGTAAGTTTCTTACTCTAGTTTGTTATAAAGTTAATTTAGATTTTGTAAGAAATGATACTTGGTTGGTGGATTATGATGCTACTATTCATATAAGTATCACTATGTATGGTTGCATGTGGAACCAACAACCAAGTAGTAATGAAAGATTCATCTTTGTGGATAATGGTAAAAGATTATAGTGAAGGCTATTGGAATTTTGAGATTACATTAAGAATTAAACTTTATTTGGATTTACTTGACACTTTTATTGTACCATATTTTACATGGAATTTAATTAGTATTTTTAGCTTCAACAAATTTGATTTTTTTGTTCTTTTGGAAATACTAAAGTTATTTTTTACTAAAATTCAAATTTTGTTGTTTCTAGTACTTTAATTGATAATATGCTGGAAGTTATCATTTCCAATAATGAATTATTGCTAAGAAATTCATGTGATACGAAACATAAATCAAAAAATAAATGTGAGATTTCTTAAAGAAGTTGAGTTTGGAGAGGAAGAGAACATAATGAATATTCTCTTTTAGGAAAAAACTATTACTAACAACGATCAAGTTCTTATACTTATTAATATTATCATTCAAGACATAACCCTGTAATAGAAGATAATATTCGACCTGTAATTTCAGAAAATATTCCAGCTATTACTTCTCACAATATTCCAGAATAAGAATGAGGTTCTCCCTTAAGTACCTATGTAGCAACCTCGAGAAACGAATGTACTATCAAGGAGATCTAGTAGATAGGAGAAATATAATATCCAGTAATTATATTGTATTTCTTCAAGGACATGAGGATGATATAAATTTAACAGAGGATGACCCAATCAACTTCTGTCAAGCTATGCACAATTCTAACTCTCAAGAGTGAATTGTTCTCATGAAGTATAAGATAAAATATATGTATGATAATGACGTTTGGGATCGTTTTGAATTACCCAAAGGCGTGAAACATATTGGTTGTAAACAAATATTTAAAACCAAGAAGATTCCAAGGGTAATATTGAGAGTTATTAAACTCATTTAGTTTCTGACGGCTACACTTAGAAAGAAGGCGTTGACTATAAAAAAACATTATCTCTAGTAAATTCAAAGGATTCTTTAGTACAATATGACATTGGTAGCTCATTTCGATTTAGAGTTTCATAAGATGAATGTCTAGATTGCGTTTCTTAATGGAAACATTGAAGACACGATTTATATACTGCAACCATAAAACTTTGTGTCAAGTGACTCAAACTTTAAGGTATGTAAGTTAAATAAATTTATCTATGACCTTAAATAAGCTTCTTGTAAATGGTAACGCACATTTCATCAAGTCATTGCCTCACATTTTTTTAGGCAAATAAGGTTGATTATTGTGTGTATCACAAGTTCAGTGGAGCAACATAATATTTTTAGTATTATATGTCGACGATTTTCTGCTTGCCAACACTGATATGAGATCATTTTGTGAAATCAAGATATTTATAATGAAGAATTTCAAAATTAAAGATTTTGGGGAAACTATTTTATCTTAGGTATTTAGATATTAAGAGATAACTCTCCATGTATCCTAAGGTTGTCAAAAGAGAGTCATATTGATAAACTCTTGGATAGATTTAGTATGAAAGATACTAAGCCAAAAGGTGCCCCATAGCTAAGGGAAACAATTAGTCTCAACAATGTCCCAAAAATGACCTTGAAAGAAATTAGATACGATATGTTCCTTATGCATATGCAGTAGGAAGTCTATTGTTCGCTCAAGTTTACACATGTCTCGATATACATTGGTCGTTGGAGTTTTAAGTAGATATTTGGGTAACCTTGGACTGCATCATTTTAATGCAGACAATCGTGTGATGTGTGACTCGAATAGAATAAAGGTGAAAATGTTTATTTATGGGAAGTCTCACAAATTAGAGATCTTTGGGTAATGTGACTCTAATTTTTATTGAAGTTAAGACAACAAATGCTCCACATCTTGGAATATTTTATATTCGCTAGATGTATGCTATCTTTTGGAAGACTTCTAAATAGATAATCATAGCTCCTTCAACCATGGATATAGAGTTTATGACTTGTTTTAAGACATCTTGTCGGTGCTTACTTACGGTCAGTGTCATTGAATGATCATTGTGACAATTACTCCACATTTCTTTACTCCAACAATAGGAGTTATAAATGTGAAAATGATAAAAAAGGAAGACATTTCCATATAACATATACAAACGCTAGTTGATCCATTGACTAAGGGTATGATATCTAAAGCTCTTTCAGGTGCATGTTGCTCATATTAATGTTGTTCATTAGGATATCTTAGTTTAGTGATAGTCTATATGTTTTATAGTTTATATTTAGACATCTTGTGTTAGTTTTATGTAAAATTTATTGTTATAATTTGAACTTTACTTATGTACTATTGTATCATGTGTGACTTTCTATCCCTTATCTTTAAAATTGTGTTTACATGCACAAACTTCAGCTGGTATCAGAGGTCGTCCTCAAAAGCGTTGAGCATATAATAATTGCAGAGGAAGTACGACCCACTAGCCACAGATACAAAAGGACAAGCAATTAACATATTACATCTATTTCATGGTTCTCATTATAGATAGTGGAAGAGAATAATGACAATGTTTATTGATTCCCAAAAATCATATGTATATATATATATATATAGGAACTGATAGAGACCAAAATACACAAAGCCAAAGAGTGACAAACTAAAGCAATTCTACTAACAACTTCATAGACTCGGAAGTTAAAGAAATAGCACCAGCTCAGTCTAAAAGCCAAACACTATTTAATATGTGCTATTACCATATATGAGGACAATAAAGTCCACAACTACACCTTATCTAATGATATATATGATACCCTTGTCTAAGCTCCTGAATTGTCGACTCTAGTGGTTGAAAATAAATGTACTAGTCAACTTGTTGCACGTCGATCTTTCAAAAACTAATTTTAAAAGCATACTTAATGCTGGTGAAAAAGATTTTGAAATAAAAGGTTATTTTCATATATCTTAACAAACACAATTCAACCTTATTTTTTGTGTTTACTATTGCCAACTGTTGGTTTGAGTCAGTGGTAGAAATAATAGTTGAATATAGTAAGAGATGAAGATAATATATGTTTGATTAATTAATAATTGGAGGAGTACTTTGGTGGGTTGAAGGGCTTAAATTTTTATATATAGTAGAGCACTCTTCACTATCACACTTTTATATTTTTCCTCCAAAGTCCTATTTATAGGATAATTTTCACCATCTAAAGAATCTCAAGAAGCTTCTAGACAATACATATTAATATTTATTATAACATGTAATTTTCTAGAACTCTTTAGATATAAAATAAATGTTATATCTTGCCACATGCTTGTAGAATTCTGTAGAAAGTTGTGGCACATTTCAACATTATCTTCACTTAATTTTATTATATTAGTTTGAAATTTGTTTCCAACAACAATTGTAAAAATGCGTGTTTACTTTAAAGAAAAAGGCAAAAAAATAAGGTGCTTTTGATTTTTTTCCTCATATAATAAAATTACTTTTGTATAATGTAAAGATGAAAATTACTGGCTTTAATCCCAATATTGATAGTGCATTTTGTTTTAGTTCTTATAAAGTTTGATTTTGCAAGTTCTAGTCCTTATTATCACATGTCATATGTGTGATAATATTTTTGTTGCTTGAAGCCAGCTACATCAGCACTTAAGAGAATCACCTTAAAGTGGGAGAGCAAAAGTAATGACTCTAAACTTTAAAAATATGCAGAACTTATGTACAGTTTAAAATAATTTTATATTTTTATTGTTTAATGCTTTCTCTGAATTTTTGTTGTATCACTTTCTCAATTACCATGACTTTTATTTGTCATAAACTATTCATTGTACTTCTCAAAAATAATTTCATATATTTTTCTTAAAAGTTTATTGAAAAATATAAAATATTTTAAAATGATTTTTTTTATAAGATGGTGTTTTGTGCCACACTTAAAGAAAAAATGAAAGCATAATCTTCTCTCTCACATATATAATAATTTATGTACTATGAGTTGTGATTTATAAAAAAAATACTTAATAATTAAAATTTTAATTTAAATATTTTTTTTAAATAGTGGGATTTTCTAAACAATATATGAAACAAACTTCATTTGTTAATGAATTGAAGAGAAGGTTATTACAATTAAAAGTTAAGAGAGATAATTATTCTAATGTGCTACCTTATGGTGCTTGCTATCTTGAATAGTTAGGAAAATTACAAAGTTATAAGTCTCCCTCTCCTTTCAACATATTATATTCATTATAATTTATAAGCTCAATCCTCATGAATCATACCATGAGCTTCCATAATTTACTCTTAGCTTCTTCCAATTCTTAATGATGAATCAACACCTTTATTGACACTTGCAAAGATCTTAGCAATCTCTAATTGTGTATTGGCAATGATTTCAGTTCTCTTAAGATCCATTTCACTTCTCTTGGCCTCAGCTTCAACTCTCATCCTCTCTATCTCTTTCATTGTGTCCATTCTTGTTTGTTCTGATCTTACAACAACTTCTGCTAACCACCTTAAACTTTCTGCTATGTCCATGTGTTCTTTCCTTTGCCGTTTGTTGCTGTCCATTTTCATCTTCTTCTTGTTGAATCTTACGTTGTCCTTTTCACTGTAAAGAGCAGGTGTGCTGCTATCCGTGTCCAATGTATTCTTGTTAGATACTTGGTCAGATGACTTAGTTCCTAACCCATCTTCCTGTTAATAAGAAATTAAACACATAGATTAAGGCACTCAGTCAATAAGTCATTATTTAGACCGGTAGGTCATTGATTTGAACCACTTAACTCATGTTATATTGAAAATTCTAAAAAAAACATAATATTAGCTAAAATTATATTCTCCAAATTCAAAAATATTATCTTACATAATTAAACAATTAGTATCATTATAAAATGTCACAAATAAGTTCTATGTTTTAGTAGCAATAAAAACGTATAATAAGTTTCAATTTTAATTAAACAATGAAAGTGTTCCTAAAACATAATTTAACAAATGATAAACAAAACTACAATTAAATCATTTGATTTTTCCATCTTAAACTATCATTCTTTTAGTTCGTTTTTAAAAATATTTTGTGATTGACTCTGTCATTCTAAACGGTTTAACCACTCAAGTCACTAATTTTAGGCTTAAACCAACATAATTAAACCTAATTATTTCAATTTTAATACAAAATTAGTTAAATGAGATGTCAGACCAATCAAATTGATGACTGATTTATGGTTGAACCGATCGAACTAGCCAATCCAAACCAAGTTTTATACACTGAATATGCTTTTCATTGTAATATACAATGTTCTAAATTACACTCACTAACCACAGTTCTAATTTTTGAGAGCCTCTATAATAACATTTGTAACTATAATATTGGCTGCCACATTTTTATGCAACTTTTGATATTTGGGTAAAAAGAATAACCACAATCACAATACCAATTTAAAGTATTGAAAATATATTTGAAATATGGGAAAGAATGTTTTAATGTCAACTTCTTGCATATAATATATGGTTAAAATAGAGGTGATGTTACACTTTGGAGTTGGACCTTATAAATTTTTGTATGTAATAATTTGATTTCTATAAAAAATGTAAGAATCTAAATTAGTATTCAAATATTGTAAATATAAATAAATAAAAAGTTTCATTAATGATAATAAAAATATTAAAAAAACTAATTTGATTTACTTTCAATATTTTTACTATTTTTGGGTTTATAAAAAAATTTAAGGTATCAAAATATATGTCTTTGCTATTAGAATAGAAGTTCCATTATTTACCAACAAGACATGAGTTTAACAGTGTAAGATCTCGTTAGATTTTCAGAAAGACTAAAAAGTCAATGATTCAATAACTGAGACCAACACTTATTCGAAGAGACAATCATGTATCCCCGAAGAGATTAGTTCCTTATCGATAAAGTAAATAATACCCTTAGGGTTAGTTTGAGAGTTGAATTTTGGAGGGGAAACAGAAGGTTTCAGAGTCATCTCATAAGTGTATTTCATAACTCTCAAACCATTTCTCAAACTAACCCTTCCATTCCATAAAATAGTTGCATTATTTAAACAATAAGAGTTGTTTTGACTATTAGAGACGACCACACATATATTGGTATGTTGTACATTCATTCCAGTTTTACATATATCATGTAGGACAATACTCAATTCCATCATTATAAAAATCGTAGTGTTTCATGGATGTCAAATGCTCTAGTTAAAAAACTTACCGAAAATAAATTGATAGCTAGGTCTAGTTCTACACATTCCGCTGCAATCATTTCGATATTGCACATGAAATATCATATATTTAATTGAAAAAATGTTTATATGGGGAAAAGAAAATAATTTTCACGGGTCCTACATGCAAACTTTTACAGTCACATAAAGCAGTCAGAAGCATAACCGAAGTTTTGAAGCATAAATCCCAACCCAGAGGTAAAAATCCTTCAGTAATGGATGCTTTAATAATGATAACAAAATGTAACAAAAACGAGTTAAATTATATATGTAGTAATCTTGAAGAAAATATAGCTTCTCAAAATTCTGCTAAATTTCAGCTTCTGGTTTCATATAATAACCCAACTAAATATAAGCATGCAAGTGTCAGAATAAAATCAAAATAATAATGCGGTTAATCTACCTTGGCTAATCTATCAACACCATTGGAGCCATGTGAGTTTTGTGCAGTTGCATGCGGTGGTGGAGCAGCCGGAGGTGGTGGTTGTGACACCGCCAGTGATGGCTCTAACAACATCAACGCTTGGTTATTATTGCTAGGGTATAGTGATTGAGAAGGTGCTGCTGCTACTTTTGGTGGTGGTGGTAGTATACTAGATACTGGCCCAGTTCCACGCAGCAGAAGATCAAGACGAGAATATAAAGGCCAAGTTGATGCATCTGAAGTTGCTGACTCTGATCTATACCTTTTCTTCATAGACTCTATCTTGTTTTTGCACTGTGTTTGTGTTTTTGGTGATTTTGTTGAATTTGCTCTTGATGAAACATATTTTGCAACATCTTCCCAGTCTTGACCTTTGAGTTTGGCCCTATTTCTGAGCACCCATTTAGCTTCATAGGCCTCAAGAAGAGTGGACACAGCTCCTTCACTCCACTCATCTCTCTTCAGCCTATCACCACCAATAATAGGTTTTCTTAGAGACTCTTTCTTGGGAGTTATGGTATTTGTGGTGTTATAGTTAGGGACAAGAGATAGGTGGTTGTGTTCTTTGTCATCCATCTCTCATAAGTCATATCCCATGTACTACTAAACTTTTTAACCCCTTGTGTTGTTTAATTAGCTGTTAACATGCTCCAAAGTCCACATGAGAGTCTAAGAATAAAGGTACCAAAATATTGGACACAACCACTAGCATTGAAAGGAGTGAAGTTTCCCTAAAGAAATGGAGAGTCTAGTACTAAAATATGAAAAATTTGTTTAACTCTAAAAAATTTATTGAAAAATAATTTCAAATCATAGCTGTTAAATTTGTTTACCACGTGTCACAATCCTCATGGAGAGAATCTCATCAATTAGAAAGAGAGTGAAAAAAGGAAGGCTAGCTATAGTGGGTGATGAAAAAGGGGGGAAATAAAAATGCTTCACTTTTGTCAAATAAGTTATGATGTCAATGCCTTAAACTTTTCTTTTTATTGCTTTTGTGGGAGAAAAGATGGTCCTTAATGGTTTTATGTGATTGTGAGCAATAGTGTATATTGGTATTTGTTGTTTTAGTTGAGTTTATTTGGCTGTTAGCGTTGATATGAAGCCAACCAAGACATCCACTGGGCCTTAACACAAGGGTGGTGCTGGTGGGTCAGTCACGTGGGTCTGTCACCCACTCCCCCTTAGATCCTCATCACTGATTTCATAAGTATTATTCACCACCAACACAACCACCATGTCCAACTGATTTCAATAAGTCAGAATCCTCTTCATTAAAAGAATTGATATGAAAAACTAAAGAAAAAATAAAATATGATAATACTTTATCTGAGATGACACTTTTACTTCGAAATTGTAGACAAAATAAAACTAACACCTTCAGTATTAGAGATGATCCTAATTCAATTTCAATTTTCTCCACCAATAACCAATGTGCTAGCATCACTCAAAACTAATACCTATTATTATATCTCGCTCCATCTCTTCTTTATAGTCCTCTTTTTCTTCACTATCTTTCTCCTTGTCTCTCTCAGGTTGCACTTTTGTTATGTGCCTTTTGGAAAGGTGGTCTTTGGTGATTCACAACCACTAACTTCTAATGGCTTTCTATTGACGACTTTGGTTATCCATTGTGGTGGTGAGGAATCATTTTTGGCCACATCAAGAAAAACAAAGACGAGTGATTACTTGGTCATTCAATTCTAATGCTAGCTATAATTCATTCCTTTGAATCATTGTATTCCTTCTTGAATCATTTCATAAAGGTTCCTATAATGAAATTAAAAAGCTCATCTTTCATGTCAACTTTGATGAAATTGCAACAACAAAAAAGGTATTATGATGCACGAGACTCACATCTATTTATTATTTAACAAAAAAAGGTCTTCTATGCCACATATCAATTGCTTAGTATCTTTATGCCACATGTCAATTGCTTAGCACCTCTATGCCACATGTCAATTGCTTAACATATCTATGCCACATGTCATTTGCTTAGCACCTTTATGCCACATGTCAATTGCAGCCAAAAATTTCCCTCCTAAAAAGTTTCACTTCCTAACATACACTCTATCACACACGATCAAAGTCAATTCATACATTTGACCATTCTTATCCTCTTGTTATTTACTCACATATATAATATTTAGTATTTATTATTTTATTAAGACTCGTGGCCCACATCTAATAATTCTTATCAATCCATCAAACACCCCAATAAACTCTATTTCATTTTATTTCTAATATGGTTCAGTCAAGCTTTTGTGGTGTGCCTTTCTTCTTTCTTCTTCCCAATTGTCGTTTCGTTCGCTTCCCTTAAACGTGGTAGCATTTGTTTGATGTTCATCTCATGGATTTTATTTTCATCTCTTATTTTTCATCATTATTACACCATATTTTTTCACTCTCAAAAAATTGTGTCATCGTTGTACTTTTTTATCTATGAAGTTTTGCTGTGTGATGTACCTACTACATTTACCAATACTTGGAGAATAGATTGTGTCATCGTTGTACTTTTTTATCTATGAAGTTTTGCTGTGTGATGTACCTACTACATTTACCAATACTTGGAGAAGTCTTTTTATTGGGTAAGAATATATTGGATACAATATTTTTTCACCTTCATTTCTTCATCATTTTGAGTTTGGAAGGTATAACTATTTCCTTTTGTTGGTTTGTGTAACTATTATACTTCCACTTTACCATAACACTTAATTTGATATCATTTTTACCTCTAACTTTGTTTTAGCTGCATTTGTTCTTACAGAGTTTTGAAGGTAATTTTTCTCCTTTCATTTCGTTGGTTTTTGTAACTTTGTGATGTACCTAATACATTTACCAATACTTGGAGAAGTCCTTTTATTGAGTAAGAATATGTTGGGGTAAGTATATTAGGTACAATATTTTTTCACCTTCATTTCTTTATCATTTTGAGTTTGGAAGATATAACTCTTTCCTTTTGTTGGTTTGTGTAACTATTATACTTCCACTTTACCATAACACTTTATTTGATGTCATTTTTATCTCTAACTTTGTTTTAGCTGCATTGTTCTTACAGAGTTTTGAAGGTAATTTTTCTCTTTTCCTTTTGTTGGTTTTTGTAACTATTTTACTCTATCTATTTTGTTCTTTTACTCTTGCTTTACTATTGCTATGATGTTTTTGTTGTTTTCAGTGTTACATTTGTTGTTTTAGAAACACATTTGATGTTTATTTAACAAGTACCAAAATTTAACAATTTTATTTTGTTACTCTTGCTTCACTATTACTTATTATCTTTGATATTATGTTTACTATTACTTATTATCTTTGATATTGTGTCAGTTTGAGTATGATATTCAATGGGTTTAATAAGTACCGTTTTTTCCACTTTTATTGGTATGTCAATTTCGAAGGTAATGTTTACTTTTGTGGCTTTACTATTATTATTTAGTGATAAGCTTCATATCATCTTGTGTTTTTTAACCTTTTTATTACTTTTGTTTCAAAATAATGATTTTAATACTAATTATTAAAAAAGATCTTAAAACATTTGCAATTAATATTAACATATTAAAATTCATATTATGTATAATTGATTATGATAATTAATTGATTTGATTTATATTTTGATTAAATTATTTATGATTTGCTAATTTTAAGCAATGCTCATTATGGATATAAATTTGCATAACTGTAAATAATAAATTTGCGAAAAATTAATAATGATGCTACAAATATATGGTCGAGACTGTCTTCCTCTTTTCAATTAGTCATATAATGAGTTATGATATTGGTCGAAACTGTCTTCCTCTTTTCAATTAGTCATATAATGAGTTATGATATTACAATTAATAAGGAAATATGTTAATATTCTAACTCTCTTAAAAAATAACTGAGAATGAATTTATTTCAAAATAATGATTTTAATACTAATTATTAAAGAAGATCTTAAAATGTTTGCAATTAATATTAACATATTAAAATTCATATTATGTATAATTGATTATGATAATTAATTGATTTGATTTATATTTTGATTAAATTATTTATGATTCGCTAATTTTAATCAATGATCATTATGGATATAAATTTGCATAACTGTAAATAATAAATTTGCGAAAACTTAATAATGAGGCTACAAATATA
>NC_032010.1:10968296-10969640 GCF_001865875.1 Lupinus angustifolius | reverse complement strand
TATAATGAGTTATGATATTACAATTAATAAGGAAATATGTTGATATTGTAACTCCCTTAAAAAACAACTGACAATGAATTTATTTCAAAATAATGATTTTAATACTAATTATTAAAAGAGATCTTAAACGTTTGCAATTAATATTAACATACTAAATTTCATATTATGTATAATTGATTATGATAATTAATTGATTCGATTTATATTTTGATTAAATTATTTATGACTCACTAATTTTAAGCAATGCTCATTATGGATATAAATTTGCATGACTGTAAATAATAAATTTGCAAAAAATTAATAATGAGACCACAAATATATGGTCATTTTTTTAAATTTAACTTTTGTGGATTTACTATTATTATTTAGTGATAAGCTTCATATTCTCTTGTGTTTTTTAACCTTTTATTACTTTTGTTTCAAAATAATGATTTTAATACTAATTATTAAAAAATATCTTAAAACGTTTGCAATAAATATTAACATATAAAAATTCATATTATGTATAATTGATTATGATAATTAATTGATTTGATTTATATTTTGATTAGATTATTTATGATTCGCTAATTTTAAATGATGCTCATTATGGATATAAATTTGCATAACTATAAATAATAAATTTGCGAAAAATTAATAATGAGACTACAAATATATGGTAGAAATTGTCTTCCTCTTTTCCATTAGTCATATAATGAGTTATGATATTACAATTAATAAGGAAATATGTTAATATTCTATCTCCCTTAAAAAATATCTGACAATGAATTTATTTCAAAATAATAATTTTAATATTAATTATTAAAAAAGATCTTAAAACGTTTGCAACTAATATTAACATATTAAATTTCATATTATGTATAATTGATTATGATAATTAATTGATTTGATTTATATTTGGATTAAATTATTTATGATTCGTTAATTTTAAGCAATGTTCATTATGGATATAAGTTTGCATAACTGTAAATAATAAATTTGCGAAAAATTAATAATGAAACTACAAATATATGGTCGAAATTGTCTTCCTCTTTTCAATTAGTCATATAATGAGTTATGATATTACAATTAATAAGGAAATATGTTGATATTAACTCCCTTACAAAATAAGTGACAATAAATTTATTTCAAAATAATGATTTTAATATTAATTATTAAAAAGATCTTAAAACGTTTGCAATTAATATTAACATATTAAATTTTATATTATGTATAATTGACTATGATACAAATCTATTACTTTAGACATAAGTAATCTTAACCATGCGTAAGAGTGAAATACCCCATGCGAATGCACATGTAACTTAGTAGTTTAGTAGGATTTAAATATAATATATATATATA
>NC_032010.1:10918708-10968196 GCF_001865875.1 Lupinus angustifolius | reverse complement strand
ATATATATTTGAATTACATGTATTTAATGTTTTAAAATACAGCCCGTTAGACGAGGTTCTCATCTGTATACTTGGATTATTACATGTACTTAGTATTATAATTTGCAGTTACACTTACATTTTTTGCAATTCTATGAAATGCAATCGATGTAGCAGTAATTAGATGTTATTGCAGAGATTACCAAAACTGCAATATCACCACCCCAAATACGTTGATAGTACAACTTAAAATACAAAATGTAGTGATGTGTACATACTAACAAAGATGAGTCATCTCAACCAACATGATGAACAGAACGTAATTTGTACAGGGAAGTTCAGTTCATCAATGTATCTCTGATGGAAGTAAAATAAAAATATTCAACATTGGTAATAATTCTTATAGAGGTTATAGCTACGCACTAATTTTAAATTTCAATATATACATCTGTCAAACTATTTTTAATGTAAAGATGTTGCAAGCTTTTAAAACAACATGCCTACGTGTAATTCTTGCTAGTAGATGTTGATCACTCCAAGCAGCCTTAATTTTAGAACTACAAATATATGGAGATGACACTACAACTACCCTCGAATTATTTTCTGGTTGATAAACTATTATAGACTAATAAATTTACATAAGTAAAATATCAACATATAATATACTACCATCCTTTTTATTGGAATCATCTAAAAAATTGGATTTGTTTATTTAGAAGCATTATTTTCAGAGTTTTGTGTATTGATTGCTTATGTTACAAAAAGTACCCTTATTAATTGAGTGAAAAGACAGTGAGTGAGAGTAAGTACCATAATTAAGGATAATTTTGAAAATAAACATGTAACTATTCACAAATTTAATACTAGTAACTATATTAATCAATTTTCTTAAGTTTGGTCCTCATTACTGTCCACCACCTCTACGACATCGATCGTTCCTTGTACTCTTGTGAATGTTGTAGTTGTATATGTTACTACATCATCACAATCAGTAGTCAAGACGACCACATTCACAATGTCCTCACTCACAATCAACTCCCATGCAATCGTTGGCATCATACTTTAGTATCGCCTATGTCTATGTCCATGTACTTATTTCCATCTACACCTTTGTGTTACATGTAGTGGCTAATAGTTGTCCCATATTGGTTCAGATGGGCCCTCTCCATCTCCACCGCTACCTATTAAAGATATTTTGGAGGTTATTTTTGGAAGATGATTGTTGGTTAGGAAGTTAGGAATTAGCTAGTTAGGTTTGTGTTAATTGTTTGTTGTATAAGCTTTCTTTTTTCCTCTTTTCTTTTGTATAAATAAGTCATATTGACTCACTTTTTCAATTCAATTCAATAATCATTCAATGAATGATTTTCTCATTCTTTCTTTCTTGCTTTATCAAGATTCATGCACGGTTCTACCATTTTAACATGGTATCAGAGCATAATTATCATTTGATAACTTCCACTTATGGTTCCATGAAGGATTTCATGGAAAACTTCAACAATCAAGAACATGATGGTGCTTTCTTTTTCATCTCAATGGTCTTCATTAGCGTTATCTTGCTTTCAATAGGTGACAATGATGCATGTGGCAAGACTATCTTGATTTCTTTGATTAGTAGATTTTTTGGAACTTCCCTCATTTCTGCCTTAAGAGTTGGTATTCTTGTTTCTGGTGGAGAGTTTGCAATAGTGAATTTTGGTGATGTAGTTTCTGATAAGCCTTTCTTTTCTGCATTGATTGGTACTTTCAACTTGTCTTTTTTTTTTTTTGCTTTGCCTGGAGCTTCTCTTGTCTTCTCTTGCTTATTTTCAACTTTCTTGAATGGCAATGGAATAATGCATCCACTACCTTTTGCATTGAAACTACCATCTAAAAGAATGCTCTCAATATTCAAATTATTGCCAAATATTTCTGGATGAACACCTTTATGCAAGAACTGGATGCGGTGCTTTTAACTAGGGCATATTGTCTTTCAAGTTGTTCTCAAAGTAATTTGATCTATTACACTAACAACTCCAACGTTGGTTCTTTAGCATCCAATGTTTCTTTTCAACATATGGTAACTTGCAGAGTTGGGTGATGCCTTGATTACAAACCCCAACTCCAATATTAAATTTCTAAAGGAGATGCTACATTTATCTTCAAAATTTTGCAACAGTGCAAAAGTGATTCTTGGACGGTTCTTTTAGTCTCTTGATGTTTACTAGTATAATAATATGTCCTTTGCCAACTGCCAATTACATCTATTTCATTCATACTTTATTTCTTACCCCTTTCATATACAAAATGTCATTATAGTGTGTTTTCAGATCATTGTAGTATCATCTTAGGATCAAGATTTTGATCCATTTTCTCTCTTTCATCAACAATGGTTGATTCGCTTATGTCCATGGTGGTTAAACTCAAATATAACTTCTTTCATGGATGGTGAACTTCTGTTCATGGTGATTAAGCAAATATATAGCTTCTGTCATGGATGGTTAAACGTTTGATGATATAGCTTCTGTCATGGATGGTTAAGCGTTGTTATTGCTTCAAATCAATTCCAAGCTAGGAATTCAGAATTTTCACTCGCCAGCTTGAGGGCGAATATTAAAGATATTTTAGAGGTTATTTTGGAAGATGATTGTTGGTTAGAAAGTTAGTAATTAACTAGTTAGGTTTGTGTTAGTTTTTTGTTTTACAAGCTTTTTTCCCCATATTTTCTCTTTTATAAATAAGCCATATTGGCTCATTTTTTCAATTCTATTCAATAGCCATTAAGTAAATGATTTTCTCATTATTTCTTTCTTTATCAAAATTCATGCATGGCTTTACCATTTTAACACTATCGACCCTCTGCCTTTGTGACTATCCGACTATGTCTTTAGCTTCAATAGCCTTAATAGAGTCATTTGAATGAGCTCACCTTCGTCTCTTCCCGAGAGAATACATGAGTCGATCTTCACCTAGTCTCTCCTGGTACTGAAAATCAATATTTACAGGTTCTCTAGCGCTAGCGACTCGAATAAGTGAGTGAAACGAGTGCTAATGTCTCCTACTCAAACAAGTAGTGTCTGGGTGGACTAGTAGAAGCAAGTGATGCAGATAATATAGACCTCTTTCCTAAGAATACCACTCATATAAATACTTGTAATATATAAAACATGTGATCATAGATAGATTGTGCATATGATGCATGCTTACAATTCTGTACATGGGGAATAATACCCTTGAGTATAATAGGATTCGGGTTATGTGTCGTATTTGTCCTCCCTTGCTACTAAAAATATACTGTCAATCATCTATCAAAAAATTACTAAGCATATGATGTTTACAATAAAATAGATTTGAAAGATATAAAGTAGTTGGTCATGATGTTTACTTTTTTATTCAATCGAGTTTTTATCGGATGACCAAATCCAGGTCTAATGTAATTTCCTTATTTTAGATTTATGAACAATAAACTCAAATGAATTTGAAAATCGACAAAGTGTAATTACTTTATCCTCAATGTGTATGACTAAGAAAATACTATTGAGATTTTGAAATTAACATAAGTGTGGAAAATATTCTACATAAATTTTCGACTAGATGATTGGGGGGAAACTATGAGAAGTAAAGGAAGACAAATACCATGCATAATGTTGAGACTATTGAAATAAATAAAAGATTGTAGATATAATTAGAAGATTAATATCTGATTAGTATCAAATATATGATTATCAAATTATATCATTTATTTATCTTTATGATTTTATTTCCCTAAAATTAAGTGAGTCATGTATAAACAGATTGTCCCTTTTAATTTGGTATCAAAACTCAAATCCAGTGTGCCTAACAATAAAGTGATAAATCCTAATCGTTTTACTATCCCATATGTCTTGTCAACTAGCCACTATCAAGGTTGGTTCACTAGCTCTGATCAATTTGAAGTCTTTATAATGTGAGGTTTGTCATCTTGGCCAACATTTTCGAGCTACACTTTCACAAGTAGCTCATAGCAAGTCAAAATCTTCATTTGATTTAGTTCATTCAGATGTCTAGGGTCCTAGTCGTGCTAGTTCTAACTTAACATATGTGTATTTTGTTCGTTTCATTAATGATTTTTGAAGATGCACTTGAATTTATTTAATGAAAGAACTTTAAAAAATTGTTTCTATCTTTCAAAAAAATTGTAATGAAATTCAAAGTCAATTTTATCATCCTATTCAGATTTTATGAAGTGATAATGCAAAAGAATATTTTTATGATCACTTCAATGTACTTGTCCTTGTACACATTAAAAAATGGTATTGTTAAACATAAACAATGTCAGAACATTGAAAATACAAGAACTCTTTTACTAAGTGTCAATGTACCTTTAAAGTTGGTGTATACCAAAATAGAGGCCCCCACAATTTGAATAGTGAAGGTTTGATTAATCCGAGAAGTGAAATATTGAGATTTATTGGGTTCACAATAGTGCTTGAAAACGTTAAAATCAAGGAAGGAACATTGAAGAAAAAAGGCAAATTGGCTAGACAAGGTCGTGTATGGATATATTGTCTGGTGATGTTAGCATTTGAACCATGGTACACAATCGTGTGCTTATATACGACCTTACCATGAATGGGCCAGATGTCATGTAATATTTTGTTACTTTCTAAATTTTTCTAATTTCCCTTTCTAGATAAGTGGTTTTGAAAATCTCTACCATGGACAACAAGTTTTTTGGCTGAGTGCTTGGCCTTTCTTACTTGTCCTTTCATTATCAAAGGGAACTTAGTGGGGGACAATGCATTAATATTTGCATTAGAACTACAATAATGACTTGTTTTCTTGTTTAGGTTCAATTGTTCTATATATATACTCCATATTTATGGATCAAGAAGGTGAATAATTTTGTTTAGAGCTTAGCTTAGTGCATAATGTTATGTGATTCTTATAGGTCTCTAGTTCAACAATTTTTCTTCAGAATTATTTCGTGTAGTAGTTTACGTGCCAATTTTTCTTCAGAATTATTTCCTAATAACCTAGACAATACAAAATCTTCACTAATAGGGATCATCCCAAATATAATATTTATCATCACTCATAAGTTTGTCATTTTGAGCTTTAGATGCAAGTGGAGGAAAAACATATGCAACTAAATAATTCACAATATTAGCAAACCAATAGGTGGAGAAAGAAACAGAAATATTCAAAAGTTGTTCATTAGGAAAATCATCTCTAATAGGCATCATATCAACAACTCTCTCAATCCTGCTCAAGTGGTCATCCAAAATATTTTGTGCTCCAGTCCTAACATGAATCTCCAAATAAAATTCTTGAAGCAAGAGCATCCATCTACTCAACCTTGGCTTCAAATCAACTTTCTTTAACATGAACTTCAAAATTGTATTGGTTAGTGAAAACAACTATTCTAGAACCAAATAAATAAGATCGAAATTTATCTACAGCAAATACAATAGCTAAAAGCCTCCCTACATCTCTCATCAAAATCAAACATCGCCTCCTTTTATAACAAGTAGGATAGTAGAAGGGCCTTCTTGCTAATATCTTTTATGAACCTGCGATAGAAACCTGCATGACCAAGAAAAGAACGAACCTCTCCTATGTAAAAGGGGTAAGGAAATTGTGAAATAACATCTATCTTGGTAGGCTCTATCCCAACGCCCCTATTAGAGATCATATGTCGTAAAACTATGCCATGTTCTACCATGAAATGACACTTCTCATAATTAAGAATAATGTTAGTTTTAAGGCATCTATAAAAAAATCTATCCAGACTATCCAAACAAATATCAAATGACGATCCATAAACAGTAAAATCATCCATAAACACCTCTATGCAACTCTTTAAAAAGTCACTAAAAATGCTCACCGTACACCACTAGAATGTACCAAGGGCATTGTATAGACCAAAATGTATGCTCCTATAGGTAAAAGTGTCAAAGAGGTAGGTGAATATGGTCTTCTCCTGACCCTTAAGAGCAATATGAATATGGAAGTACCCAGAAAAACCATTAAGAAAACAATAATAAGATTTACCTGCTAAACGCTCAAGCATTTGACCAATAAATGACAAAGGAAAATGATCATTTCTTGTTGCTTGATTGAGCCTCCTATAATCAATGCAGACTCTCAAATTGTTTTGCATTCTAGTAGGAATCAACTGATCCCTATCATTTTCACCATTGTAATTCCTATCTTCTTTGGAACCACTTGAATCGGGCTCAACCAATGACTATAAGAAATGGGAAATATAATCCTAGCTTGCAGAAGCTTGGTGACCTCATTCTTCGCAATGTCAAGGATCACTTGGTTGAGTTTCCTTTGTGGTTGCTCGTTGATTTAGCTCCATCCTCCAAGAGTATGTTATGCATGCACATGGATAGGCTAATACCCGAAATGTCAATTAAGGTCGAACCAATAGCCTTTTTGTGCTTTTTCAGCACTTGCAACAACTTCTCCTCTTGATTGACATCAAGGGAGGTGGAAACAATGACAGGGAGCTCCTCATCATCATCTTTGTAAACATTCTTGAGGATATAAGATAAAGGTTTGTGAACACTCAATTTTGTCCAGCCTATATATAAAATGAATAAAAAAATATACAAAAACATTTTAAAACAATATAAAGTAACATTTTTTTAGTTGTACCAAAATCAAATTTATCTTCAAATCATAATCAACGGTCGATTAATTAATGTCAGTTTCATTCGAATTTTAAATGGTAGGTTTCTTTTAATTTAGACATAAATAAATAAAAACTATTATAAGTTTTGTTTTCTATTAAAGAGCAACATAAATAAAATGTTAAATGACAAAAGGTAGCATCTTTATTCACCTTTTTTAGTATAACAATAAAAAAATTGAAAGGGTTCCTCAGAACCTTTCTCTCTCACATCCACTGTTACACAAGAAATAAAAAGATAGAAGTTGGAGAAGAAAGATGAAGAGAAAACTAAAAGAAAGGAAACTCGTGAAAGGAGTAATAAGACATCTACTATCAACAAATCAAAAGGCAAGTTATCAGTTACACATGATGAATATAATATGGCTTGTAAACTAGAGAAAATGAGGATGTGGGGGGTGAAGTGGTAAATTCAAGAAGGAAAACCCAATTATCCTCTCAAAATTGCAACACCACAACACCTATAGTCAAAATTTATCTACCAACCTCACTATATAACTCAAAAATTCAAACATATCAAATTCCTCTCTCATTTTTATATGACTCCCATGCTTTTTGATCCACATCATAGCCCTCATTCCTACCACCTTCTTCTCTTTCTTCTTTCATCTTCTCTTCCAAATAAAAAAATAAAAAAAGACATCCAGTTCACAAGTAGGGGGCTTGGAACGTTTCTTAATTTTCTACAACCAACCAAAAACCCCATGAACAAGAACTTCACTCACATGCACTCTCCCATTTCATTCAACCCAACTACTCACAACCATAACACCTACTCTTGTTTCATATACTCTCATTAAACTCAATCCAAGATCCTTTATCACCCCACAATACCACATACTGTTAATGTGATAACACTAACAATGCGCTAGTTATTCTACACCAGAAAAGCACTTAAACTACTATTGTTGTTACCGTAGCTCGCAACAATTCTGAATGACACGAAATAATCGTTATTGGCTGAGTCACGACCAGGTTGCTCTATTTAAGATTTTTCGTGGCACTGCTAATTTTTTCTTCACACTATATCTACCCCTGCCAATTTTTTTCCACAATACTGATTACCAGTATCAGTTCTCAAAATTCCCACTTTGGCTGCCTTTGCCAATTCTCAAGTGCCATGGAAAGAAAGAGGAAGAAGGTTGTTGGAAATGCGTCGGCAGAATATAAGGGGGGAGGAGAAAAGTTGAGAGGTAAATGCCTTCAACTTGGTGCAAATGATAATGAGGGGATGATGCCTCTACTTATAGCCTGAGGGCTCCAACGACTCTCTAACGGTTCTTTCACCAACATCTCTATTACCAACGGCTCTATCATAATGATCGAGATCTCCTCCAACGGCTCTCTAACGGATCTTTCCTTATTGCATGTGTGTGTTGACTTCGTCAACACACGATCCAAGCCCAAAAGGCCCCAATAAATAAATAAATAAATAAATATTTTATTAAAAAGAATGTCGGGCTGCAACTTAAGGTTTATAATGACTTTCAACTTTCCTCCTCCAAGCAAAGTGGGACTATTGAGTTCTTCATTTCACTTCAAAATATCATTCTTTCAACAAATTCTAACAATCCCCCACTTGAAATTAAAAAGTGATTTCCGAAAATTTCTTTGGTCTCAATAAGATTATGCATAAAGAAATGTGTCATGCGACTTGAACCTTTGCATAGTGAATAAGATCCAGATTTTACTAGAGTGACTCGTAGTCTTGAACTCTATCTCCAGCATCAAACCACACACAACCTTTTCAAATGTGTATTATGTAAAGCTCGTGCGTTAAAGGTCATGCACGCCTATCCCAGTATAAGGAATGCTCTAGAAATTTATATCCTGAAATTTCATTGGAAGTGGCCTCCACTTCCACATTCACATAGGTGAGTTTATCAAGAGTACTCCTATAGCCTAGGTACTCCACTCCAATTAGAGTATAGATCTCATTAAGACTTTAACTCATCCTTACATATGCTGTAGAAATCATGCTTCTCATAATTTTATAGCATATTCATTCTCATATCACTTCACGATATGTTATTACCATTGAACCCATTTCTTGGGATCTCCAGTCAGTTAGGTCGAGTTACCATCATGAGTGATCCTCGTTCTAAGAGCAATAGTCTCATACTATGAGAAGTATTATGGACTTTCTCTCTAGCTAGTCCTTTCGTGAAAGGATCTGCTAAGTTATTCTCAGCGCATACATGATCCACTCTAACAGCTCATGTAGAGAGTAACTTTCTGATAGTGTTGTGCTTACGACAAATTTGTCGTTTCTTACCGTTATAAAAGTGGTTCTCAATTTCTGTAATAGTCACGGTACTATCATAATGGATCAACACAACTGGAATCAGTTTGTCCCATATGGGAATCTCTGCAAGCAAGCTTCTCAGCCAACTTTCTTCTTCACTAGCTGTTGCTAGTGCTATCATCTCAGCTTCCATAGTGGATTGAACCAAAATATTATGTTTCTTTGACTTCCAAGAAAAAGCCCCACCAACTACGCTAAATATATAGCCACTGGTTTCTTTGGAATCATCTGAAAGAGTGTTCCAATCAGCATCGCTGAATCCTTCCAAGACAGCTGAAAACCTTTGGTAATGTAATCCAAGGTTCATTGCTTTCTTAAGGTATGTCATTACCCTTTCTATACCATGCCAATGCTTCATACTAGGTCTGAATCCTTCTAGGACAGTTGGAAACCTTTGGTAATGTAATCCAAGGTTCGTTGTTTTCTTAAGGTATCTCATATCCCTCTCTATAGCATGCTAATGCTCCATAATAGGTCTACTAGTAAACTTGCATAATATTCCTACAACATAGGCAATGTCAGATCTAGTGTAATCAGTGGCATACCGAAGGCTAACAATAATGCTAGTATACACATAGTGAGATTGATCCAAAGAAATTCATTCATTTGACCTAGTAATTTTTATACCAAGGATTACAATTGCCTCTCCAAAGTCTTTCATATCAAAGTCGTGACACAATAATGATTTCACATTATTCACAACATGAATGTTGGAACCAAATATGAGTAGGTCGTCTACATAGAGACATATGATATTGCAAATGTCATTTTCTGATTTGTAATAAATGCATATGTCACTTTCATTCACCTTAAACTCATTCAAGATCATTAAGTCGTTAAACTTTTCATGCCACTGCTTAGGTGTTTGCTTAAGACCATACAACAACTTATCTAACTTGCAAACCTTATTTTCTTGCCCATGTATTAGAAAACCTTTAGGTTGTTCCATATAGATTTCTTCTTCCAAATCACCATTTAAAAAAGCAGTCTTAACATCCATTTGATGTACTAATAAATTATGTATCGCAACGAGCAAAATTAGTACTCTAATGGATGTTATTCTAGTAACAGGTGAAAAGGTGTCGAAGAAATCTACATTCTCCCGTTGCGTGAAACCCTTAGCAATAAGGTGAGCCTTGTATTTATCCACTGTGACATCAGGTTTAAGTTTCTTTTTCAATATCCACTTACAACCAATAGGTTTGCGACCAGGAGACAAGTTAGCTAAATGCAAGGTCTTGTTAGACTCTAGAGAATCCATTTCATCATTTATGGCCTATTGCCACAAATCATCATCCAAAGAAGACAAAGCTTCTTGGAGAGTTGATGAATCCTCTTCCAATGTATCGACTATATAATCAGGTCCATACTCTCTACTAGTGTTTGTTCTCTTACTTCTTCTAGGTTCTATTTCTAACCCATTGTTGTTATCATTATTGTTATTCACATGTATGTTATTAGTTGTTGTGATCCCATTATTCCTCAATTTAAAAGGGTATTTCATTTCATTGAAGTCTACATCGTTAGACTCAATGATCACTTTCATGATAAGGTCATAAAATATGACGCATTTTTGTTTACATCATATCTAATGAATACACATTCATAGGCTCTACTTGCGAGTTTAACTCTTTTGAGGTCTGGTATCCGGAAATAGGCCAGACAACCCTAAGTTCTCAAATAAGACAAGTTTGGTTGTCTATTCTTAATAATTTCATGTGGGGAAATTTTGCTTTTAGCCTTGGGGACTCTATTTAGCACATAACATACAATTAATAAAATTTCTCTCCACCAAGAGGTTGTTGCACCAGAACTTAACATAATAGCTACAACTAATTCAGTTAAAGTTATATTCTTTCTTTCAGCTTTACCATTCATTTCATGTGGATATGGTGCAGTTGTTTCATGAATAATGCCATTTAATTTATAAAAATCATTAAATATGTTAGAGCCATACTCAGTGCTTCTGAGCTTCTGAGCTTCTTTATTTTCTCGTTGAGTTGATTTTCAATTTCAGTTACATATAACTTAAACACGTCAAGTGCTTGACTTTTATTTTTCATAAGATATACATAAGTAAAATCAGAACAGTCATCAATAAAGGTGATAAAATAATGTTTACCATTTCTAGTTAACATTCTATCTAATTCATATATATATGAGTGTATTAAATCTAAAGGCTCATATTATCGCATTACTGATTTATGAGATTATTTTGAAATTTTCACTTGACTGCATGATTCACAAATTTCAAAATTATTTTTAGATAACTTTGGAATTAAACCTAAGCTACTCAAATTTGAAATTGCATGTTTATTAATATGATAAAGTCTAGAATGCCAAATATTAAAATTACACAACATGTAAATAAAATCTGAAATTTTATTAATAAAAAACATCAACATTTAATTTAAACATGCCATATGTGGAGTACCCTTTCCCAACAAATATAACATTCCTAGTAAGAGTATGCAAGTCTGCTCCTATGGTCTGGGTAAAACCACCCTTATTAAGAAGAAAACCACAAACTAGATTCTTCCTCATCTCTAGAGTGTGCATTACATCTTTGAAAATCAGAGTCTTCTCATATGTAAACTTCAGCTCCACATCATCAGTTCTAGCAACAAAAGTGGTGTGGGAGTCACCCAACAACACCTTCTTGTCATCAACATCTGTGTATGTTTTGAACATAGCACGGTCATAGCATATATGGCGAGATGTGCCAGTATCTACCCACCATCCATCAGTTCCTCCAACCATAGTAACCTTAGATAATACAACCACAAATGGCTCATCAACCATGTTGGCCTATGGAGGATGATCCATTGGTTTATTTCTGCACTTGCGTGCCATATGACCTGGTTTCCCATACTTGAAGCAGGTGAACATGTTTCCGGAGTCATTCTTAGTATGTGGCTTAGCATATTGGATCTTTTGAGGGTTCCAATTCTTTTTGTGATCTTAGCCTTATTCACATTGCGGTTCTGACTCTTGAAATTAGTACTTGAAGGCTTCAGAACCGAATCTGAGAATTTCTTCTTAGTGCTATTGTTGGAGACAATCAACACCTATTCTCTCTGATCTTGCTTATGAGCCTCTTCTTCAATACGAAGACGAGTGATCAGATATTCCAAAGAGATTTCTTTGGTCTTATGGCTCAGAAGGTTTTTGAAGTCCTTCTAGCTAGGAGGCACTTTGTCAATTATGACACCCACTTGGAATTGCTCATCTAGAGACATACCCCCAGAAATGATCTCGTCAACAATTTTTTGTATATCGTGGGACTGAGACTCTACTAATTTATCATCAATCATATGATACTTGAGGTAGCGGCTAAGAGCATAATTTTTAGTGTCAGCTTCCTCGGTATCATATTTCTTTTCAAGTGCATACCAAATTAATTTGGCAGACTTGTATGGGTTGTAATAATCAGAGAGATCATCAAACAACCCATTCAAAATGAAGTTCTTAAATATGTAATCACTTTCATTTTAGAGAGTTATTTCAATAGTTAGTCTATCCATTTCCTCTTTTTCAGCCTCATCCAACATCACTGGGATGTCGGTTTTCAGAACGTGGACAACCTTTCTCATAGTGAGGAAAAATACCATCTTATGTTGCCAACGTTTGAAATTTGTCCCGTCAAACCGGAATGGCTTGGTTAGGTCATAGGTGTTTGGTCCAATAATATTATCTACGAATGTCATTGCAGCAGAAATGTCTTAAAATTATTGTTAATGTAGCTCCCAACAATTCTGAATGACACAAAATAATCGTTACTGACTGAGTCATGACCAAGTCACTCTCTTGGGTAAAAGGCTTTTGGAACAATCTATCTTGGTTGGTGTATGGCCTAGGCTCACGGTTGAGTAGAGCCCTTGAGATTATGCAGCGGAAATAACTTGTGTTTGGATAAAAGAAGATGGAAAAGATTTAAGGTTAAGGCGCCACAAACAATTGAGAACAATTCAATTGTTTGATAAGCCAAAGTGATGTTCGCCACAAGAACTTGGTTCTTGATAAGAACTTCTAATCTTGGTTCAGCCAAGAAGGTTTGGAGAATACTCTCACAAGGATATAATCCTTTTTTATTCACAAAGGAATGCAATTTACTTTTGACTCAATGTGTTTATTTCATAGCAAGAAGCATTACATTTATAGGCAAGCCTCTAAGGCTCCCACGGTTTGTAACTAAGGTACATGCTTAGCACGCTTACATTGGATACTCTAAAAGCAAATGAATCTACTCCTAATTTAGATTATATTCGAGTAGTAAAGAAAATAACACATGTGCCTTATTACAATTGAAAACAAACTTAATGACTTGGCCTAACGAACTTGAATGCCACGGTTGGATGAGCATGGGATTCATTTTCTTCTGAAGTGCACGGCTCAACCATTAAGTGAAATGATCAAGAGACTTGAAGACTCCTTAATGCTCACGGCTAAGCTTTGATGAGCTTCATTGGATTCTTCTAATTTGGCACATGGAAAATGTTGGAATTAAGTCTTCTTAATGCTCCTCGGGTACACTTGGACTTGGTATAGGATTCCTTTGCTAAGGAATGAATTTCCCACGGCTAAGTGTTGATGAGGGATGCACTAAATAGCATAGGATGTCGTTGGTGCAAGATGGTAGGCTGCCAACGGCTAGGACATGTGCATAAAGCACCATTAATGTACCATTAAGGTCTCAAACGGCCTATGCAAATTCCACACGAGCAACTTTGCTCCAACAACTCTGAAATTAACTTAGGATTCCTCTAAATGAATTGTGTCCAGGTGGATTTAGCTCCAACGGTCCAAACATAGTGTTTAAGCCTCATAAATGCTTCATTAAGCTCCTCCACGGTCACTTTGTGTTTTCCCTCGAGCAATCTCCTTCCAACGGCTACAATAGTCTTTATTTACGTGCCAAATAATATTATAAAAAGTTAGAATGAGTTTGGTTCACGAAAATAATAAGTTGGTTCAAGCATTCAAGTGGCGGTTACACTTTTAGACTTGTTTTAATCATCCACGAGTCAATTTTCATTCTGGTCAATTTTTATGGGTAGGTTTATTACAAACATACTCTAATTAAATAAACTAAGTGTTGGACAAAGGTTAGCCCACACATTTATTATAAAAATTAAATTTTCTCAATACTAATTAAATTGGCTAGGCCTGACTCGGTCAGGCTACGTCCAGTGCCTGATGCGGCACGCTAGGCGCATGCGCCTCGGTCAGATTTCCTGGCCATGCCAGTTTGGCCTAGCGCCTAGTGCAACACTGGGTGCACCAAAGTCCCCAACTAGGTCAGAGTTGTCTCGGTCAGGAATTGAGCCTGATGCGTCTGGCTCCGTGCCAGGGCCATTTTTGGCGCCTTGCTCAGACCCGTAGCCTGAGTCTTGCGCATGTCCTAGTCCATCCTTGGCTCGGTCAGAACCATGGACCAACATGCTAGTGAGCATCTTTACACCCCCTTGGGCTATTTTTGGCTCACCATCATGGATCAACATTATGAGTTGTCCAAGGGCATTTTGAGCCCTTTTTGCCCGAGCCCTAGTCATAGGACCACTTACGCCTTCAAGACCACCAAGATCAAGGTTAGGCTCTTTGAGGTTCATATCATGTTTGGTCCAATAATATTATCTACGAATGTTATTGCAGCAAAAACGTCTTAAAATTGTTGTTACTGTAGCTCCCAACAATTCTGAATGGCATGAAATAATCGTTACTGACTGAGTCATGACCAAGTCGCTCTCTTTAAGAGGTTATATGGTACTGCTAAAATTGTGCAAACAGACTATCAACCATGTCGTCCCCGAAATAAAACAACTCAATTCTCTGTTATACGTATTCTTAGTGCACTATAAAAATCGCTCTCGAATACACTCACAATATGGCTATCACTGTCAATTCTCGAATTCCCACAATATGGCTACCCGTGCCAATTGTTTTTCCATAATACTAACTACCCGTGTCAATTCTCAAAATTCTCACTTTGGCTACCTGTGCCAATTCTCAAGTGTCACGGAAAGAAAGAGGGGGAAGGTTGCCGGAAATGTGTCGGTGGAATATAAGGGGGAGAAGGAGAAGTTGAGAGGTAAACTCCTTCAATTTGGTGCAAATTATAATGAGAGAATGATGCCTCTATTTATAGTCTGATGCCTCTAATGACTCTCTGACGACTCTTTCACCAACAACTATATTACCAACGACTCTATTACCAATGGCTCTATCATAATGGTCGAGATCTCCTCCAACGGTTCTTTCGTTGTTGCATGTGTGTGTTGACTTGGTCAACACACGGTCCAAGCCCAAAAGACCCCAAAAAATTAAATTAATTAATTAATAAATAAGTAAATAAATATTTTATGAAAAAGAATGTTGGACCGCAACTTAAGGCATATAAATTATAAAGTCTTTCAACTTTCCTCCTCCAAGCAGACTAATAGATTTTTCATTTCACTTCAAAACATTATTCTTTCAACAAAATCCAACAACTACCTCTCCAATTCCTATATACCTTGATGTTTCATTACCCTACTTGTTTTCTTTTCTATGACAAAGAAAAGAATGACTTGTCAAGCATGGCCAGAACCTGCGGTTTTTAACCAACCTTTAGCTGAAACTGGCCTAAGTTCATGTTACATCAAGCCAAAGTCCCAAAGAGCAAAACCTTCTCACATGGGTATATCAAATCTCTTTACCTATCTTTATTATTTAATGTGGGAGTCATTTTTATTAATTTGTTTATGTTAAAGTTATTCTTATGGACTTTGTGTAGCTGAAAATTTGAGTTACAAGTTGAATCATTTGTAAACATGTGGTGGAAAATATTATCAACCTGTCACAACAATAATGGGGAAGAATGACAAGGGAAGGTAGTGGTAAGGTAGTGGTGGTGGTGCATACTCAACTGTTTACAAGAGGGGAATAAATCAATGAACGCACCTTGGGGTACTATCCTTTTGTATTAGAACTTCATAAGTAACTGATGCATCATCCATATGGGTCTTAACTTTCCTTTGATGGGTAGAGTGATTACACAAGACCTTGATATATAACTCCAAATTTACCATGGGTCTTAACATTGAAATAGACTTTTAGTCTTATTTTCTAGACTATAGAAAACTTTCTTTAAGTATTTTCTAATGTACCATCCCTGCTATATCTTAGACTCGGGCATAATTTTCTTGTTATATATTGTTGATTTGAGAAAAAATAATATCCCCGCTTGTTTCATGGTATGGACACAATTGTTTCAACTATACAGTCACACAAATGATGTTATTTGTGTGATTTTGTTCGATATTGCAATAAAGAACGTGATTTTATCAAGCACAAATTTTCAGCAAGAAACCAGGATATACAATGCAAATAGAACCAAATATTCAAGTTGGCCTCTTATCTAGTTGGCACATTAACATTGGAAAGATCCCTGAGACACATGATATACACTACCTTCGTCTCCTTCAAATGTCTTCATGCAGGTACATATTTTTTTCTTCTTTACTACCTACTTGGTCTATCTCTTATATAATATACAAAAGGGAATAAAAATGTCCTTAATGATTCTTTTTAAAATAACACTTTGAGATTGGATGTGGTGTGGACATTAATTTATGTTGCTTCATCGATTTCGATGACGACAAAATTTCAATTATTCAAAAAGTCTCTTTCAGATTTAATGTGGTGTAGACCTTAGTTTTTGCTGCTTCATCGGTCTTGAAGATTACAAAAATTCAACTATTTCAAAAAACTTTTTAAGATTTGATGCGGTGCAGACATTAGTTTCTGCTACTTCATTTGTCTCGAAGACGATACAATTTCTTCTATCATAAAAATATCTTTGAGAAATGATGCGGTGCAGAAATTAGTTTCTACTGCTTCATTAGTCTCGAAGACGATAAAATTTTAATTACTTTTAAAAAATCTGTTTGAAATTTGGTGCGGTGCAGATATTAGTTTTTACTACTTCACCTATCTTAAAGACGACATAATTCAAATTATATTTCGATCAATCAGTTTCCGAACCAGAACTATGTAGTCTTGATTTTCCTATTGCACCTAGGGATACGTATGAGCAAAATGAACTCTAATCAGACACAAAATAAAAATAAAATATTTTGTTTTATCAATTAGATCTTTAATAAATTTGTTTAAGGGTATAAAAGTTCATGTTATTAGTGAGGATATTGTTTTATTACGGGCAAACGGGGTACTAATACCTTCCTGATCTGTAATCGTCTCCCAAGCTTAGAATCTCTGTTTAATTACCATATTATTCGAATTGGGCATAAAAGAGAGTTTTCTACGTTTTTAGCACAAATACCATAATGGTGACTCCAAATCAATTGGAAGGGGTAGAAATCGAGTTTGCCTCTTCCTAAGTTGCAAAGTCAGTCTTCCAACCGAAAATCGGATGGCAACAAGGTTTATGCTCCAATGTAGGTGCCTGAAAAACATATGGAACCAAACTAGTAGACATAGATTCTACAGCATGCACCTAAACAAGTGAATCAGTTTGCTGTATAATTTCTGCAGCAATTGGGTTAGTGCAATCTAACTCTATAACATTTGAATCACTAGAAATATGCAGAAACTCATTAATACAAGAATTACATATTTCAGAATCAATGCATGCATGACAAGTGTATAAGTCTATCAATGACAAAAAAATCAAAATCATGAAGAAAATCAGAGATATGCTCATTAGTTAACTCATCAAGAAAATCCATATGAAACATAAGATGGTCCTTAGATGAATGTTTCATGGCATCTAAAATATTGAATTAAACCGGAATATCACCAAATTCCATAGAAAGTGTTTCAGCATGGACATCTATCTTGGTTCGGGCTGTTCTAAAAAATGGTCTTCACAAAATAATAGGAATTGTGTTACGGGAGGATCTCTCTTCCATATCAAGAATGTAAATCAACAGGAAAAATAAGTTCACCAACCCGAACCAAGACATCATCTATTAAACCAGCAGGGTAGGCAGTACTCATGTTTGCTAATTGAATCATTATCTTGGTAGGTTGCATAGGTCCAAGTGAAAGAGACATAAAAACAGTCATAAGCATAATGTTAATTGAATCTCCTAGATCTAGCATAACATTTTCAAATTTTCTATTACATATGATGCAAGGTACATTAAATGTACTTGGGTCCTTACATTTTTTCGGAATGTGAGGAACAAGTTTAACTATGAGTGCAGAAACATTTATGCACGTGATGATCCTCTCATTACCTTTAAGCCTTCTTTTGTGAGTGTACAACTCCTTTAAAAACTTTGCATATCTTAGAATTTGCTTGATAGCATCAAGTAAAGGTATGTTCACCTCTACCTTTCTGAATGTGTCCAAGATTTCCTTGTCTACATCTTCCATCTTCTTACTTGGAATTACTCTAGGTAGAAATGGAAGATGAATGGAAAATGGTTGTTGTTCAGCATTTGAAGAAGGTTCACTAACATGAATTTTTTCGCTAGTGCTCATGGTTGCTTCATTTTTTATGCTGCTAGATCATCTTCAACCTGCTTGTCTGACCTTAGTGTTATGACACTCACATTCTTTGGGTTGACCACAATCTAGGAAGGCATCTTGTCAGAATACTGAGACTGCAATGTGTTCAATGAAGTTGTCATTTGTCCCATTTGGGTGGTTAAATTATGAGTGTAGGACTCTTATCTCATAATTGAAGCTGTAGTTTCTAGCTGGAATTGCATATTCTGCATTGTCATCTGCCTCACCAATTCTTCCGTTGAAGGTTCACTAGGTGCAGGAGGAGGAGTAGGATTACTGATCACTTGATGTTGCCTCTGTTGTTGGATTGGAGGAGGCACATATCGTCTATTTTGTCCAACATGGTTTTGAAATGGTGGTCCTGGAAGAGGTTGTGAAAGATCAGATCACCTGAAATTCGGATGATTTCTCCAACCAGGGTTTATCTATTTAACGAAGGATCATAATTTTGCTGTTGTTGTTGAGGTTTATTGTCGTAAATATTTACAGCATAAGCCTCAGGATGGTCACCAGTTATCTCCAACGGAGAATGAAAAATATCAACATAATGATCATTTGAGGTGCAAATGCCACAGACTTGTGTAAGTAGAGGTTTCTGCTGATCCATGGCTAATTGAATGACCAAGGTGGTAAGGGAGTCAATTTTTTCTCAAGCCTATCTTGGCTTACTGCATCTGTCCCAACATCATGGACACTTCTAACAACTATAACATCACTACTCATTGCACTAAACTGTTGAGAGTTGGAAGACATCTTCTCAATCAAACCTCTGGCTACAAAAGAGGTCATATCTCCAAGTGCACCTCCACTAGAAGTATCAATGATACTCCTCTCCATGTTGATCAGACCATCATAGATATATTGTAGGAGGATTTTCTCAGAGATCTAGTGATGGGGACAACTTGCACATAGTTGTCTGGTTCTTGAAATAACTTTTCTGATTGCAGTGGTCTTGGAGGTAGAGAAGAATTTTTCAAGGAAAATTATCTTTAGGTCATCCCATCTTGTAATGGACTCAGGGCCAAGTAATACAACCAATATTTTGTAGGGTTTCAAGAGAATGTGGGTAGGCTATCAAACAGATGCGATCCTCTTGAACATCATGAGGTTTCATGGTGGAACATACAATATGGAACTCCTTAAGATACTTATGAGGATATTCACATGCAAGTCCATGAAAGCAACAAATGTATTAGTCCAGTTTTAAGTATATATGGCACATCCTCATTGGGATACTGGATACACAAGTTTTCATAAGTAAAATCAAGTGCAGCCAACTCCCTTAATATCTTCTCACATGGAACTCGAGGTATTTCAAATATATTCTCAGAATGCACAGAATCACTATATGTAATAGAATGCACAAAAACAAAATCAGTATCACTATCAACTAGACTAACAGTATGAAATGACTCACTATCTAAAGATAAATTCCTAATATATCTAACTAACCTATAAAATGTTCTATCTATTTCAAGATTTATTGGATGCAAAGATCTTGGATTTCTCATAGTCATGCACTAAATACAACAGTAACAACCAGACAAGGTAGTAAGGGAAATGCATGTTAAATTTCAGTGAATAACCAAAACTTTGCATTAATAGTATTCTAATATCATATAAAACATCCACAAAAATATTCAATACAAAATTCAAAGCCTAACTAATTTAAATAAATAAAACAAACTCAAAACAATTTCAAAATAAAACTTATAAATAAGAATGAGATAGTAAAAAGTACCTTACTAGCATTTTTAGGCGTAGGCAAATCCTAGATGGCCATCACCTTTTCTTCATCAACTTGTACCCATTTGGTACTCACTACAAATTCTAGAAAAAACTACATGATCCATACATAAAATGCATTTCTAAAGGTTTGCGAACAACCTTTGAATTTTAGATGTTCAAGATGTAATTCTAAGCTAGTTTTGTAAATGAGAATCTCATCAAAGTACATAATACAAAATTTCCAACAAACTCCCTTAAATTATTATCCATTAATCTCATGAAAGTGGTAGGAGTGTTTGTTAGCTCAAAATGCATAACAAATCATTCATACAATCCATATTTAGTTTTAAAAGCTCCTTTCCCTTCATCCATTTCCCTCATCTGAGTTTGATGATATGCACTCCTTACATCAATGTAGAAAATATTGAGCAATACAATTCATCAAGAAGATCATCTAACCTTGGTATGAGATGACGATACGTCATGATGATATTATTAATAGCCTTGCAGTCAGTGCACATCTCCACTTACTATCTTTTTTTGGACTAAGATCATCAACATTGCATATGGACTCGTGCTTTATTAGACCCATCCTTTGTGGTTGAGCTCTCCCACTTGCCTTTGAATATACTTTGTTTTATTTGGATTTCTCATATATAAGTTGGATGGTTAAGAAATAAAGCTTCAAGGATGAGATTAATGTGAGGCTCTATTCCCATCAAAGATGGTAGTCCCACGCGAATTTCTTTAGGGGAGACATCCTTTAAGTCCTGCAAAAATTTTACTAACACGAACAAACAATACAATTTTATCATTAAGAATAATAGTTAAGTTACTCTTGGAATAGAGTATGTAAATGAGTTATTGGGCAAATGATATCTGCTTTACTACACTCTCGTTGGCTAAGAAACTATATTTTCTCTGAGGGTTCAGTTTTTTCTTTTCACTCCCTCTTTTATCACATGGGCCCCACACTTCTTTTATCTCTTAGTGAATTTTATCTCTCATTTTTAATTTAGTATCACACACCTCTCTAGGGCTAAGGGGCTTAAGTATAATTTTCCTATTTTTGTGCATGAAAGAGATTTTGTTTGTATACCCATCATGGATAACCCTTGTATCATATTACCATGTTCGACCTAAAAGAAAGTGGTTAGCCTCCATGGCTACTATATCACAAAACACTTTGTCACTATAATTCTTATTGGATAACTCTAGTTCAAATTGCTGAATTACTAACACCTCCCTCTCCTCACTAAGCCATTGAAGCTTTTATGGTATATGGTATGGTCTAATGGAAATTTTTAGCTTTGAAACTAATGTAGCACTTGCTATATTGATACAAGTTCCCCATCAAATATTAGTTAACAGGTTTTCCTAGCCAGTAAGCACCTAGTATGGAAAATAATCTTTGTTTTGGAATTCTTTTCATCCATCACTAGGCTACACAAAAGCCTCATGATCATGGAAACATCTCCATTCATATGACCAAATTCTTCCTCACTCTCAATCTTTTCCTACTCCCCATTATTTAACTCACTAGTGTAATCCTCATTGTCTTTGAGAATAATAACTCTCTTGGTTGGCATTCAAAAGTGTAATGCTCTCTTCTTTGACATTTGAAGCACATCTTTCTACTTGCACCAGTTTTAGTTGGTGAAGCACTCCTTATGGTTGGGGATATTCTGTGTGGTTCGGGTGTGTTGGATTTAGATGGTGTAATTCCATCCTTCTTGGCTTGATCTTCCAACTTGTTAGGTTGAATTTGGAAGAACTCCTATTCATGTAGCTTTTTATCTTCAATTGATTCTCGACATAGGTGGCTTTTTGGAGTAGGTTCTACATTTCCAAGAACTCCTACTGTTTAACAACATCTCAAATGTCATTATTCAAGCTATTGAGAAATCTTACCATGATGACCTTTTTGTCGAGGTTCACCTTTGCTCACATCATTGTAATCAATATGTCCTTGTAGTAATCTTTAATACTATGTGTGCCTTGTGTTAATCGTTGAACCTTAAGTTGGATCTCCCTACTGTAGCTCAAAAGTGCATACCTCTTTCTCATGATTTGCCTCGTCTCCTCCCAAATATCTACCATTGGCTCCTCATCTTGCATTCTCTCCCATTGGTACTTGTTCCACCAAATCATGGCATATCCATAAAACTCCCTACTATCAATTTCACCATTTGTTCTTCCATGTAAATATTACACGAGAAATCATGGGAAACGTTTAGCTCCCACTCCAAGTATGCCTTCGGGTCATTTCTCCCTTGGAAGGGTGGGATGTTGAGTTGATTCCCTCCATTTAGTTATGCCTTAAGACCTCTTATAGATAATCTCTTGTCGCCTTCTCCTCCATTACTCGGCAAGTTCATCATCTTTGTGCTTCAACACCTCATGGAATTGGTCCGCTTGTTGTCATAGGAGCCTTTTCAAATATTAGCTCAAGCCCTCTTTTGTAAAGTATTCAAACCTCCTCATTCACCTAGATCTCGACTATCTCCTTATGACATCCTACAACAAAACATAAAATACAAAGTATATCCTCATTTTGCTCTTTTGTTGTATTTCATTCACACTCATGTGTATGCACTCTTTGGATTTTTCAAAGATATTCACTCTTGCCTTTTACCACTTGTACGTTATCTCAAAGTTCTGAACTAAATCAATAAAGGATAAAAGTAGTACTGAATCGCCATAATTTTGGTTGAAATTATGATGCATGGTTAGGCCATGAATTCAAACGAAAATTTCAACAATACATTAATTATTTTATCATATTCTTTTTTGTCTACATATCTGCTTCTTCTTTTTTGTATTTAACTTGTTTTTTCAAGGCCCTACTTTTGCAATGGTTCACACAATACATACAAATTCAAAGGAAAACCAAAAAAATATAAAAATGTAAAATGTTATTAACAAATCTTGATACTTCCTTGGTTCTCCCTATAGTTGAATTTGATACCACTTGATGTGAACCTCCTTCGGAGATCTTTGAAGAGTGACCATTCTAGTGTGTTGTGCCTGATCTTTGGTTGAACACCGACTACCAGACTTATTGGAGTCGCTACCATGTTCATAATTTATCATCATTGCATCGTAGTAAACCATATTCAAGCATGAGAGGCAAAACTAAACTATACTTCAATCAACCTTAGCCTTAGACAAGATGAATTTCAGAGACCATTTTACCATTGCATGGTATTGATAAAAAAATCATCCAAGGATTCTTACTAGCCTCTTTATATGCATCATAATCAAACTTTATCATATAGAAAACATGGTCAATATTAGTCATTTCAAAGTTACCTTAAGCAATGTAACACATATTTTCCGAGTAGGATCACCACCATGACATCTTTTAGGATGGAACAAAGATCATCAAATACTGAATCAACAATGATCACACATGGAAATAGTGCCTTGTCATCTTTATACTCCACAATCATAACTTTATTGTGACCAATACTCTTCCACACATGGAGGAGGATTGTGTATGTTGAACTCCTTATCTCTGAAAGATATTTTGAGATCTACAACTAGACATTGATGTCATCAAAATCTGAAGGTTTCTTCGATTGAAGAGGGGGAGGCGATTTATGTTAAGAAGAAAATCATGGTTTCATGATTTTTTGGTACTATCAAGGGTATTCCTTACTTTTGGGTAATGAACTAATCTTTTTTGGGTTCATGGTTATCCCTCCCAACAATTGTCGTTCTGGAGGAATCAAATTCTCGACCTTGGGGATCTAATAAGGTCTGACACCACTAGACCAATGTCTTATTGGTATGGTTTTCATGATTTGCCACCATTGGAAGTCTAACCAATGCACTTTTTAACAAACTCTTTATTTCATGCACCTCAACAAATTTCTTCAACACAAAGTATAGATGAGTACAAACAAATCTAAATTGTTATAATTTTTAGAGAAATAGTTGATTATATGATTAAAAAGAAAAATGTAATATTTATGCATTATTATTGTTTTTATTTCAGAGTTAATGATTGAAAATGAATAATAAATAATGCAGATATAAAAAAAGAAAAAGAATGAATTATTTAAAAAAGCATGATAAAAAATGTAAGAGTAGATTTACCATTATTTTGCCGATATCTAAGCAAAGGAGCCTGCCCTAAAATATAAAAAGAAGGGTATTATAAACCCCAAAACTCAAAAACCCTCTCCTTCATCCTAATTCCGAACACTCTTTATCACCAAAAACTCTCAATGGCTCTTCTCCATTGCAATGGCGTAGTTCCCACACTCTCTCCCATCTTTACCTTCGTTTCCAACTCCAAACCATTTTCTGTTTCTCTATCTCACCCCTCTTCCTCTTCCCCTTCTTCCATAACCTATCAACAATCCTATCCTCTCTTCACAACAAGAGGTCTCAACAATAACCCTCTTTCTCTCTCCAAACTGCCCAGAAAGTTGTTGTGCAAGCCACCCCAAGGAAAATATGTCAGAGAAGACTATCTTGTGGTATGCCACATCTTATACCTCAATTTTTTATTTCTTGCTTTGTTCTTTTATTGAGTCCATTTGCGAGTTGAGTTTTAGAAGGAAAGGAAAAGAAAGGGGAAAATTCAGAGCCTGAAATACATTTGTGAAATGGCTTTGAAGTCTTCCCTTTGTCTTATTTCCTCCTCAAAACTCAACTTGTAAATGGTGTAAATAATTTTTTATATTAGTGTGTTATTACCGTAACAACAACAAGCGTGCCATTTTTTTTCTCTGTCAGCATGCTAAGTGACTGTGTAAAAACTTGTGATTATTCGTGGGTTATAGCGGTCTTCTGTAGCTTCAACCAAAACATTATGTTTCCCATTTTGTGGGTTTTATTTCATTTTATTTTTTACTTGTTTCCTTTTAGTTTCCTGTTATAGATATAGGAGCTCTAGAACTGAAGAAAAAGGAACCTTTTTCCAATAAACTAAATGATGTTTGATGCTGTATTAATTCCAATCCATGTTATCTTGGATTTGCAGAAAAAGTTGTCAGCTCAGGAAATCCAAGACCTGGTAAAGGGAGAGAGAAATGTACCGATTGTTATCGATTTTTATGCAACATGGTGTGGACCATGCATCTTAATGGCTCAAGAACTTGAGATGGTATGTGGTTTATTAAGTGATGTTAAAAATGTTTAAGCTCTGATTTAACTATGACAACATGTTAGTTCTATATATCCTCGAATGTCTATCTGATGCTGGTTATACTTTTATGCTAGCTAAATGCTGTCCTTTTTATTATTCAAACTTTTTCTTATGGCAGTCTCAGATATAAAAGAAGACAAACCAGTTTGCAAAATGCAAATTTGGAAATTCAAAGGTTAACAAGTTTTGCCTCAGTTATTTGCAGAAACTATCAGATATTGTAGTAATTAGATGCTAATTGATGGATAATGGAGTATCTTATCTTTCAAATTTTGATTGTCATTTCATATTTGAATAGACTTAGTTGCATGAAATTAATAACTTGATTATTAACTATCCAATATGACAATGAATTTGGAATCATATTATTATACCCTGGCTCCAAAATCAGGGATTTCTATCTGTTGGATTGTCTTTTTGGTTTGGGATGATTAGTAACAGTATATGATTTATTTGTTGCAAGAACCTTGATCTCTTGTCAGAATTTTTCATTAGTCATGTTAAGTTGTTGGCATTATGTTTATCAGTTCACTAGATGGGTGAGGCCGTAGTTAGCTAGATTGTGTTCCTATTTAATTTAGCATGTTTTTATGGAGGCAAAAAGTTGTATGGATGACGATTTAATTTTGGTGTGGCAATTTTCTGAGAATAAGCTGCACTCAAATTGTGGCTTCTGTATTAGTTATAGTGGCTCCAGTTTTTTCATTTCGTAATTATTGGTCTCTTACCATGCAAGGTTGAATCTGGCAACAAAAAAAGTCTGACAGAGAATGTTTTGCAAGTGATTATTTGATCACAGGACGGCATAATGTAGAAAGTTTCATATGCTGGGCTACCTATAGATTGATATTTTAATAATCGATCTTTGCCTTTGGTGCCTTATCCACGTGACCTAGCTTATAAGATGTTTTAACACTTTTAAACATATTCAATATTTTTGTTGCACATAAATACATTGATAATAGATGCAGGAATTTTAGTTGCGTTAAAAAATCACGTAGATCTGGAGCTTGTGTCATTTTGTGGATTTATATATTTTGAGGATAATATTGAAATAAATCTGATTGATCTGGCACGTTGCTGAACTCTATTTGAAGGAGCTTCTATGTTTGTTTTTAAATGCTGATCATTGATCAATCACAAAATGTGAAATTAGGCTGCATGAACCTCAGTTGGTTTATTTTGGAGTTTTAACTGCTATGAAGCCTATGATTGCGTCTTTATATTTCTTATCACATTATAACTTTTATGCATATGCCCCTTTACAGTTCTAATGTCTGCAATTCTGATTTCTGAAACTGTTTGAAGGGATCATAATATGTTAAGGATATTGAAATTTGAATCCAAGACCAGAACTGGTTTCTTGTTTTCCACATCTAAATCTAATGCAACTTGATCGATATGAATCTTTTAGAACTTATGCTTAATCTGACTGAAAAGGTGTATTGCACTCCCTCTGGTTTTTTTATAAGACCTTTTTGAGTAATTTCATGTGAATTAAGGAAGCTGATAATATAGTTAGTAGTATTAAGTTTGGCTGTAATTAGAAGTTTTTTCCAAAGTTGCCCTTCATTTTTGGGAGTCATTCTCTTTCCACTCAATTAATGACTTCATGTAATCATTTCTCTTTCCACTCAATTAATAAGGATACTTTTGTAACAAAGATAATTAATCTACACATATTTAATATTTCAAATTAGTGTTTAACTTAGCTATAACCTTTTATAAATTATTACCAATATTTAATATTTTATTTTACTTCCATCATAATAAGAGATACATTGATGAACTGAACTCTAGGAACAAATTGCATTAAGATAATCAAGTTGGTTGCAATAAGTCATCTTCTGTTCGAATGTCCATATCTTCTGAATAATAAATGTAATCCAAGTATACATGGCTCTTGAATCTGTTTCATAGCTGTTTGGTTTGCATTCCCTGAGCAGCATTTTTAATTGACAGTGTAGTTCTACTTATTGTTTTCCAATGGTGAGTAGTTAATTTGGAACCCTGACATAACCTTTCATATTTAAATTTATACAGCTTGCAGTTGAGTATGAGAAGAATGTGATCATTGTTAAGGTTGACACAGATGACGAGTACGAATTTGCACGTGACATGCAGGTAATTAACCTATTTATGTTTACACTTTACATATTTACAGTTGATAGAGATATATCAAAGTACTAAAAGAGGGGCCAAAAAGTCTCAAGCGTAATATCATATTCTCTTACTTCTTTTAGTGAGATTCTTAATCTTAACTAATAGCCGACCCACTTAGTGGATTAAGGCTTAGCTGTTGTTTGTTCTTATCTTAACAAGTTGAACACTTAATAAGTAATTGCCAATGAGAAGAATATCCCAATAAATATTTAAACCATGCCGGAAACAATTGAGTAAGCAATGTGAGATTTATATTCCAGCATGCCTCCTCCCCAGAAGCGTGACGGACTAGGCGACTAGGCGATGGGTTAACTTTGACTCATGACAATTGAGAAAAATTGGACTTTGGCTCTCATACCATGTTAAGAACCAACTTTCTCAAAAGCTTAAGCTGTGGGGTGAAACCAACTTTCAATATTTTCTATGCTCACTGCACACCTCTCATTTTGACAAGGTGATTATACCTGATGTAATGTGGTCCCTATATTATATGCTTTAAAGAGGATATTATATGATCCCAATAGCATATCTAGCAAGAGGAATATTTATTAGAGGTAAATGATTAAATCTTGACAATTGAATCGTGAATGGCCAAGACTAGACATAAATACATGTGATTTGACTTTAAGTGGTGACATGGTCTTCATATATCTTTTAATCTCGACGATCTATGTATGACTTTATGGTAAAGATTCACTATGATGAGGCTCTCACCATGTCTTGTTTACCCAGGATAATAACCTTGTGAAATGGTTAGATCTCACATTGATGTTGCTTTTCTAGTATTGTTGACATGTTTCAGTAGTTTATTGTTTGTAATTTCAACTTTCAAGCCAAGATTAGAAGACTCTTAAAGAGACTATTAACAACATATATAGACATGCACATATCTTTGCTTTGCCTTTCACTTAAGTTTTGGGCATAGCAGCTTCTGAAGAATGCTTGAATTTTTCATGTATTTCAGGTTCGCGGATTGCCGACCCTGTTCTTTATTAGTCCTGATCAGAAAAAAGATGCCATTCGAACTGAAGGACTTATCCCAATTCAGATGATGAGAGATATTATTGACAAGGAAATGTGATTCACCTGAAAGACATGAGGTTCCTTGATCCTGTAATATGCTGTCTGGTGTAATTCCAGCCTCTTCAGGACAGAATTGAAGTGCTAACCAATTCATATGATTTTGCCTTTTTAAGGTTATAAATTGTACCATAATTTATGTATGCCTTGAGCTCGACATATTTTGTACCGTCACATGTGATGTCAAATACAAGGACATGTTAACACAATCATGTTATGTACAATTCATTTAATCAAATATAAAATGTTATTTAATGCACCATCTTTTTGTGTGGTAGGTTGAGTTGAGCTTATAACTTAAATTCTGTTATCATGTTACCTTGCTAAGAAGGTTTAGGGGTGCAATTGAAGTGACAAGTATGCTTTCTAACATCCTATGAAAAATAAAATAAAGTTAAAACAGGAGACAAAGGAATAATAAGGTAGAAAATCTACGACCTAAACAAGTCCCACCTATTGAAAATATTGCATCCTTAGTCTGATATATTTGTTTGCTTAAGTTTTTTTTCCAATCATAGGCCAGTCTATTTTAAAAGTTTGGTTAGTTAGCCTATTTAAAAGTATATTATAATCTAAGACGTTTAAGTAGGTTAATAAACCTTTAAATAAACTAATATAACTTTCTTTAAACAAACTAATAAATTAGTCTTAATTGACAAATCTAATATCTGAAGTTCTCAATGTCAAATTGACTATAGGATTTATATATATTTTTCATTTATTTTGTTTATATATTGTATAAAATAATTAATATAAATCTATACTAAAATTATATAGGTCGATTTTTTAAGCTTAATAGATTTGTTAAGAAGTATATATCTGACTTATTTAAGTTAAATATGTTTTTTTGAAGAAGCCTGAGTTTGACCTGTTTAGTTAAAAAGTATAATCTTACCTACTTATCATAAGTTATCATTAGGATTGTGTAGATAGTCAAGTCTATTTTCTACTGTTAGGAATATGGTTTCCACTTTCTACTTTAGGAATATGGTTTCCACTACGAGGAAGCTCACGTGTTATTTCTTCCTAGTATTATTCATTAATTCGTCTTAGTATAAGTATTGGAGGGTCAAACAATGTTCACAGACCCTCTATTCAAAGCTGGCGAGTAATTCAGTGTGTTGCAACTTGCAAGTGTATCTAACAGTAACCGGTGGCTAAGTAGATGCCGTCACTCATTTTATGAATGTTTAGTACATTTCACGTGCTTATTTTCTTGTATGAGAAAAAATAATCACAGATTATATAAGTGGGTTGAGGGTGGTCATCTATATTTTAGTTAATGTTTATTGATTTAGACTATTGAATATAATAAGTAGTTGAGATTTTTATAATTAATTAATGAATCTATATCCAATTTTGATCTAGATTGATGGACATTAGAGAAGTCTTTCCCAGTTAGGACCTATTTAAAATTTATAAAAAAACATGACTTCTATTTTATCTCTTATTTATAGGGTTGTTGACAGTTGGTTTGTATCAAATTTTAGGCAAAAAGCTATTCGATCCAAATACATAATTAATTTACAGATCGGTCTGTTTTATTTACGTTAAGACATCAGATCCAAATAATATATGCAATTTGGATCAGTTTAGACTGTTTTTTAATAAGGGATTGGAATTCTACATATACACCTTGTTCCATCCCAGATAAATATGAGTGTTTCCTAGCCCGCCCCAAGTGTGTGCCTATGTCTAAGCCTACCTTGTTTACCTGCCCATGGTGGATCAGACCCGCCGTAAGCACCATAAATGCTCCTGACGCATCATTAATATCTCTGGCACATCATTAATATCTCTAACTCTACATTAATGTACCACAAATGCCTTTAATGTTGACTGACATTCCATCTACTATGCTGCCTGCACATTCTACCTGCCCTCGATAATTCGACAAGTGAAAACCTGCAAACGGAGCAAGGACAACTGAACATGTCCCTATTGTACCCACTAGGCTCTAACCAATAGATGGGTGTCATGTCGACGATCTCTAGACTTTATAAATAGAGAGTCCCACACATGGAGTATAATTAATTCTGATTCCCTTATTTATTGCTACACTTATTGCTATTGCTTTAACTTCTCTCTTATTTATCCACTCTCTCTAAACACTTTACTGACTTGATCGTTAGAGAATCTTTTCAGGTACCTCCCGCGGCGGGCTTAGACATTACTCCGAACAAGATATACGATCCCCTCCATTCTATGGGGCACTCGTTATCGACCATTCCTCCTAATATAAGAGAACACACCTCAAAATCATAAACATAATTAAAATATTAAGTTTAATAGACTTTAAAGTTACAAGTTTACAATCGTCCATGTCACAATATTATTTATATACACCATAAGGACATGATACTAAAAGTCCACAACTTTGTTCTTGTCACCATGTTAATTTAAATAAACAAACAATTATTGTACAAATACCACAACATAATTAGGTCACAACAATAGGTAAAAACATTATAATTCATAACAAGATATTCTTATTGAAAAAACAATTGGATATACTAATAGTTGACATTGATTTCTTTCTTCATTATGATTATATTATATATTCAAAGAAAGAAAATCTAAGAAATTAATTATATTAATCAAAAGAAACATCATCTTTATAGTGTAAATTATATAAGTTTAAAATATATGCATTGTCCGTGTAAATTTTCTTTCAGTGTCAACATATCATCTACCATTGATTTATATTACTTTTATTTGAGAGTCAATGATGATTAATCAATCAATGTTGAATGATTTACTGACATTGTAAAAACACTTACACTGTCAGTGTATATATATTAAATTCATTATATATTATTAGAGAATACATGTTTTTTAGTCATATGGCATGAACATTATTAAATCTACCATATGATTAATTGATTATTGAATTTGCATTCTAGATTGTTTTGAAACATTATTGAACTAAAAATACTAAACACTTAAAGGCCCAACTTTGTTGGTGCATATTTCTAATAAGCAAAATTAATATGATCCGATTTGAATTGGTATGGTACCTAGTGTTGAATCAAAAACTGAACCGAACCGATCATTTTTTAGAAAATCAATCCAACACAATTCAATCACATTCAATTTTTGCAATTTCAATTTACTTTTAACTAGTTTTCAGTTTAATTTTGGACTAGCGATGGTCTAGGAAACGAAGTAAAGTGGAAATTATCCACAATTACAGAGAAACGAGGTTAACCTTAAAAAATAATGTAACTCACTCACGCCACAAAATGAGATTAACTTCATAACTGAATAGATTAGGCATTCAGCAACAAGATTTAACTAAAAAAACACATCACTCCAGTTTCCTTAATTAATAGAGATGGTCATTGATTGTCTATCCAAGTAATCCAATGATGTTTACAATTTTCTTTGCATTCTATAGATATCCAATAATTTCTATATAATAGATAGGAAATTGTATTAGGCCCCAAACTTCACTACAACTACATTGGTTGAGAGGTAAAGTTACTATCAAAAAAAACTTTAAGCAACAAATTTATTATTTCAAAAATATATCACCTCATTACCATCCCTACAACCATGACCACAACTACCCTAATTTAGATCACCATTTCAACCATCACCACCACAGACCGCTGACTCGTTCTAGCATTGCCACATGCACCACCATGCCTCCGACAACCATTACTAATTTACTACTATAACCACCAAAATAGCAAAAGCATAACCAACAACTACCACCTTGGACATTATTATCATTATCATTGCTACCACAACCAATTGAGCTACCACCACCCCGACAATGACGACTATTTCCTCGACCATCACCAAAATTACCCCATTGTGATGATGTTAATAGAAATTACCACATAACAACAATGGAGGATGTTAGGTGTCTTGTGACTGGGGCAGTATTAACATTGACTCTTATAATATTTGGATTTGTATTCACAATATACTAGGGTTTAAAAAAAGAAGGGTAAATTGTTTAGGTTAAAAAAAAGAGGTGATTTGTATAATTTCACTAAACTTCGAAGGTATCAGTATAATTTACTCAAACTTTTAATAGTTCATAACAAAAGGTAAAAAATATTAAAATAAAAGAGAATATGAAAATCATTATCAATATTTAAAAACAACATAAAACATAAATAAATAAATGTTAGTTAACTTGAATTAGACAATCCATGAAATAAATAGTGCATAAAAGATAAAATAAACAATACAATGAGAGGTTAATCCAAAAAAAATGAAAGTACTGCTGAAATTATAGGGGTAAAATTGAAAGTTAAATTGATTGGAAAAATAAATCATCCAAAAGAAAGCAACCCACCATAAAAGAGATGTAATATTTTGCTTATTTTTTATTAAAATATAAGTTGAGTTTATAATCCAGTTAAATTGTCAAACATATTTATGCCACAACTTTAAACTTATTTTTAAAAAGAAAAGAAAAAACTACAAATTTTCATCTATATCAAAATGCATTGGTCTAGTGGTGTAAGGCCACACTAGATCCTCGAGGTCGAAAGTTCGATTCCTGGGAGTGACACTTGTTGGGAGCAGTCATGAACCCTGAAAGGGATTAATTCCTTACCAAAAAAGTGAGGAGATACCATTGGTTGTACCAAAAATGGTTAGATTTTGCATTATGTTTCATGATCTATTGATCTACCTTTTATCTAATTGCTCTCCTCTAGGTGCTTAAAATTTCGGTTCCGTTCGATTTTTGGTTTACTTTAGTAACCGAACCGAACACAAATATATAGCTTAGTTCCGCTCAATTAACCACAAATTTAACTATAGGAGCCGCTCTTTATTGGTTTGGTCAAGTTCAACAGTTTTTTCCTAATATTTTTTTATAAAAAATCTTGCATTAATTGAAAGTTCAAAATATATTACAAGAGATATTGTTTGTCCATGAAACGAAAAATATTACTACTATTATCATCAAAAATTGGAACTCATAATTGTTTGTTAGTAACATATATAATATTTATCTAATTTATGGAGGAAAAAATTGAATTGTCACATATATAATAATACGATCCACAATTTAATAATATATACATATATCTATTAGTAACATATATCAATTAGTAAAATATATGACAGTTACCAATATAACCTTACAATTTACGATTAGTAATACATGTATAACAATATATGTTATGTGTTATTTTCAAAGTCAATACCACAAAAGTTATATGATATGTTCCAAATTATCGAGACATTAAGAAACAATTTAGTAAGTAATACATATATAATATAAACATAATAACAACTTAGTAATATATATAACACTACAATTCACACAAAAATGATAATTTAAGCTACAAAATTGTTTGAAGAATTTAAACAACAATAAAACATCATTCCATAGTATCTATTTCTTTAATATACAGTCCGTTTCGGTTCAAACGATTCCTATTTTTCTAAAACCATTAACTAAACTGAACAAAAATAATTCCTTGAAAAGATAACCGAACCGAAACGTAAAACCGAATCGACGTTTAATACAGTTTGATTTCATCGGTTTGGTTATGTGATTTTCTTAAATTTACTAGATAATTGAACCAGTCTGACTTTTCTTCATGTGTTCTTATAAGTTTTTATATATTAGGCTTATTGATAAGCCGGTAGTGTTCAAAAACCCAAACTAAAAACGACAATTATAGTCCTTTCTTTTGTGTACATTAACGTGTCCCAAAAGTTAATTAGTGGTTGGTGACTATACTCCTCAAATTTTCCATTTAACTTTTGAAGTTTGAAACTTTGATGACAAAATGGAATATAGACTTGTCTTCAACTTGGAGGCGTGTGAATGGTCAATAAGGTTATAAATGAATGGTTTTGTGATGCATTTTTTAATTGAGAAAAAAATGTATGTACTTTATGAATTTTATATATTCTTAGTGCATTATTCATTATTTATGTTTAATTATACTTTTCAAAAAAGTAATATAAATGAAAAATGTATATACCAAAAGTTATGAATTTTATATACTCTTAATGCATTACTCATTATTTATGTTTAATTATACTTTTTAAAAAAGTAATATAAATGAAAAATGTATTGACTATATAGATTTTTACTTACATAAATGTTACAATATTATTAATTTTAATTTGGTATGAATGGTTTGGAGAGCCATCATTAAACTTTGATTTGGAATAAATGAATCCACAAGCACTTGAAGTTTGAGTTTGTTTTAGGGAAAAAATTAGGTGATTTAAACTTCACTTATTTAAACGACTCAAATCCAGAATTTAAGCTTAATTTGTTTAAAGAGTTTAAGGCTTAAGCTTGCCTCATATAGCTTAATTATATTTTGATTAATTTTTTATTTAATTTCTCCTTAAATTATTCTTATGTTTATTCACACTTAAAATTACTATATTACATTAGAAGAACAAAAATAATACTTTCATAATTAAAAAAAATTAAATTATTACATGCATAATTAAATCACCACGATTCTCAACCTAATTTATCCAAAATAAAATTATAATGATGAAATAATATATATTATTAATACACACATGTTATTTATGTGCTTTGAATTTAAACTTCTAAAATTAGGGCTTGATTCATTTAAAAAGTCGAGTCTAACTTTAAGAATAATTAAGCTTATTTGCTTAGCTAAACAAATAAAGTTGATTGGTATTTAGTGAGTCCACCTTGAATAATTAACCAATAGTTTAATTCATTTACACCAATTTTGCAAGTTAGAATAAAGATGAGAGATAATAAGAAGTAAAGGATAAAGAGTAAATTATAATCCATGGATGCAGTGTACCTAGTCATTGACTTAACACCTAAGTTACATTTTTTTTCTCTGTTATTAACATTGACTAGTCATTGACTTACCACCATTAAGTTACTAAGAAAGATTAATAATTAGTTATGTGATATTTATGTAGTGAAAAAGGTCTACGGAAACTAATATTAGGCTTTCTTATTTTAAAAGTCACTATAACAGAAAATATAATGTTTGAAAATCCTATGAAAAGGAATATAATTTATCTAAATATTAATTTCATTCAATTACTTATTTACTTTGCTCAAATAATTAATTATGTGTTGATACATTTTGCGTATATTTTCAATTGTTTTGTTGATAGAAGATATAAATTATGATTATTATAACAGTTATGAAAAAGCCAATAAAATATTTTTTAAATATAAAGATTTGATTAAAAGAATAAAGATAAAAAATTTCTTATCTTTTAAATGGTGATAGAAGTTGGGATAAAACTCCAACCCCTATAAATTAAAAGTTACAAAAACCAATTCTAGAGTAAAGTATGTAATATATATCTTCATATTAAAATATTATTTAACATGCATGTTAGAAAATATCTAACAATGCATGCATGGTAAAAAAAAATTGAAGTCTTATTGTAACTCAATTGTTCAAAGGAGTGTTGTTATAACTGGACGGTCCGACCAGTCTGACCGTTGACCGGACTTGAAAACGGCTCTGGTTTACTGTCTTAACCGAATGAGAGTTGGACTGCTTTGAACCGGAGAAAATCCGGTCCGACCGTATTAAACCGGATTAACCCGGGAAATAAACCGGACGACTCACTTAAAAATAAAAAAATGGGACAATGTTCTAATATTTTTTTTTACTATGGTCGATAAAAAGATAAAGATGTATTATTTCAATATAATTATACATAATTATTAATTATATAAAGTTTTACATTAATATATAATTATATATTTATAAATAAAAAATATTAATTAGGTATGAAATCACCCGGTCAGACCGGACGGTTTAACCGTTTAAACCGGTTAAACCTAATACGGAACCTCTGCCGGTTTGACGTTCGACTCGGGTTTCACAACATTGGACTTCAAAGTATGAGACAGGAATTGTGAATATGAATCGGAAGATACAAAACCAACAATGCTATCTGTCCTTTTTTCATTATCTAATCTCCACTTCCCTCTCCTCCTGGACAAAAAATTGAAGTAAGAACTTTATTAATAATAAACTTAGTTATTAGCTCAGTAAAATAATCATCGATTAATTTTTTTTTATATTTTTCAAATAATGAACATAACGCATATATTACTTTTTTTGGAAAAAGGTTATATATTGAATCATTAAACCATTCCTAACATTTTGTTCAATAGTTTGTTTCTTCAAGTTATTTAGTTTGTATGTCAGAATATTTCAGCTTTATATTTAGACTTGAACAAGTATATCTAGTTAAAGGTGAATGTTCCAGTGCCACTTGATGTTGAAAGCGCACCTTGCTATTTCTAAATTATTACCAATCATGTTACGAGAAGGAAATTAATAACAAGGTATCACACCATTGTCATGTCAATTGTTAAAAAAAGAGTAAATTATACTCCCTTAAATTTTAGTAAAATTACATAAATAACCCTCCTTGCTTTGTTCTTATATACACCATTCATATTTACTACATGGACTACCACTACAAGAGATACAAGTGTAATCTTTTCAATAAAAAATGTACAGAGAATATAATTAAATTAAATAAAATATTATATAGTGCGTAGACAATTCCGAATAGTATAAGAGTCACTTTTTTATTATTTTTTGGTTTATTACAAAATATATTAATAATTCTTAGAAGTTGTTTAAATAAGTGTAATATTTTTTTTTGTAAAAAACCAAAAAATAATGAAGACGCATTGACTCTTATACTATTTGGACTTGTGTATACAACATACAAAATTTGTTTAACTTAATTATATTCACCACACATTTTTTTGTTTAAAAAATTACATGTATATCTCATATAAGGGTACTTAACTTAGTGTAATGTATGTCCAAAAATAGTAGTGATTTGTGTAAAGATAAAACAAAGTGAGAAGATTTATGCAATTTCATTAAAAGTCAGGGAGTTTGAGTGTAATTTACTCTTAAAAAAGACTAAGAAAGTTAATCTCTAAAAAGAAAATTAGCATATAAATGATTGGAATTCGAAAGATGTATGTGAAAGATAATTTACATTCTCATTTATTAAACAAGTTAGTTTACATGCTTTTATATTAATTACAAAGGTAGTTTGTAAAAGCAAGTAATAGAAAACTAAAACTAACCAACTGTAACAAAATATGGCTTTGCTATGTGTATCAGCATGCTACATCCGCTTGGACTTGGCCTATCATCTAGTATGCATATGGCTTAATCTTGGGATGGTCCATTCTTGGCACATTTGGCACGATCTTGGCATATCACACATGGGTGCATCTGACATGATCATGGCATATCACGCATGGGCGCATCTGACACAATCATGATGCATTAGGCATGGGCGCATGGGGCATTTGACATGTGTCATTCATTACCCCCTTCAAGCTGAAGAGGAGATATTAACCACTTCCAGCTTGGATAGATAGTGATGAAAGGTATAAGGCTATAAAGCTTTAGTGATGATGTCTACAGTTTGTTGTTCTGTACTATTGGGAAGCATGTGATAGAGCTTATTCTGAAGATGTTCCCTAGCAATATGACAATTGATTTATATATGTTTTTCACGTTCATGAAAGACACATATGTATGTTTTGTTTTGCTTTTTGGACTTCTAAGAGACTAGAGAAGCACCCAAAAAACTTACAATAGGCATAGATAGAACTTTTGGTGTTATGGCATGTAGCCCAATATGAGTCACTAAAGCTTTTGATGTGCAAACTTGAGTCAGGTGGATAAAACAAGTCTTGACCAAGGCTGCCTTTTATATAGTGAAGTATTCCTATCATGGCTTTGTGATGATTAATAGTGGTGGCAACCATAAATTGACTTAATTATTGAATAGAGAAACTCAAATCAGGAAGAAGGGTGGTCAAGTAAAGTAACATGCCAATAAGTTGTTTATAGAGCATAGGATCTGGATCAGAACTACTATCATTTTGATGTAAGTCGATATTCTTGACCATAAATGTTGAGACATGCTTAGAGGTTAGGAACCCTATGTCTAAGATTAAGTCAAGGGCATATTTTCTATGGTGTAGAATGACGCCATGCTTGGATTGAGTCACCTCAAGGCCAAAGAAATATTTTAATGTTCTAATATCCTTAATTTTAAATTAGGCGTCTAGTGGCTGCTTGACAGATTCTATTTTCGATGTGTCATTCCAAACTAGATTCAAATCATCCACATAAATCAAGAGAACATTGAACTTAGATTTGTGGTGCTTGGTGAATAAAGAATGACCATGGTGGGATTATGTGTAACCCATGCAAGTCAAGGGAGTGGATAATTTTTTAAACCATTGTCTCATTGCTTGTTTTAAACCATAAAGAGACTTGTTTAATTTGTAGACTTGGTTGTAACACCTTGGAGTAAGGACACATATACCTCTGCATCTAGATCACTATGTAAGAAGATATTATTTACATCAAGTTGTTGTAAAATCTAACCTTGACTAGTTGCAAGAGCTACAAGGAGCTTAAATGTTGCATGCTTTATCACTCGGGAAAATGTATCGTAACAGTCTAGCCCTTCTATTTTTGTGTATCCTTTAACTACAATTCTGGCTTTATGCCTTTCAAGGGTGCGATCTGAATTATATTTGAATTTATAGACCCATTTAGATCCAATAGATCTTTTGTTAGGGGGAAGGGTGACAAGGGTACAAGTTTGTTATGTTCTAAATCACGTACATCTTTTTCCATGGCTTGGATCCCTTCCTTGGACTTGATTTCTTGGTGATAGGTTTTGGGTTCAATGTGAGTTGAGATAAAAAGGCTATATGCATTTGGTTAGAGGATAGGCACATGTAGGATAACACTTTACTCAGAGGGTGATTGATGTTAGTATATGAATTGTTTAGGGAGCTGGTCACGGAATTGCAATGGAAATATTTGAGGGTAGTTGGTGGACTTGACAATCTTTATAACTGGAAAACATGGATAGATGAGGAAGGAGTTATATTATGATGACAAGGAATGTACTTAATGTAGGAGAAAGGCATAGTGATAGTGAAATTGGTGTAGGAGTTGTAGTGTGAAGGTCTAACTAAGAAGTGGAATCAATGTGACAAGTATCATAGTTGAGAAAGGAGATATGATTAGTAGGGGATCCAAGTTTATGGTGGAATGGTTAGGTATATGCATGTATGGGGAGGCATATTTATAGAATATAACATGCGTAGAGATAAAAAAAATTTCCTACTTAACAAGTCATATAGAATGAAACCTTGCGTCCATTTGTATCCAAGGAACAAACACATTTTTGCTATCAACTTTGTCCTCTTGTTTGTGAGTGTGGAACTTTGTCCTCTTGTTTGTAAGTGTGGAAGCATAGTATAAACTACCAAAGACTCTAAAGTTGAGAAAGCTGCATGTCTCCCAAGAAAGGATTCTAATGATGATTTAAGATCCAATGTAAGGCTAGAAAATCTATTGATTAGATGAACAACACAATTCACATCATATCCCAAAAATATCTTTGGCAAATGAGATTGGGACAGAAAATATATTGTTATATTTAGGATGCGCATATGCTTCCTTTCTACTACTGAATTTTTGTGTGGTGTTTCCATAGAAGAAGTTTGGTGGAGGATACCCAATTGAGATTTAAGTTGGACATCATAAATCCAACTCCATTATCAATTCTAATGGCTTTAATTCTTTGTTTTAATTGAACCAAGGCAAGTTGGGCAAAGTTCTAGACAAGGCTCCTTGTGTCACTCTTAAACATCATGAGTAAAACCAATGTATGCCTTGTGAAATCATCAACCATAATGAGGAAGTATTTATGACCATGTATAATGAGAACACTAAGAGGTCCCCAAATGGTCATGTCAATGAGCTCAAAAGCATGTTCACTATGAGAGATACTACTTGGAAATGGTAACCTAGATTGTGTAATAAAGTGGCATAAATCCTAAACTTTATTTGAATCAAACTTAACATATGAGATTAGTTTGCTTACGTGATTAAGAATAGGGTGAGAAATATAGCCTAGCCTAAAATGACGATGATCATAAAAATGTACAATGTGTTTTTCTATGAAACTAATGATAGTAAGGTATCATTTGATTGCTTGACATGCTTTGTAAGTATGTAAAGATTGTTGTGAACTTCAGCATGATCAATCATCCTCGAGGTGGTCATATCATGGATAAAAAAAGAAGCCTTATCAAAGGTGATCTTGCACTGAAGTGCACAAGCAAACTTATGAATAGAGATCAAGTTATATTTGAATCCATGTATGTATATGACATTATGCAAGGTAAGGGCATTAGAAAGTCTAATAGTTCACAAATCTTTGGCAATAATGGTGAGATTATTTTGCAATTTGAAGAGAATTGGTTTAATAGAGTTGTGATATGTGAAGTTTGATAGATCATTTATAACATGATATGTTTCTCTACTATCTAAAATTCAGGATTGATTATCAAGAGAGGTACCTGAGACAATAGTAGTATTGTCATTGATGGAGTCATGGCTGAATTAGTTGATATTATGCTCATGATTGAAGCTTAATTGAGCTTATTGTCCTTGGGATTTAATGGATAGTTATCTCTACTTCAACTTGATTGTTTTCAACTTCTTGGTTAGTCTAAATACTATTAGCCATGTCATTTTTTGCCTTGGACTTTAACTTGAAATTTAGAGGACAGCCATGTTTGAAATCATCTATTTATGTAGTATATTTTTCCTTTCTATACAGAAGGTATATACTTTATTGTTGGTTGTTAATCTATATCCGCTACCAAGAATTCATGCTCAACTACTACCTAAAAGTTTGTGTCTCCCCTTTATTGTTGAAATATGTCTTGCCTCTCTCATAGTTTTTGTTCAATTGTGCTCTCCAAGTTTGTACTGCTATCACTATAAATTGTACATTCTTGTTAGAGAACTAGAGAAAAGACCTTGTTGATTAGTAGTAAAGATTCTATAAGGAGTATTTAAGTCTTTATTATGTTGTATTGGTCACTAAGTCCCTCTAATAAGCATATCACATATTCTGATTCCCTATAATTCTTAACAAACTTTAAGAAATCACAAGCAAACTTGATGTTGCAAGTAGGTATAGGCCTCATGGAGTCAAGTTCTTCTTACAAGATCTTGAGATCAATGAAGAAAGTGGATGCATTCTTATCTCCTTGTTTCATGGAATGTATTTCTTACAATAAATCTGAAGTTCTAAAGTAATCACTTTTGAAAATCGGTCCATAAGATCTTGCCAGATTTCTTGTGCATTGTCTATGTAGATGGTGTTTTTGATATTTTGTGTGTGTTAATGGTCTTGTGATCCACGAAATCACCATGGTGTTGCATCTTTCCCAAAATCAAAGATCAGATCTAATTCTTGTGGTATGTTTATTGTACCATTGACGAATTTGAATTTGTTCTTGAATATGAGTGTCTTCTTCATGGATCTGCTCCATGAATGGTAGTTTGCCCAATTCTCACATGGATGAAGATAATAGGGGTTGGTTGGATTTGTGAGGAATCTGCAGTGTGATATGATTGGTGTGTCTCATCTAATTTTGTATCCATTGTTTGATTAAAGAGAGAATAATTTGGTGTGTATGGTTTTGATTGGAAAGAAAGAATATGGAGTCATGAGAACTCTAATACCATATTGGATTCAAAAGCATGTATGTGAAATATATTGTATATTCTCATTTATTAAACAAGTTTGTTTACATGCTTTTATATTAATTACAATAGTAGCTTGCAAAGCAAGCATTAGAAAACTAAAACTAATTGTAACAAAATATGGCTCTATTACCCCAACCCATTCTCCAAAAATCACTTTTATGGAATTGGTTGTATGATGATATACCATTGGTATCTGGTGCACCATTGGCATGATACTGGTATACTTTGGGTTTCGGGTATGCCAGTATTGACACCCATCCTTGGCACACCACTAGCATGGTGAGTCGAGGGTCTGGCACATATCTAACTCATGTTGTGTGCATCAGCGTGGCGCATCCACTTGGCATTGGCATATTATTTGACATGAATTTGGCCTAGTGTTGGCACAATCTAATTTCGATGCATCTGACACAATCATGACACATCAGACTTGGGCATATCTAGCATGATCATGACACATCAGACATGGGCACATTTGACATGTATACAGGTTCGGTTGATTGTTATTTTGTAAGTAATTATAAATACTTTAAATTTGGAATAAGTTTGGGTTGATTGTTATTTTGTTAAACTTTAAGGATTTAGAATATAATTTACTAAAAGATAAGGCATTAACCATGTCATATGTCCCTCACTAGGTTAATAGCATATACATTGCTTTTTATTTTGTTAAATTTAAACTAAGGTCACGTATTCTTGAAATTATAAATTAATCATATCCTAATATAATATGTTTTAAACTTAGCCTAAAAAGTTAGGCTGCATTACAAATTACATGTTGGGCGGTTCATTCCCAAATTGGGAAAGATATGTATCTAATAGAGGCCGATGCCATGTATACGGGTTGCTCTATATTAAAAAACTACAAAAATTAGTCAGAGTTTCTTTCAAAGTAGTTCTCAATAACTGAACGTATTAATTAAGCAAACTAAATGAAACAAACTTTAAATATATGCATCACATTAAAGCTTTTTTGGTTTAGGGAAGAAAATGGAATCAGAAAATGCTTCACTTGTTTGGTATAAGAAAAACATAGGAAAAATTAGAAGAGAAATAAAATATGTTTTTATTAAATGGAGAATTTTATCCATATAAATAATAATCAATACATGATAAAAATAAGAACATTGTAGAAATTAAAAAAAAACTTTGCTAGCATCTCTTCTGTCTCTAATCAAGAAACCAAAAGTTGTGCACATTACCACTTTTATTTTCTTTCACCATAATCTCTAGCAAAATGAAAAAAAGAAATTCATTCCCATTGAGTCTTGCCTCTCTTTATTTACTCGCTCTACTCTTTTCTCATCCTCCATACATGTGTTCATCATTTTATTAACTAATGGGTAATAATAATTGAATAACTTTATAAACAAACTTTACCTTAACGAAATATAAATTAAACTGAATGAAATATTTCATATCGCAATACAATGAATATTTCCTTTTCATTTCTTCAAAAAACAAAAACAAATGTGGCAACTACAAGTAACAAATGTGGCACCTAATTTCAGATACAGATACAGAACATTCAAGAAACCCAAAAATGTGGTATCAATTAGCTATTTCGATTATTATTTTCCCTAAGACGAATAAACGACGACGTTTCCCGAAGCCTGAGAAGGCGAAAACGCAAGCAACATGAGCGCCGCCATTATTCCGACGGGAAAGAAGAGGAAGGCCAAAGGCGGAGGAGGAAGCGGCGGCAACACTAGCGGCAGCACCACCATCGACGCCGTCAACACCGCCATGATCAAGACAGCCCCTAAGCTAAAACAACGCCCCATTTCTTTTCTTCTTATGCTCGTTTTCCTTTTTAGCCCCTCGAAGATCATGTTTCTCTCAGCCGCCGCCGGATATGGTGGTGGTTAGTTTGCGCTAGATTCCGGCAACGATAGTGACGTAAGCAGAGGAGAAAATGGGAACTTTGGTTTTTTTGGAACTAATCAACACCTTGTTGTTGAAGTATTTAAATGTTGAGAATTGAATGAATGTGGTGTTTGTGATTTAGGTAGAGTTATTGAATAGGAGGAATGTGAAGTGAAGAAATGGTTGCATTTATAACAGATTGTGGCCTGTGGTTCATTGGATTTGGTCCTTGCTATCACAACGCAAGTGGCATGGGACCCATTGTGAAAGATTTGATAATCTGTATTTAATTGCCAATTTGCAAGTTTCCAACATGTAGAAACAAGTGTTATTACAGGTCATCAAATACCATATTATAAAGTAGTTTGATTTGTCCCTCACTAGTTAAAAAGAATGTAATATATTTAATAAAGATTTATATATATTTATTATTATCTACCATTTATTTGTATTTTTTGATAAGTTAATAATAATTATATATGAATGATAAATAATATATTAATAATGTATAAATTTATACATGATAAGTATATAGATTTTTTTCTCAATTAAAAATGTGATAATTCTTTTATTTTTATTTACATTATTTGTTAAATCAAAATGCATGATTTGATGGTAAACTATAATTTAGAAGTATAAATAAAGATAATGGTTGTGTTTTTATCATAGCAACATTTTCATATAATTAAGTTATTTTGATAATAATATTGTAATTTGAATGAAAATTGACTAGTATGACCAATATCATTTAAATAAAAATCGGTTGATATAATTAATTTTGACTAATTTTGTCAATAGTGATCAATATAATTGCGTGACATATCTAATTACAGTTAAGTATCAGTTTTGAGATCATCTAAAAACTTGGCCAAAAATAAATGTAACTTGGATAGAAAGAAAACAAAGTGACTTTAACAAATATTTTTTGTCAATAACCTTAGACCAATCAATTAATTATTAATTAATATGCAATTGATTGAACACTTATTTGAAAACAGCTATTATATAAACGGCTCGAAAACAATTATTATGCTAAAAAATAAAGTGTTCCAAATATTCCTAGAAATTCTTGGTGCAGTTGGACTCTTTGTATCTTTAATCGGCCAATACGGACACCATTTTCATAACTGGGTAGTAACATATTAAATCTGAGCACCTGAATTAAAATGAGATATTTTATTTTTGTTTTAACCTACCAACAACACATTTTAACTATACTCAGAAAATAAAAACTTAACTTGAAGAGACAAGTTAGTATTCTAAGGGTATTTAAGTAAAATTACAATTAGAAAAATATGGCATGATTGGTAAAATCTGATGATGGTATGCTAATCTTGTATCACTGCTACGGATCTGCAGAATCAGGGCAGCAAATCCCAATATATACAAAGTTGATACGTCAAAACCATTTTAATGTTTAATTAAAATCGTGCTGTCAACTTGTCTCTATTTTTTTAGTTCAAGAAAGAATAACTTTTCTGTATTTCTCTCGAGTAAATAACAAATTTGATATCATTTATCACTTTACTTACAAGAGATCAATAACTTATTGGATGGCAATCCATAATCGGACCCATAGATACCCGTAAAAATATCTGCAATTGGTCGGGTCTCAGTCCATATTTTGAACTTATAGATAATTGAGACCCAAGATTTAAGACTCGTAGTTGAATATATTTTTCTCGAGTAATTGAGATCCACGAGTACTCGGATGCACTGTTCATTCTTAAATATATATATATATATATATATATGTTTTGTTAATCGATATTGTTATTTTGTTAATTCATAAATGTGATTGTTATGTTATAGACAATGATGTTATATTATTATGTAGTGATATGATGTTATGTTGTTAATTGATATATGTAATCTAATATTATGTTGATTGAACAATTCTTACTAAATCAATTTTATATCTTATTGTTGAAACTGTAAATTTAAAGTGTGTTTAAACTTTAAGTTATGTTTTATAAATTTTTCTCTTGTTAATTACCTAATTAACATATAAAATTGTAAGTACATATAATTAAATAAATTACTCACAATTATTTTAATGTTTTTGAATTTATGGGTATACATAGATCTGCTTGGTACCAAAAGACCCGTAGATAATAGGCCCAGCGGGTATCAATGTTGGTTTTGGCGGGTCTGGATCCAAAAATAATGCAATGAGACATTTCTGAGTAATGCACTTACCGAATCCATCCAGACTCATTTCATCCCTAGTTATACATTCACTTTTCAAAATACATCGTGAAAATATATTTTACCAATTAACTATTTAATTGAAAGTATATATTTTATAATTTCCATTATTTAGAGACTAACCCTCCATTTGGTTAAAAGTGAATTTGAAGAGAAAAAAATAAGAAGATAAAAAGTGAGGAGAGTTTAACATCTTCACTCATTTAATTAGGGAGAAATACAAATAAAATGAAGAAAATTGTGATGAGTTCCATACAAATTATTTTCTCCTCCTATGTAGGAAAAGTTAGGGAAACACTAAATGTAAAAACGACCAAACTACCTCATTATTTTCACACTATTACCTTATACTTTAGGAGATGCATGCTAATTGCACATTATTGTAAATATACTTATTATTATAATTTGAAAAGAGTTTAAAAAATATAAATCTAATTACTTATATTTTAAAATATATAATTATTGAATTTAGAAATAATTTTTCTTATCAGTCCAATAAGCTAATCTAATAGGATATAATTTTCCATTCAAGAATTTTTCTACTATTTTTTCATTTCTTTACTTCACTCTTATTCTTTCTTTCTATTCTCATCTTCTATATTAAACTAAAGAAAATATGAAGTAAGGAATAACTAAGTTATGAACCAAAGTGAGTATTTGCTTTCTTTTTCTTTCTAAAAGGAAAGGTATAACTTTGTTGAATTGTTTTTTCTACTGTGTTTCATTTTCTTTGAACATACGAATTAGTTATAATTAATGGTAGAAATAGGTCACACCGTCTATCAGAAGCCTATTATCTGGCCTATAACAGGTTAGGTCAGACCGAACTTTTTTCGTAAACAGACCAGACTTTCATACTTTGTGAAAAACATATTTACTTTAACAGGTTAGATCGTAGGCCATCCAAAATGCATATTAAACCTAATAGTTCGTCCTATTTAGTTATATTACGTAATACATTCATATTATATAATTTTAATATAAGTAATATTATTATACATATGTAATATTATTATAAAAATATAATTTAATTGTTAGAGTTAGAAGAATCTAATTAAAAATAAAAATATTAACATATTTAAAGGTAGACATGATGACCTATTTCAGTATTATATAGTATATCAGACTTTTAAACAGACTAACAAACTAGACCATGCTTTTAAAAATGTCAGACTTAGGCTTTGAATTTTTTTTAAACAAGGTAACAAGTCAGGCCCAAGCTTCTACATGCTATATAGGCTGCGAGGCAAAGTCTGACCTAACATGTTTTCACACTTAGTTATAATATATTGATTTCACTATCAAATAGCTCATTATTATTAAAAAAAATTAAATCATATAGTAGCTGAGTTATACATAAGGTGAATATAATTGATAAAGAGTGTTATAACTTTTCAGAGACCATTAAAATTAAACTCACATATATATATATATATATATATAATATATTTATATGATATTTATACAAATTTTGTTGTTTTATTATACGGTGGATATTATATGATATTTTATTTTAATTTTAACGCATATTTTTTTTCCATTAAAAATGTGATAAATCAGAATTTTATTATGTAAAACTAACATAAAATGTCATATAATAATAATAATCAATTACAGAATGCGCTTTTGAATTACTATTTAGTGATTAGGCATAATTAATGGAGTCAAAATATTTTTTACACAACTATTTTCATGTCTACATGATTGACAATTATGCTACCGTTTTTTTGTAAAATTTATTGTATTATCAATCATTATTACTCTATATATAAATTCATTCAATACATTGTTAATTTTAAGCATCATAGTTTTAAATTATCAAATAGTTGATGTGTGATTAAAATAATGATCTAATCTAGAGCTAAAAAAGTATCATATTGTTTAATGCTTATTAAGAATACGACCCTAAAAATACTAAACACAAGTCCCCAATAAATAGCAATAATCAATTTGAAAGAAATTGTATTTTATGTTCTCATAACTTTTATGAAACCTCTTATGTTCAAAATTTATTATAAAAATTAAACTCTTTTGTATACAATGAACACTTATTTGTATTTTGTCATCATAATTTCTTTTAAGCAATTTGTTTTGTTCGAATTTTGATATACAAGCTTCATACGGACTCAAATATATTTTTCTAGCACTTGACCTACAAAATATAAGGACTGACATATGAAAAAATGTCCAATAAGCTAAGAAAGCTAGCCTCATTATGTTATGGATGTTCTCAATTCTAACATAGTCTATCAACATAAAGAATGTGTTTGTGAGTTTAGTTTAGGAGTAACAAAGAGAGACACATGAAGAAGGTATATCCAAGACCTCACCTTTCAATCTTTTTCCCTTCTAAACTAAACTAAAAAACACATACTTTTCAATTTATTCACTTGTTTTATCCACATCTTGTTGGGTGTGGGCTCCCTTCCTATATGGAGAAAGACCCAATTATGAAAAGCCCACTTGTCATCCTTAATCTAATTGATAGAGGTCAGATGTGATAAGGGTGAGAAATCAGTTTTAGGCAAAAGGATACAATAAAAAAGTGAGAGAGAAGTTGAAAGAACTCAACCCGTAAGAACTCATAGAAGCTATGAGAGATTTGCGACTGCATCTTCGTTCTCCCTTGGATTGGGCTGAAATTTGGATAGCATGTTCACAACTTTTAGTATTTCATTCTAAATGGTTGGATCTGTGAGAAGTCATCCAAGGTGGTAGAAAACAAGCCAAAACAGTGACTGTTTTTTCTGGTTTTTTCTACAACTTTGTGTTCTCATTTTCAAGTTTGTTGCTCTGTTGTATGCTGTATTGTTGAGCACGTTTTATGCTGTATTTTGGAGACACTCTTGCATTCTTATTTTGATTATAAAGGAGCTTGATTGACTGAGTTGTTGTTATGCAATGACTCATATCTTTAGATAATAGCAATACAAGTTATGGGCTTGGGCTGATGTAAAGGGGTTGGGGTAGATGGCTATATATATATTGATGTTATGTAAACCTAATGAAACAAGGAGAAGAATAGTAAAACACTAATCCTTATTCTCTAATAATATATAGTGGTAGCCGCTCAACGCTACCGGGGACATAGGCACAATTGGCAGAACCTCGTTACCAAATCTCTTGTGTTATTCTCTTGTCTCTATACTCTTTATTATTTGATTGTTCGCTTGTTCCCAACAATTGGTATCAGATGGCTCTTAACCCAGGTGCCAAATTCGAGGTGGGGAAGTTCGATGGAACTGGTAATTTC
>NC_032010.1:10885121-10918608 GCF_001865875.1 Lupinus angustifolius | reverse complement strand
ATTGTATAGAAAGATGACTCTGGTTACAATAGTGAAGTTGATCTACTATCTGTATCATCAAATCATAATACAGATGAGTGGATACTTGACACTGGTTGTTCCCACCACATGACGCCAAACAAAGAATGGTTCACCACATACAGGGCATGCAATTTTGGTTTCGTCTATCTCGGAAATAATAAAGCATGTGAAATTATTGGTATAGGAGAACTCAGAATTGTGATAGATGATGGTGTAGTGAAGACGTTATATGAGATTAGGCACATATTCATGCCAAAGGGAAAAGACCAACTTCCAGGGGCAGAACACCAGTAGAGTGCTACAAGTGCAAACAGACTGGGCATTATAAAAAGGATTGTCCCAATGAATGGAGTCCTAGCAAGCCGGTGGGGAAAGATGGGGTATCTACATCTGCAAATGTTGCACAGAAAGATGATTCTGGTTACAATAGTGAAGTTGATCTACTATCTGTATCATCAAATCACAATACAGATGAGTGGATACTTGACACTGGTTGTTCCCACCACATGACGCCTAACAGGGAATGGTTCACCACATACAGGGCAGGCAATTTTGGTTTCGTGTATCTCGGAAATAATAAAGCATGTGAAATTATTGGTATGGGAGAACTCAGAATTGTGATGGATGATGGTGTAGTGAAGACGTTATGTGAGGTTAGGCACATACCAGATTTGAAGAAGAATTTGGTTTCTTTGGGGACATTGCAGGCCAAAGGGTTTAGCTATAGAGCTGATGGGGACAGTGATATTCTTCGAGTATGCAAAGGTGCTCTGACTGTGATGAAGGGTAAAAGGACTGCAGGGAACACTTACAAGTTGTTAGGGAGAACAGTTGTGGGTGGAGTTACTGGAGTGGTTGAAGAGATCTTAGTAGATTCAGATCATGGTGCTACAAAATTATGGCACATGCGTTTGGGACACATGAGTGTGCGTGGTATGACAGAACTATGCAAAAGAGGACTGTTGAGGGGAGTTAGCAAATGCAAGCTAGATTTGTGCAAGTATTGTGTGCTTGGGAAACAAACACGAGTTAGTTTCAAGGATGGCCAACACAGGACTCGAGGCATTCTAGATTATGTCCACACTGATGTATGGGGACCCACTCAGGAACCATCCCTAGGAGGTTCTAGGTATTTTGTTACCTTCGTTGATGACTTTTCTCACAAGGTCTGGGTATATTTTATGAAGCATAAGTTAGAAGTCTTTGCCAAGTTCAAGGTTTGGAAGGAAGATGTAGAGAACCAGACTGGTAGGAAAATCAAATACATGAGGTCAGATAATGGTACAGAGTACAAAAACTCACAGTTTTAGAAATTCTGTGAGGAACATGGCATTCAGAGACACTTCTCAGTGAAGAAGATTCCTCAGTAGAACGGTGTTGTAGAGAAGATGAATAGAACTCTTACAGAGAGGGCCAGATGTATGAGACTGAATGCTGCACTTTCCAAAGGATTTTGGGCAAAGGCACTTAGTATGGCATGTTATGTCATCAATAGATCACCACGAGTTTCATTGGATGGTAAAGTTGCAGAAGAAGTATGGACAAGTAACCCAGTTAATTATAATATGTTACGCATATTTGGTTGTCCTGCTTATATACATGTACCCAGTGATGAACGATCGAAACTTGATCCTAAGTCAAAGAGGTGTATCTTCATTGGATATACCAAAGGTGTGAAGGGGTTCAAGTTCTGGGATCCAGTTTCCAGAAAGGTGGTGTTGAGCAGAGATGCAGTGTTTGATGAAGATTTCATGATGAAACAGTCAGTTTTGACAGAGGTGCCCATGCCAAATGGAGAGAATTTGAGATCAAATATGATTCCAGTGAGCAATGAAATGGTTCAGGTGAATAAAGGCAAGGAACCATGCACTAGTTCAAGTCAAGAACATGATGATTCTCAGGCAGAGAGTTCAGGTGTGCAGGAGTATCTACTTGCTAGAGACAGGGATAGACGTCCTATCAAACCTCCAGAGAGATATGGCTTTGAGGATATGGCTTCAGTTGCTCTCCATATCAGTTCAGGAGATCCATGTAGCTTTCAAGAGGCTATAAACAGCCAGGAGAAAGAACAATGGATGGGTGCCATGATGGAGGAGATGGAGTCTTTACAGAAGAACCAAACTTGGGAGCTTGTTCCATTGCCCCCAGACAAGCGTGCAGTTGGGTGCAAGTGGGTGTACAAGAGGAAACCAGCATCAGAAAAAGAAGGGGAAAAGTTCAAGGCTCGTCTTGTAGAAAAAAGGTATTCACAGTAGAAGGGGATCGACTACAATGAGATTTTCTAACCATTGGTGAGACACATTTCTATCAGGGTAGTGTTTGCCTTGGTAGCCAGCCGGGATATGCACTTAGAACAGATGGATGTGAAGACTGCCTTTCTCCATGGTGAATTAGAGGAGAAAATTTACATGACACAACCAGAGGGGCTCAGTGCAGCTGGACAGAGTCACTTGGTTTGCAAGTTGAAGAAGTCTCTATATGGGTTGAAGCAGTCTCCCAGACAGTGGTACAAGCGGTTTGACACTTATATGTTGAAGCTTGGTTATAAGCGTTGTGAGTATGATTGCTGTGTTTATGTGAGAAGCCTTGACGATGGTTCGTTTATTTTTCTGTTACTTTATGTTGATGATATGTTGATTGCTGCTAATCATTTGAGTGATATCAATGAGCTGAAAGTCATGCTAGGTAAGGAGTTTGACATGAAAGATTTAGGGGCTGCTAGGAAGATTCTTGGGATGGAGATTCACAGGGATAGGGGAGCTAGAAAACTATGGCTCTCCCAGCAAAGCTATGTTGAAAAGATCTTAGAGAGATTTGATATGAGCAATGCTAAAGTAGTGAGCACTCCATTGGCAAATCACTTCAAGCTTTCCCTAGATCAGTGTCCAAAGACAGATGAAGAGAAGAAATACATGTCAAAGGTTCCATATGCCAGTGCAGTGGGTTGCTTGATGTATGCTATGGTTTGTACTAGACCGGACTTGGCACAAGCAGTTAGTCAAGTATGCAAGTACATGTCGAAACCAGGGAAGCAACATTGGGAAGCAGTCAAATGGATTTTCAGATATTTGAAGGGGACTACAGGTCTCGGTATCATGTTTGGCAGCCAACAGAGTAAGCCTTCAGTTATTGGTTATGTTGATTCGGACTATGCAGGAGACTTGGATGATAGAAGGTCCACAACGGGGTTTGTCTTCACCCTTGCAGGTGGACCAATTATGTGGAGATCATCAGTTCAGTCTGTTGTTGCTATGTCCACAACTGAAGCAGAGTACATGGCAGCTGGTGAAGCTTCTAAGGAAGCCTTGTGGCTTATGGGGCTAGTAAATGAGTTAGGCATTGAGCAAGGTGGAGTTTCGCTGCATTGTGACAGTCAGAGTGCTATCTTCTTGGCAAAGAATCAGGTGTATCATGCTAGGACCAAACATATTGATGTGAGATTTCATAAGATCAGAGAGTTGGTAGCTTGTGGGCAGATACTATTGCAGAAGGTTCACACTTCAGAAAATGCAGCTGATATGTTAACCAAACCGGTTACTGTGGACAAGTTCAGGCATTGCCTGAGCTTGTTGAACATTCACTGATGATGGACTATGGAGCACCCCCAACCCAATGGCGGAAGATGGAGATTGATGATATTCGCCAAGGTGGAGATTGTTGTGCAATGACTCATATCTCTAGATAACAACAATACAAGTTATGGGCTTGGACTGATGTAAATGGTTGGGGTAGAGGGCTATATATATTGATGTTATGTAAACCTAAAGAAACAATGAGAAGAATAGTAAAACACTAATCCTTATTCTCTAATAATATGTAGTGGTAGTCGCTCAACGCTCCCGAGGACGTAGGCACAATTGGCCGAACCTCGTTACCAAATCTCTTGTGTTATTCTCTTATCTCTATACTCTTTATTATTTGATTGTTCGCTTGTTCCCAACAGTTGTGTCCGTGGTTTTTACTTCTTTCACCAGGAAGGTTTTCCATGTTAAAATTCTGGTGTCCCTTATGTGTTTTTAGTTACTGCATTATTTGTAGATTCTAACAAGTTAGAAAAATTATTATTACTCTGTTAGAGTTTTCTTTATCATTATGTTGAATTTCTCATCACATCTTACTCACATTTGAAATACCTAATATTAGAAAATCAAAGTGAATAATTTGGTATTAGTAACATCACAAAATTATCTTTAGATATCCGATCTGGGTGGTATTATTGCAAACTTACAACACAATAATAGGTCAAAATTATCACGCGGTAAACTAATAGCTGGATTTCACTTGTAATAGATACACTTGAGATATGAAGTATTTATATTAATGGCACTATCCTAGAATTAAAAAAGAATCGTAACTAAAATTATTATTTAATAGCGCTTTTAAATAGAGCGTAATAGAATGTAGTATTAACAGAGGAATACAAATAATGTACGTCAATATGAATTGTCCTTCTTATATTCTTGTTTTTGCTGAAGATAAGCCAATACGGGATACATCCTATGTGTATAGTAAGTATACTAATTAATCAAGAAACCCACATTTGAATTTACAAGGGTGACACATTCTCTTGTGTTCAATTAACATATCCAAGACAATTAATGAAGAATTTTTTTTATAGATAAATATTAGTATGATAATTAATATTTGTATTAGGTGAAACTTGAACCCTCAAATATCCTTATTACTCTTAGTAAACTTTTTACTCTAACCACCTAAATATCTTATTACTCCCCCAACACAATGGGGATTAGAGTATAAGGTAGCATTATTGACATAAGGTTATGTCACATCAAAAACATATATTCATGTCACTTGAGTATCATGGATGTGTTGCTAGATACTATTCACCATTTATGATTTTAAAATGAGATACTTATACTATCACTAACATTATAGGAAATTATAGGGCCACATGCTTAAAGCAAATCAATTGGAGACATTACAAGGTCATACATGATTCATGTTGTTAAAATAGATGTGTTTTCTGTTTTGTATAATTGATTAACAATTTGGTTAACCGATTATGTAATTAGTTACTTTAGTTAGTTAAGCTAAGTTTTGTTTGTGATTTTACTATAAATGTGAGTCTTACACCTTTGTAATCAATTCAATAATGAAAATATTATGAGGTATTCTTCAATACTCTAGTGTCAATTCTATTTTTCTATGAAGCTTGAATCTTTGCTCTTCTTGTTCCTATCTTAAGTTCTTTCCTTTCAAGTATGGAAATCCATGTTTTAACATGGTATCAGAGCATAATTATTCCTTTATTAGCTTCCGCGTTGTTTATCCATCATTCCAAGATTTAACAAGGAATGATCATTATCATTCTCATTTTCAAGCATTGCATTTCAAGATTCTATGTCATGAAGAACCATTCTTGCAACATCTTCAATACTAAAGATTTGCTCCTGCTTCTCAACTCGTGGCATCTTCTTTTCCATCACAATGAAGGGAAGAAGCAGGTTCCAAAAGGGTGTATTGCAATTAAGCTTTTGAAGGTGACTAAAGAAGAATATGAGTTTGATAAGAAAAGAGCCATCACTTTCTCTTGCCATGTTGAGGAATTCAGAAACGTTCAATGCTATATTGATAGGGAAATTTCACACCTTCATGTTCGTTGCTTTAGTTTTTGATTCTCATTAGGAAGTTCTTCATCCTAAGTTCAAAGAATATTTTCTTTACCCATCATGTATCTTTCTTCAAGATCATTTTTCAAGAGTTCAACAAATGACTTCCATATTTGCAATTCAAGTTTCATTTTCTTTCTTGCATGGCTGTTTCATACAAGACATTGCTGCTTAAGATTTTGGTATCAAATTTCCATGTCAAATTTCATACCAAACCTCAAACTCTTCAAAAAAGAATTACTACACACATCAATTCCCTCTAATTTGAGATCTTTAAAAGTTCTTGAGATTCTTGGTTCACTTCACATTTTCCTTTCTTCTTATACTTTCATATATTACCCCCAATTATTTCTCATTTCTTTATTACTCTAGTTTCTTTACCTCTCTCTCATTAAACACACAACATTATAGTGTGTAATTTTTTTCTCCTCATTGAAGCAACATATAAGGATCAAGATTAAGGTCCATCTCATTTCTCTCTTTTATCCGTTATGATTGGTTTGCTTCTGTCAAATAGATGGTTAAGCATCGGATGAAATTGCTTCTGCCAAATGGTGGTTAAGCGTCAGTATTACTTCACGTTCAAATTTCAAGATTGGGAGACGAAGATTCGCTCACCAGCAAAAAGAGGTTTTAGAGTATAATCATCATGATTCAGTAAAATCATTTCAAGCTTGGAATGTTTGCTACATTCCAACTTGCAGGGCGTGTTAAAATAGATGTGTTTTCTGTTTTGTATAATCGATTAACAATTTGGTTAACCGATTATGTAGTTAGTTACTTTAGTTAGTTAAGCTAAGTTTTGTTTGTGATTTTACTATAAAATGTGAGTCTTACACCTTTGTAATCAATTCAATAATGAAAATATTATGAGGTATTCTTCAATACTTTAGTGCCAATTCTATTTTTCTATGAAGCTTGAATCTTTGCTCTTCTTGTTCCTATCTTAAGTTCTTTCCTTTCAAGTACGGAAATTCATGTTTTAACATATGTGTTTGCAAGTGTTGCACAAGCATGCATGACCACGCTTTAGGCGTTTTTTGATTTGACATTATTTTCGGAAATTGTGCACAACACAAATTAAATGTTTATTATTTTTTTATTTTTGCTTTAATATTATTGGTCCGGTACATGATTTGTTATTATTCACAATAAGGTTTCATATCGTCCAAAATTTGTTACTTTCTCACCTAAGAGCAGAGATTATTATGAAAAATGTTATGCGTATGTGTTAGATAGACGCCTGCAAGCCAGATCACTCTAAACACATATGAGTGATTGTGAACAAGAATGATTATTATTTTCTTCACCTCTAGCACCGTGAAGGAAAATAAGGTCTGCATGGGCATATATTGGAATGAGTTATTTCATTCTTGTCGGTATAATAGAGAGTTTCTAAATAGCAGCACACGTGATTGATAAAAAGATCATGAAGATTGTTCGTGCTTCTGAGAATACAAAGTTTGTGATTAACATCACATGGTTCGAGGTATTGCAAAGGTTGCAATGCTCATAACAACGCAAACTTTGTTTTTACCCTCCAAGATATAAGCATCTTTAAACACAAATCATGACCTTTGGCATGGGTCATAGATTGGAATTCCCATGAAACTATGGAAATAGTGTATCTTATGTTCAAAAAGTATGTTATTTAATGTATTATCTAATTGTGATTGGTTGTAAAAATACATTTTAATTTAAAATTTTAATAATTAAATGTTTTTATAATTAATTACAAGTAGTGACATACAAAGTATCACACTTTTTGGACAAATGTCATCTGTAAACTCAACTACTTTAAAAAGCCATTATTTTGCCAAACTGTGCTGCTCTCACGTTGAAGGAATTGAATAAGTAGCCACTAGGCTAAACATGTTATTTTATAGTGATGTTGGAAATAAATATATTTAATATCACTTATTTTCTCTTACAAATATATTTTCCATTATATCACTCTCTTACATTTGAATTAACTTATAATATCACCTTATCATATTTATATTATATGCTAGCATGCTTAATATTTTTATATGCATGCATCTACAAATTCCATACTCTTTCTTTCTAAATACTACACTAAAAATGATGGTTGGGGGAGTTTTCGCGTTCCCATTACATAAGATATACCATGAGGTGGAGGCATTTTATGATATGCATTGGGTTTTGAAGTTGATTCTGTAACATGGTAATTTTCTTTAATTAATTTCAAATAAATATACCAGTAGATTAAATTAAACAAATTAATCAATAATGATTTTGGTTAATTTTAGCAAATTTATCTTTCTAGGATTACCTAAATATGCTATGATTTATGTATTTATTTAATCTATTTTATTTATTTATTCAAGAAAATGTTGAGTTTTAATTATTTTGAATATCCTACCTAAACCTATATATATTATATATACTAGGGTGTTGAGCGGCGCTCCGTGCTGGTCGACCCGTATTATTTTTGCTATAGAGTGTATCATCTTCATCTTATATCCTTTAAGAAAAATAATTTAAATATATGAAATGCAATATATAAATTCAATAGATAATGAAGATTTATTAAGATAATAACATGTGGTAGTTGATATGATATATATAAAACTTATGTAAAATTTTCATTTTATGCCTCTAGTAATTATTACAGAGTTGTTGAATATTTTTTGTATGCTATTGTATGTTCTTTTGGGTTGAGAAAGAGATAATATATAAATAGGAGAATGTGTGAAATAATGTTAGGAATATAGCTAAGGGTAGTTTAGTCTTTGCATTAGTTTTTCCTTTCCTCTTTGAGTTGTTCTGTTTCTTCTATATATAGAAGTTAGTTATCTTTTGTAAACTAACTTTTCAATATCAATATCAAAATATCTTCTTCTGTTTCTCTGAGTTAGTTAACTTTACATGGTATCATGCCAATCATCGCCCCTTCTTCTTCAGATCCTGGTTTTCATGGAGATTTCCCCTCAAATCCAATCTCTACACCTTCTTCCGTTGCTCCAATTCTCAATTCTTCATCGGTGCTTAATCTTCCTCTGCCTTCCATGAAACTCATTGAGCATAACTTTCTTGTTTGGAGACAATTCATCATTGCTGTTCTTCGTTCAAATCGCGCTGAAAGATTCATCACTAATGATGAAATTCCCTCTCAATTTCTCACTGAAACTGTATGTGTTCAAGGTCGTGTGAATCATGCGTTTCTCACTTGGGAGGAACATGATCAAATGCTTCTTTCTTGGATTCTGAATTCACTCTCTGCTGAATTGCAACCACGTGTGGTAGGATGTTGCACATTGAGACAGTTGTGGCTTGAACTTGTTGACTATTGTCAAGCTCAGACAAAGGCAAGAGCTCGTCAATTGCGTTCTCAATTGAAGTCCATCACAAAAGGATCAAGCACAATCTCAGAATATTTCATTAAAATCAAAGGTTAAGTTGATGCTCTTGTTTCAATTGGATCTCCGATTTCACATGCTGAACATGTTGATTTTGTTTTGGATGGTTTATCTGAAGATTTCCAAACTGTTATTACTGCTATTGAAAGTCAAAATGAATTGCCTACTATCAATGCTCTTCAATCCTTTCTTCTCACCTTTGAAGCAAGATTAGATCGTAACAAAAATCAATCAATTTCAGACGCTCTTTCTGTTAACATTGTTGCTGCTTCTCCTTTCAATTCTTCTGAGACTATCTCATCTAGTAAGCCTCTTGCTCAACCACGTTCTGGTGCACCATTTTATGCTTTCACACCACAAGCAGATGGCTTTAGAACGTTTCCTCGAGGATCTGGTAACACAACTAATTTTCGTGGCGGTTCTCGCGAAGGATAGCATGGTGGATCTAATGGCTTTCGTGGCTCACGTGGTTATGGTGGAAGATTTCCCGCCAAAAGTTGTTATTTCTACATCTTTTGTAACATATTTGGACAAGATGTGTCATTCTGTTATTATGCTCCTTCTAATTTTGGTGCACCTTACTCATTTAGGCCATGAGCATTACTTTTCTGGTGGATATCATACACCTCTTAACACATTCATGCCATATCAACATTATAACCATTCTCCTGCTATACCTCCCCATATGGATCCTAATTTTCCATCTAACTCACACTCTCCTTATGCTTTGGCTCAATCTCAATCTACTTCTTCAGGTTTTCCTTTTGGTACTATTGTTGCTCCTCAACAATCTGCTCATCCTCATGCTATGACTGCCGTTACTACTAATGCATCAGCTTCAAGGCCTTCCAACTCATTGTGGTATCCAGATTCAGGAGCAACACATCAACTAACTATAGATGCTGCTCTTGTTCATGAACCTACTAAGAAATTCTCTACTGACCAAATATACATGGGTAATGGAGCTGGTATTTATATTAAAGCATCTGGTTCTTCTAAATTTTACTCTTCCACTAATCCTCAAGTTGTCTTCACACTTAATAACCTTCGTTTGTTCCTTCTATTATCAAGAATATTCTAAGTGTCTCTCAATTTTCTAAAGATAATTTATGTTACTTTGAATTCTATGCTAACCATTGCCTTGTGAAATGTCATGGTTCTAATCAAGTGTTGCTTAAAGGATTCCTCACTCCTGAAGGACTTTATGCATTCACTGATCTTCAACCTCTGCATTCTAGCAAACCAAATGTTGTTTCTGTTTCGTCTTACTTTCCTTGTAATAGCAATAACACTATTATGCACAAGTCCACAAACAACGTTTCTAGTCCTATAGTTGTTCCTAGTAGTTGTTCTTCTTATTTTCTATGGAATTGTCGTCTTGGACATGCTCATGAGAAGGTTGTTAGTCATGTTCTGAATACTTGTAATGTTTCTCATATGAATAAAACAGTATTAGAATTTTGCACTACTTGTTCTCTTGGCAAATCACATAAACTACATGCCTCTGCTTCTACTCATGTATAAGAACTTCCCTTTGAACTTCTATATCTTGATCTTTGGGGTCCTACTCCTATGGACTCTAATTCAGGTTTTAGATATTACCTATCAATTGTTGAGGCTGCCACTAGACATACTTGGATTTTTCTCCTCAAAGCTAAAGCTGACATAATACATGTTTTCACCTATTTTTTGCAAATGGTGAAAACTCAGTTTGCTCACCCTGTCAAGTCTGTGAAAAGTGATTGGGGTGGGGAATTTAGACCATTCACTAATCTTCTGTAGTATGTGGGTATTGTTCATAGGTTAGCTTGCCCACACACTCATCATCAAAATGGTATTGTTGAAAGAAAACATAAATACATTGTTGAAACATGTTTATCTTTACTTGCTCATGTTTGCTTACCTATGTACTTTTGGGGCATGCCTTTCTCACTGCTGTCTTTCTTATTAATCGATTACCATCATTGTCTCTGTCCAATAAAACTCCTCACTTTCTCATGTTTGGGACTCATCCAGATTACTTGTCTCTTAAGGTGTTTGGTTGCTCTTGTTTTCCTCATCTTCGACCTTATAATACTTATAAGCTTGAGTTTAGATCCTCTGAGTGCACATTTTTGGGCTATTCTACAACTCATAAAGGCTACAAGTGCCTCACAAAAGAAGGGAAAATCATTGTCTCTAAGGATGTCTTTAATGAATATTCTTTCCCTTATGCCTCAGTCTCCAGGTCTGTGTCTCCTAATTCTACTCCTAATATTGATCATTCTCTCAGTCTTGTTCCTATTTCTTTCCAATCACCTAGTTGTCACACCAGATGCTCTAATATACCCGCTACCTTCACTCATTTACCTACTGTTATCCCTGTTGTGGAAGGTGGTTTGGACACATCAAATACTCCCATTGATGTCTCTTCAGATGTGCTTATCAATGACTCAAGTTCTCCTAATACTTCTCAAACACAGACTCCACCTGCAAATTCCTCTGCTCACCCTATGCAAACCAGATCCAAATCTAGTATTTTTAAGCCTAAAGTCTTTCTCACTCAGATTGAACCATCTTCAGCCAAGATTGCCCTCACCATTCATGTGTGGAAGACTGCTATGCAAGAAGAGTTTGATGCCTTGATTAACTTGGGTACTTGGTCCCTTACTACTCTACCTCCAGGGAAACAAGCAATTGGCTGCAAATGGGTATTTTGAGTCAAACAGAATCCTGATGGATCTATCAACAGATACAAGGCAAGATTGGTTGCTAAAGGCTTTCATCAAAAGCTTGGAGTTGACTACACTGAGACATTCAGACCAATATTTAAGCCTGTCACAATTAGGGTGTTATTGACTCTAGCCTTGACCTATCATTGGCCCATTGAGCAGCTAGATATCAATAATGCCTTTCTCAATGACACCTTAGTTGAAGAAGTGTATATGCAACAACCTTTAGGTTTTCAACATTCCAACAAAAATTTGGTGTGCAGATTACATAAGGCTATGTATGGGCTCAAACAAGCTCATAGGCAATGGTTTGAAAAACTTAAATCCACCTTAGTCTCTCTTGGCTTTGTAATCAGCAGGTGCGATAGCTCTTTGTTTATTCTCAATACTAACTCTTACAAAATCTATGTTCTGGTTTATGTTGATGATATTATAATCACTGGATCTTTAATTGAGCAAGTCAGAAAAATCATCACACAATTGAGCACTGCATTTGCTCTTAAATAGTTAGGCACACTAGACTATTTCCTTGGTATAGAGGTCAAGTCTCTGCCTAATGGAAGATTGTCTCTGTCTCAATCTAAATATGTTCGAGATTTGCTTGACAAAGCCAATATGAGTAATGCCAAGTCTAGCAATTCTCCTATGGTTCACACTGTCAAACTCATTAAAGAAGGTTCTAAACATCTTGACAATCCCTCCCTTTATAGATCTATAGTTGGGGCATTGCAATATGCTACAATAACAAGGCCATATATTGTTTATTCTGTGAACAAGGTGTGCCAATTTCTTTCAAATCCTCTAGAGGAACATTGGTCTGTAGTAAAAAGGATTTTGCGATACTTGGTTGGCACACAGGATCATGGCATCGTTCTTCAGCCTATAATACCTTGCTCTCCTCTCCCAATCACTGGTTTTTGTGATGTTGATTGGGCTTCCGATTGTGATGATAGGAAATCAACCTCTGGTGCTTGTGTTTTTCTTGGCAACAATCTGATTACTTGGTGGTCTAAAAAGCAAACTACCATCTCTAGATCCAGCACTGAGGCAGAGTATAGGAGTCTTGCTCTTCTAGCTCAAGAATTGCAATGGGTGCAGTCTTTGCTCATGGAATTGAACTTCAGTTTTTCTGCTCCTCTGGTGCTTTGTGATAACTTGAGTACCGTGTCTCTTTCACACAATCCAGTCCTACATCAAAAGACAAAGCATATTGATCCGGATCTCTTTTTTGTTCGCGATAAAGTTCAAGACAAAAAGCTTATAGTCAAGCATATTCCAGCCAACTTGCAAACTGCTGATATTCTTACAAAAGCTCTGTCGCCAACTCGTTTTCAGTTTCTCAAACATAAACTTCGAGTTATTGGTGTTCATGAAGCAACAAATTCACCAACAACAAACTCACCCTGAGTTTCAAGGGGGAATGTTAGGAATATAGCTAAGAATAGTTTAGTCTTTGCATTAGCTTTTCCTTTCCTCTTTGAGTTGTTATGTTTCTTCTATAAATAAAAGTTAGTTATCTTTTGTAAACTAACTTTTCAATATCAATATCAAAATATCTTCTTCTGTTTCTCCGAGTTAGTTAACTTTACAAATAATAATGATATGTTAATGTAAAAAGTGAAAGCAATGTGTGAAATAATAATGATATGCTATTGTATGTTCTTTTGGGTTGAGAAAGAGAGAATATATAAATAGGAGAACGTGTGAAATAATAATGATATGTTAATGTAAAAAGTGAAAGCAATGTGTAAAAGTTTATAGTACATATTCATGAGAGAGATTACAAAATGATAAATTTGGAATATAAAAACTATGTCAGTTACTTCTTGTTTTACCTTCATAAATATAAATAAATATAATTTATAGTATAGAAATATATATATATATATATATATATGAGAGATTCGTTCACACTCAAGTTAAGTTATACTCAATTTCAATCATTCATTTTCTCTCTCATCATTTATTGCACTCACTCAATTAGTATGTTGAATTTAAGAAAATAAATGACTATAAGATATATATATATATATATATATATAGCCCTCAACCAATTGAGAGAGCAAGAAACTAAAGTCACACTCCTTGTAACCAAACGGCAACAACAAAACAAAAACTAGTCTTTCTTTGCTTTTCCTTTAGTTTGGTATTTTCTTGAATGCCCTTGCTTTTAGATCCATGTCAAGTCTTTTATAGAAATCATTTTCTACACATTTTGTTGACTGTGCCAAATTGTAATCTCTGTTCATTGTATATGTTTGAACTTTTATTGGCTTTCTTTTCCTGTAGTGGTATCTCTGTTTATCATGAACTGTAATATTGATTCTTTTGTCTTCTATTTTTGGACTCTTATTATTTTAGTTAACCAACAGTGGCTACGGTCTCGTCTATTAATGGGAAAGAAACGTGCTTATTTTCTTTAGTTAGCTAGTCCGTGAAACTCTAAGGACATGTGGAAATGGTCCTAGAGGTTCCTCTTCAAACTCTTGAAAGCAATTGATTTGCTCTATTTGCTTGTTTCTTCCTCACTAAGTTCAAGTTCATGAACCTTGAGGATCTTGGAAGCAGACTTCTAAGCAATTTCCTGATATTGTCTCTATTTTCATAGACCTTGTCAAGTGACCCAAAACTATTTCTGCTGGTTTGAAATCTACCAAGCATTTCATTCATAATATCATGATCTCTCATTTTGAATAGCTCATATTGGTGAATCAACAAGTGCACTGATATTTGATTCTTTAAATTGGACAGACTCTTCATGAGCCATGCTACCAAAATATCCTAGATGTTCTTAGTGGTGTTATAATTGTTGACTTTGTCATATTCTGATATGGAAATAGCACACATAAGATATTGATTTGAATTTAGATTAAGTTGGTTCTGAATCGTTCGATTTGTACACCATGAAGCTCTAGAGAGAACTTCTCAACTTCCATTCTTTCGCTCTATCTCTACATGGCATGGTTCAATCAGCTCCCAAATATTAATTAATATGTCTTGATTAACATGACTCAGAATCTATTATATTTATATTCATTAGGCAATAAAGAGTCAATGTGACTGTTAAGAATATTTCACCTACTATGTTAGAGCACTTATATGACTCATTGTGCTATTTATGTAGGAATTTATTTTTTCTGCATCAATTTTCTTTCTCATGCTGTATAAATTATGTGTCTTGTTGATAAATAAAATCAAGCCTTCTACATAACACATTTCCTCTCTGAACTTTTACTTGTTATATAACTAACAAACCGACAACACCTTATACTCCTCAACAAAATAGTGGTGTTGTTGTTGAGGTGTTCATGTCATGATAAAGGGTCCCAAAGAAGTTATGAACAGATGCAGTAAATGTATCAGTTTTTATCCTAAATAGATTGTTATCAAAAGCTTTATAAAAAAACACACCATTTGAAGCATAGTATGACTACATATCGAAGTTGGTTAATTTAAAAACATTTGGTTGTTTGTGTTTCTCTTACATTCCTCAGGGTAAGAGAGACAAGTTGGACAAGAAAGCAAAATATGGAATTTTTGTAGGCTATAGCTTAATGTAAAGGCCTACAAAATCAATTTTCCACATAGCAACAAAGTAATTGTGAGTAGAGATGTCCAATTCTTTGAGTTGGAAAGGTGGAACTGGGAGGAACATAAGCAGTTGAAGTTTCAGGAGGAGAATGAAAACATAGATGATGAACCTATCAATGGAACTAGACTCTATGACATATATCAAAGGTGTAGTGTTGTTGTGATGAAGCCTGCGGGATATGAAGAAGTTGCAACTAACTAGAAATCGATAGATGCAATGCAGGAGGAGCTCATGATGATTGGAAAAATCAGACATGAGAGATGGTGGACAGACCCGAACACAAGAAGGCTATAGGAGTGAAATGGGTTTACAGAACCTAATTCGATCTGGATGGTTCTGTGAACAAATATAAGGCAAGACTTGTTGTCAAGGGATATGCCCAGAAGTTTGGGGTAGATTTCTATGAAACTCTTTCCCTAGTTGCTAGGTTGGATACCATAAGGATGTTGTTGATACTTGCTGCACAAATTGATTGGATCATACACCAAATGGATGTTAAATCAACTTTCTTGAATGGATACATGAATGAAGAAATTTTTGTGGAACAACCAGAAGAATTTTTTCAGCAAGGACATGAGGAGAATGTATATAAGCCGAACAAGACCTTATATGGTCTAAAACAAGCACCAAAGTCTTGGTACGTGTTAGGATATAATGTATGCCCAAGAACCAATTTGTCATGTTTATAATAATAAAGTTATATGTATTATCATCTTAATATCATATTCATTATTTATCAAAATAATTAATATGAAAGATCCTTTATTAAAATTAGAGATTTATTATTATAATAGAGATTATAATAATGAGAAATAAATCTTTTATAATTTTAATCCAAATCGTTCTTGATCATAGGATTATTGAGCTTATGATACTATTAATCCGGATAGATCAATATATGTGTAATGGTCTTTATTAGATAATGATTAATATATCCCATTTATTAAATAACACATATAAAAGGTGCATATAGAGATATGACCATTGAACTGGATGATTAATATATCTTATTTATTAAATAACACATATAAATGGTGCATATAGAGATATGACCATTGAACTGACTCAAAGGAGAATTCCTAATGGTTAATATATTACCTTTGAATTGTCAATAGGATATTCTTGTGAAGAAATATATATTTTCCTTAGACTTGAGATTATCATAGTAATTAACAAGTTATTTATTATATTTTGATATCGGACACCTAATGCCTTATGATATTAGTTGAATGATTATTGGGTGCAATTCATGTTGAGATTATCATATTTTATATTGAATGAATGAAGAAATGAGTTTCTTAAGTCATTCACTACGAGTTAACTTATTAGAATTTGACAATTATACCATATTCTAGAGTTAACATAGAGTTGTAAAGATGGAAGGAAATATTATATTAGTCTTCTAATGGTTTTAAAGTAAAAGATATTACCTCATTTCCATCCGGTCGTTAAGGAGTGTTGGTAGATGCCAACATTGATTAGTAAATTAATGAGTTAATTTACTACCAGTTTGCTGAACCTACGGGATCATCCACTAACGAGTGTTCTGATTTTTGTATGACAATAAAATATTATTGATTAAATTAAATAGTTTAATTTTGTATATTTACTTTTAAGTGGAATATTATTGTATTTTTTGCTAGCACCGAAAATACAAATAATATTATTCAATCATCTTTAATATAATTAAGTGTGACTTAATTGTAATATTTCAAATGTTTAAAACTGATAGTCAGTTTTGAAAACCAAAAACCAAAAAAATTATGTTGAATTGATGAGTTATTAATTGGCATTAAATGGATTCATGAAGTTTTGATTTTATGCTAAATTAATGTGTGATTAATTGGCACTAAATTGTTTGAGGGAGATTTTGGTTTTATATAAACCAAACCTCACATGTGATTCAAAACACACACACAAAGAAAAAAGTTTGTATCCTAATTTTTGGATTGTTTGAAATATAGTAGTTTTAAGTTGATTTTTTTTACGAATCAAGCGTTGATACAACAAAGATTGGCATCAGTGTGGATACGCGTGTAGGACCTTCATACTTTTGAATATAACATATTTCAAGCATCCCCAACAATCTCCACCTTGATTGAAATAGACGAATATCTCGCTCCTTAGGAAATCTACACAGGAATCTCCACCTTAGCGAATATATGACTTTACCTTGTTCAATGTCTAATTCTCTTTAACTACTTCCCTATAGCATAGACCTTCTAAGTATCCTTGAAGATGTTACCAAGGGTCTATCTCTCCAAACTTGTAGTGCAACTTCCCGTATCGCTATAATTTTCCGCAGTGTATGTTATGAACATGCATATTAACCTTTAGTACGATCGAATAGATGCATACTTGGTAAACTTAGGTTTTATAAAGAATCTAAGTGAATTTACCTTATATGTCAAAAAGGTTGATGATAAAATACTTGTGGTATCTCTTTATGTTGATGACCTTTTTGTTACAGGAAGTCATAAGGAGTTGATTGACAAGTTCAAAAAAGAAATGAATGATGCGTTTGAAATGACTGACTTTGGAATGATGACATTCTCTCTTGGTATGCAGGTGCAACAAAATCAAAATGAAATATTCGTGTTCCAACAAAAATATGCAAGAAAGATTCTCAAAATGTTCAATATGGAAGAATGCAAACTAGATCCAACTCCAATGAATCAAAAGGAGAAGTTTTGCAAAAAGGACGGTGCTAAAAAGGTTGATGAAAGGTTGTATAGAAGCTTAATAGGTTGTTTGATATATTTATCTGTAACAAGACCAAATATTATGCATGAAGTAAGTTTGTTATCAAGGTATATGCATTGTGTTAGTGAAATTCATTTCCAAGCAACACAAAGAATTCTTTGATATGTTAAAGGCGCAATAGATTATGGAATAAGGTTCAGTCCGGTAAAGAATTTTAATCTTCATGGTTACTCTGATAGTGATTGAGCTGGACCTGATGATGATATGAAAAACACCTTAGGTTATTTTTTTAGCTTTGGTTCTGGAATTTTTTCATGGTGTTCTACAAATCAGGAAGTCATTGTTAAATCAACAATAGAAGCAGAATATGTAGCTATTGTACAGTTGTGAACCAAGCTATTTGGATCATAAAGCTCATGACAGATTTGCATATGGAATAAACAGAAAGCACAGATGTATTTGTGGACAACCAACTGCAATTTCAATTGCTAACAATCCAATGTTCTATGACAAAACAAAACATTAAGATCAAGTTTCATGTTCTACGAGAGACACAAAAGGAAGGAGAATTATAACTAATCTATTGAAAAATAGAAAATCAAAGTATTGACATCCTAACAAAGGCACTTCCTAAAGCAAGATTTGAATTTTTGAAGCAAAAGTTTGGAGTTTGCAGCTCCAGAGTCAAAGAGTGTTGATTAATATGACTCAGAATCTGTTACATTTGTATTTATTAGGCAACAAAGAGTCAATATAATTGTTAGAACTATTTTACCTATTATGTTACAGCACTTATGTGACTCATTATGCTATTCATATATGATTTTTTTTTGCATCAGTTTTCTTTCTCATGCTGTATAAATTATGTGTCTTGTTGATAAATAAAATCAAGTCTTCTACAAAACACATTTCATCTCTGCACTTTTACTTTCTACATAACCAACAAATATTTTTTCATGAGAAAGTACTAGTATCAAATTCTTATCAAATGCCATTACATGAAGGAAATTGAAGTATACGTGTAATGTGTTTCATACTTGATTACAATAAATAAAACAACACTTACATATTTGTTAAAAGGAATCAAAATAAAAATAAATAAATGAGTGGAATAAGAGAAGTAGAAAAGCGAATCATTTTGCACTAAAAGCTCCTTAATTAGGAATGACAAAAATATTAATCCCGTTAATATCAACTAAAATACCATAACGAGTATTGGCAAAAATAGTTTATTGGTAGAAATAGGTATATAAATTTTGTTCATATAATAATTATTTTATATATATTGATTATTAAAAAATATATAAATATACATTTAAACTTAAAAATCTGTTGGGTACCCCTGCATACTTGCTATCCGCACGAGCACTCGCAAATAGTGTGAGTATGAGTATGAGAAAATACTATCCATATTCATTCCACCCCATTGTCATCTCTATCCTTAATTGAGTAAACTACCCAACATGATGGAAGATCAGTGTTGCATCGAACCAAGATTGGCCGTTAAGTGTGTTTGGGAGTTGTGCGGTAAACTTTAATTAATTGGGCCCAAATATTTCTTCACTTATACAAGTAATTTTATTTTTACAGGACAAGTACGATGCTGTTTTTTATTTTTTTATTTTTACTCTATGCATGAATTCGTTTACTACTATTGTATTGGTTATAGTGATTATTGTTTTGGATTGTCTTATAGTTGAATTATAATTGAAAAAAAAGGTCCAATCTTAGATGAACAAAGTATAAAAAAACTTATAACTTATTATGAAACTAGTTTTAAAAAAATATTGTGCTCAAGTCTCCAATTATTAACAATAGTTGAAGCTGAAAAAAGTCTATATTTTGTTATCTCGAGTTTATGAGACTATTTTCTTCAAAATTTATTATAGAATTATTAACAATTAAATTATGATATTTTTTATTTTGTCAACCTAATATATTTTGAATGCACAACTTTTATTCAAACTAACTTATAAGATTCACATAGTTAAATTAAGATCCATTTTTTCCCTAAAGGGCTTACAAGATATTAGGATTGACTGTCAGACTAGGCAGTTTCACTCATTGAGCAGAATTTATAGGAACAAGTATAAAATATCTTAGAGGAAAAGGATGATAGAGTATAATTTCAACAAAACTTGGGTTTATCGATAACTAGTGAAAGGGAATTATTATTTGTCGCTGAGAGTGGAGGGAAATTAGAATTTATCAAGGTCAAGAATGAAAAAAATTAGGGGTTGTAGTTTATCAAGGTTGGCACTGAGAGTGAAATCAAATTTGGAACCCTTTTTGTAACATTGCTACCATAATATTTTTTTGAGAATGTGGGTAGCAATAAGGTTTGACACTCACATGTTTAGAATTTGGGGCAAGGGTCCAAAGTGGTCATGTGATCTTGTGGAGGTAAGGAGTTAGGCATCTGGAAAACTTGTGGGTAGGATCATAGGAAAGGTACTAGTTGAGGGGGAGTAGCATGAGGAAGATTGGTCGAGTTGGGAGTAGATGTTTCATTGAGAACATTAGTGATAGCATCGAATTTGGCAATGGTATCTATGTGACTTAGTCTAGAAAATGGTGGATGGTAGAAGGTTGTAATTTAATTATGGATTCACTTATGAGTATAATAGAAGTGTGGCCAACATGAAATTTCATGGATGGAACAAAATTGGAGATTATAGGCTATGAAGCACGGATTTGTCAAACACCCTCATGTGTCGGTATCCGATACGTATCCGACACGGATACGCTCGGATTCGCGAATGATACTATCCATAGAGTATCCAAAAATTAAAAAAATAAAATAAAATAAATAAATATTAAGACACGTATCCGATTCGTTTTCAATAAAGTATAGGATATATGGATTCGTTTTCAGTAAAGTATAGGATATATAGATTTGTTTCCAATAAAACATGATAAGATAGATTCGTTTCAAATAAAAAATGATACGATAGATTCGTTTCCAATAAAACAAGATAAGATAAATTCGTTTACATTAAAGTATGATAAGATATATTTGTTATGGAGGGCAATAATTTTATGATAGATTCGTTTTCATTAAAATAGGATAAGATAGATTTGTTATGGAGGGCAATGATTTTAAATTTTCATTATATTTTTTATTTCGGATGTTTTGATTTACACTTATAATTTTATCATATTTTATGTGTTTTTATTATTTTATACGCGTATCCCTCAACGTATCGTATCCTGTATTTTGGAAAAAATGTGTGTCGATGTATCGGATACGTCTCGTATCCGACACACGTATCAGTATCCGTGCTTCATATATTATAGGGCCCAATGTACTTAGCCACTCAATCCCCAAGACTATGTTAACACCTTTAATTGGAGTAAGTAGAATGGAATTAAAAATTATTGATTATGCATAATAATAGGAGTGTTGTCACATAGACCATTATAGTATATGTGAACACCATTGCCCACTATCACAGGAAAATATGGTGTTGGGGGAAATATGCACTACAAGGTGAGATGCAATTCAAGGGTGTAAAATGTTAGGAGAATTGCATATGTCCACTAATGTTGTAACTGAATGACCATGTATTGAGGCTGAAATTGACAGTTTTTTTTTGTGACAATTTACCCCTAAGGGCTTGGTCAAAAATATGAAAATGAGTGAGGTTAGTATGAGGGAAATCTGGGGGCTTGTCCAAGGTCTCACTAATAGGGAATTAAAGTCATCTTCTAGTAACAATAGGAATTTTTTGTTTGACATCTATTGTCATGGTGAAATTTTTCATCATAATTGTACCACAATTCCTCTGCACATATGCTTTTGAGTAGTAGAGAGGCGCAAAAGGAAATGGATGTGTTGGTGCAGCGGAAGTGATCGTTGCGTAGCGTTGGCCACAAACAATCAAATAAAGGACATAAGAATAAATAGAGGTGAAGAAACGAAAGAATTTGGTAACGGAGTTCATCCAATTGTGTCTACGTTCCTGGGAGCGCTGAGCGGCGACCAAGATATTATTAGAGAATAAAGATTACAAATATGGGTTAAGAGCCATCTACCAATTGGCTCTGATACCAATTGTTGGTGTAGCGGAAGTGATCATTGCGCAATGTTGACCACAAGCAATCAAATAAAGGACATAAGAATAAATAGAGGTGAAGAAACGAAAGAATTTGGTAACGGAGTTCATCCAATTGTGTCTACGTTCCTGGGAGCGCTGAGCGGCGACCAAGATATTATTAGAGAATAAAGATTACAAACCCTAGCACAACCATGGGCCCACCTGCCCATGAGGTGTTCTATTTGGTGCTTATTTCTGGTGCACATTATACCAAGGGACTTGAGTCCAATATATGACATAGGTTACTCTACTCTATTCCAATACTAGACAATGTGAGACTAACACAATAACATATTTCAAGCATCCCCAACAATCTCCACCTTGATTGAAATAGACGAATATCTCGCTCCTTAGGAAATCTACACAGGAATCTCCACCTTAGCGAATATATGACTTTACCTTGTTCAATGTCTAATTCTCTTTAACTACTTCCCTATAGCATAGACCTTCTAAGTATCCTTGAAGATGTTACCAAGGGTCTATCTCTCCAAACTTGTAGTGCAACTTCCCGTATCGCTATCAAATGGAACATGCTGCCTAGCCACCTATTGCTAGGAAGTCTTTCGATATATTGGAACATCTACACAAAAGTTCACTAACAATCGTCCTCTTCAATACTCAGTCAAACTAATCATTGGAGCTTCCTTGGAAAGCCTCATCCGCTACCATCATTGTCTACTCCGACAATCCTAGTTCAAAAGAACTATAATACTCCACTATAAGGAGTATACCCACTAAGTTTTGCAAAAAGGACGGTGCTAAAAAGGTTGATGAAAGGTTGTATAGAAGCTTAATAGGTTGTTTGATATATTTATCTGTAACAAGACCAAATATTATGCATGAAGTAAGTTTGTTATCAAGGTATATGCATTGTGTTAGTGAAATTCATTTCCAAGCAACACAAAGAATTCTTTGATATGTTAAAGGCGCAATAGATTATGGAATAAGGTTCAGTCCGGTAAAGAATTTTAATCTTCATGGTTACTCTGATAGTGATTGAGCTGGACCTGATGATGATATGAAAAACACCTTAGGTTATTTTTTTAGCTTTGGTTCTGGAATTTTTTCATGGTGTTCTACAAATCAGGAAGTCATTGTTAAATCAACAATAGAAGCAGAATATGTAGCTATTGTACAGTTGTGAACCAAGCTATTTGGATCATAAAGCTCATGACAGATTTGCATATGGAATAAACAGAAAGCACAGATGTATTTGTGGACAACCAACTGCAATTTCAATTGCTAACAATCCAATGTTCTATGACAAAACAAAACATTAAGATCAAGTTTCATGTTCTACGAGAGACACAAAAGGAAGGAGAATTATAACTAATCTATTGAAAAATAGAAAATCAAAGTATTGACATCCTAACAAAGGCACTTCCTAAAGCAAGATTTGAATTTTTGAAGCAAAAGTTTGGAGTTTGCAGCTCCAGAGTCAAAGAGTGTTGATTAATATGACTCAGAATCTGTTACATTTGTATTTATTAGGCAACAAAGAGTCAATATAATTGTTAGAACTATTTTACCTATTATGTTACAGCACTTATGTGACTCATTATGCTATTCATATATGATTTTTTTTTGCATCAGTTTTCTTTCTCATGCTGTATAAATTATGTGTCTTGTTGATAAATAAAATCAAGTCTTCTACAAAACACATTTCATCTCTGCACTTTTACTTTCTACATAACCAACAAATATTTTTTCATGAGAAAGTACTAGTATCAAATTCTTATCAAATGCCATTACATGAAGGAAATTGAAGTATACGTGTAATGTGTTTCATACTTGATTACAATAAATAAAACAACACTTACATATTTGTTAAAAGGAATCAAAATAAAAATAAATAAATGAGTGGAATAAGAGAAGTAGAAAAGCGAATCATTTTGCACTAAAAGCTCCTTAATTAGGAATGACAAAAATATTAATCCCGTTAATATCAACTAAAATACCATAACGAGTATTGGCAAAAATAGTTTATTGGTAGAAATAGGTATATAAATTTTGTTCATATAATAATTATTTTATATATATTGATTATTAAAAAATATATAAATATACATTTAAACTTAAAAATCTGTTGGGTACCCCTGCATACTTGCTATCCGCACGAGCACTCGCAAATAGTGTGAGTATGAGTATGAGAAAATACTATCCATATTCATTCCACCCCATTGTCATCTCTATCCTTAATTGAGTAAACTACCCAACATGATGGAAGATCAGTGTTGCATCGAACCAAGATTGGCCGTTAAGTGTGTTTGGGAGTTGTGCGGTAAACTTTAATTAATTGGGCCCAAATATTTCTTCACTTATACAAGTAATTTTATTTTTACAGGACAAGTACGATGCTGTTTTTTATTTTTTTATTTTTACTCTATGCATGAATTCGTTTACTACTATTGTATTGGTTATAGTGATTATTGTTTTGGATTGTCTTATAGTTGAATTATAATTGAAAAAAAAGGTCCAATCTTAGATGAACAAAGTATAAAAAAACTTATAACTTATTATGAAACTAGTTTTAAAAAAATATTGTGCTCAAGTCTCCAATTATTAACAATAGTTGAAGCTGAAAAAAGTCTATATTTTGTTATCTCGAGTTTATGAGACTATTTTCTTCAAAATTTATTATAGAATTATTAACAATTAAATTATGATATTTTTTATTTTGTCAACCTAATATATTTTGAATGCACAACTTTTATTCAAACTAACTTATAAGATTCACATAGTTAAATTAAGATCCATTTTTTCCCTAAAGGGCTTACAAGATATTAGGATTGACTGTCAGACTAGGCAGTTTCACTCATTGAGCAGAATTTATAGGAACAAGTATAAAATATCTTAGAGGAAAAGGATGATAGAGTATAATTTCAACAAAACTTGGGTTTATCGATAACTAGTGAAAGGGAATTATTATTTGTCGCTGAGAGTGGAGGGAAATTAGAATTTATCAAGGTCAAGAATGAAAAAAATTAGGGGTTGTAGTTTATCAAGGTTGGCACTGAGAGTGAAATCAAATTTGGAACCCTTTTTGTAACATTGCTACCATAATATTTTTTTGAGAATGTGGGTAGCAATAAGGTTTGACACTCACATGTTTAGAATTTGGGGCAAGGGTCCAAAGTGGTCATGTGATCTTGTGGAGGTAAGGAGTTAGGCATCTGGAAAACTTGTGGGTAGGATCATAGGAAAGGTACTAGTTGAGGGGGAGTAGCATGAGGAAGATTGGTCGAGTTGGGAGTAGATGTTTCATTGAGAACATTAGTGATAGCATCGAATTTGGCAATGGTATCTATGTGACTTAGTCTAGAAAATGGTGGATGGTAGAAGGTTGTAATTTAATTATGGATTCACTTATGAGTATAATAGAAGTGTGGCCAACATGAAATTTCATGGATGGAACAAAATTGGAGATTATAGGCTATGAAGCACGGATTTGTCAAACACCCTCATGTGTCGGTATCCGATACGTATCCGACACGGATACGCTCGGATTCGCGAATGATACTATCCATAGAGTATCCAAAAATTAAAAAAATAAAATAAAATAAATAAATATTAAGACACGTATCCGATTCGTTTTCAATAAAGTATAGGATATATGGATTCGTTTTCAGTAAAGTATAGGATATATAGATTTGTTTCCAATAAAACATGATAAGATAGATTCGTTTCAAATAAAAAATGATACGATAGATTCGTTTCCAATAAAACAAGATAAGATAAATTCGTTTACATTAAAGTATGATAAGATATATTTGTTATGGAGGGCAATAATTTTATGATAGATTCGTTTTCATTAAAATAGGATAAGATAGATTTGTTATGGAGGGCAATGATTTTAAATTTTCATTATATTTTTTATTTCGGATGTTTTGATTTACACTTATAATTTTATCATATTTTATGTGTTTTTATTATTTTATACGCGTATCCCTCAACGTATCGTATCCTGTATTTTGGAAAAAATGTGTGTCGATGTATCGGATACGTCTCGTATCCGACACACGTATCAGTATCCGTGCTTCATATATTATAGGGCCCAATGTACTTAGCCACTCAATCCCCAAGACTATGTTAACACCTTTAATTGGAGTAAGTAGAATGGAATTAAAAATTATTGATTATGCATAATAATAGGAGTGTTGTCACATAGACCATTATAGTATATGTGAACACCATTGCCCACTATCACAGGAAAATATGGTGTTGGGGGAAATATGCACTACAAGGTGAGATGCAATTCAAGGGTGTAAAATGTTAGGAGAATTGCATATGTCCACTAATGTTGTAACTGAATGACCATGTATTGAGGCTGAAATTGACAGTTTTTTTTTGTGACAATTTACCCCTAAGGGCTTGGTCAAAAATATGAAAATGAGTGAGGTTAGTATGAGGGAAATCTGGGGGCTTGTCCAAGGTCTCACTAATAGGGAATTAAAGTCATCTTCTAGTAACAATAGGAATTTTTTGTTTGACATCTATTGTCATGGTGAAATTTTTCATCATTATGGGTTAAGAGCCATCTACCAATTGGCTCTGATACCAATTGTTGGTGTAGCGGAAGTGATCATTGCGCAATGTTGACCACAAGCAATCAAATAAAGGACATAAGAATAAATAGAGGTGAAGAAACGAAAGAATTTGGTAACGGAGTTCATCCAATTGTGTCTACGTTCCTGGGAGCGCTGAGCGGCGACCAAGATATTATTAGAGAATAAAGATTACAAACCCTAGCACAACCATGGGCCCACCTGCCCATGAGGTGTTCTATTTGGTGCTTATTTCTGGTGCACATTATACCAAGGGACTTGAGTCCAATATATGACATAGGTTACTCTACTCTATTCCAATACTAGACAATGTGAGACTAACACAATAACATATTTCAAGCATCCCCAACAATCTCCACCTTGATTGAAATAGACGAATATCTCGCTCCTTAGGAAATCTACACAGGAATCTCCACCTTAGCGAATATATGACTTTACCTTGTTCAATGTCTAATTCTCTTTAACTACTTCCCTATAGCATAGACCTTCTAAGTATCCTTGAAGATGTTACCAAGGGTCTATCTCTCCAAACTTGTAGTGCAACTTCCCGTATCGCTATCAAATGGAACATGCTGCCTAGCCACCTATTGCTAGGAAGTCTTTCGATATATTGGAACATCTACACAAAAGTTCACTAACAATCGTCCTCTTCAATACTCAGTCAAACTAATCATTGGAGCTTCCTTGGAAAGCCTCATCCGCTACCATCATTGTCTACTCCGACAATCCTAGTTCAAAAGAACTATAATACTCCACTATAAGGAGTATACCCACTATACACACCTTGCATCAATGCTAACTAATGTCTGTGTCACATCCTTGCATCCAAGCCAATGTCCATGTCACACCTCTGCATCTCTACCAATGCTCGTGTTACAACTTGCATCAAAGTCAATGCCCATGTTACACCCTACATCAAAGTTAGACAGCGCCTCTGTGCTTTTGTGGATATGCTAACAATTAACATCCTTCACTATGACGTCTCAGACACGTCATTAGGATATTTCACTTCTCATCTCAAATGATAACGTTCTCTCAACATCTAGAGAGATATTGTCAGCACTTGTCTTTGGGTCAAACTCAACAATGAGTCCCTATCTCCACCTTGATCCTACTCCAGTACATGAATTTCAGGGATTTGGGATCAATATATATCGTCCTCACCACAGTTCCGCCGTGTTTTCTTCTCCTTCAACTCATCTACTTTATCCCCATGCAATACCTTTTATAGACCCTGTCCAGCCAACACGTTCTTAACCCTCCTTTGTCATAATCTAGTGTCTGGGTCAAGAGCCATCTACCAATTGGCTCTGATAACAATTATTGGTGCAGCGGAAGCGATCGTTGCGCAGCTTTGGTCACAAGCAATCAAATAAAGGACATAAGAATAAATAGAGGATAAGAAACAAGAGAATTTGGTAACGGAGTTCAGCCAATTGTGCCTACGTCCCCGGGAGCACTGAACGACTACCAAGATATTATTAGAGAATAAGGATTACAAACCCTAACACACCCATGGGCCCACCTGTCTATTGGTTGTTTCTATTTGGTACTTATATTTGGTGCACATTATAGCAAGTGACTTAAGTCCAATATATGACTTTGGTTACTCTACTTTATTCCAATACTAGACAATGTGGGACTAACATAATAACATATTTCAAGCATCCCCAACCGAATGAAAGGCTAAATATAGGGGGGTATTGTGGAGGAACAATGTTGGCCTGTTTTGAGGTATGTTGCTGGATAGGTTTGGAGATAAATTGAAGGAATTTTTTAGTGGTATGGTTATTGTCCCATATTTTGGCCTATACTAACATAGCTAGTCCAAGGGCATCTGAGATAGAAGTAGAATGGGAAATAGCTAGATCACAACTGATTTCAGGTAAAAGCCTAGAAATAAAGTAGTCCAGGATTATCCCTTGAGATAAACCTCAAACTCTATTACACAATAGCTCAAAATGGTGTTGATAACCTACTATAGTACCTTTTTGCTTTAATTTAAATAACTCAGGTTGGTGGTTTCTATAAGAGGAATGACCAAAATGACCAATGAACATCCACTTAAACCAGCGAAGACCTCTCCTTGAAAAAGAAAAGATTATATGGAGATGCTGGTGTGGGGAACCATGCAAAGCTGGAAAAATCCAGTATAATGGTTCATAGCCATCAAAGGGTATGAGTTATAGTTTATGGGCCCTAGGTTGATGGGATGGAAGGGGTATATATGGAATATTGTGAAAATGGGGTTGTGGGTATGTGGTTGATGGTATAAGAAATGGCGATGGGTGCTGGACATGGGAGGAGGTATAAATATGTAAGGCATTTGGTTGGTAGTGGGCATGTGGGGGCTTGAAAAAAGGGATAGATAATGTGTGAGATGAGAAGAAGAAGCCTAGACTAGAAACCCTTATGGAATAGGAGGAAAAAGCATAATTCAACAAGCTTCTCTAACAGTGTGCAATGCGTTGATGATTGATTATGTTTAACATCTTGTTGTTCCTAGTGTTTTTCTATTTTTTTTAGAAACAATAGTATGATAGAATCTTCCATTCAATTTTTGGCGTTTTAGGAGGCAATGAGATGAAATGAAAGTACGAAAATGTTATGGTAAAATTTTAAATGAACACTATGAGGAAATTATCAAGAAATTAATAAGAGAAAAATATACTAAATTCATTCTTCATAGCCATTTCCAGAGTTTATTATAGCTTAAACGTAGTAAGGCAACAAAATATATAAGATATGAAACGATCTAGACTGAAGAATGGGTGAGATCTTACCATAAGGACAAAGTGTATTCTAACAACTATATTATTCTATAATGTAGAATAATTATTTTATATATATTGATTATTAAAAAATATATAAATATACATTTAAACTTAAAAATCTGTTGGGTACCCCTGCATACTTGCTATCCGCACGAGCACTCGCAAATAGTGTGAGTATGAGTATGAGAAAATACTATCCATATTCATTCCACCCCATTGTCATCTCTATCCTTAATTGAGTAAACTACCCAACATGATGGAAGATCAGTGTTGCATCGAACCAAGATTGGCCGTTAAGTGTGTTTGGGAGTTGTGCGGTAAACTTTAATTAATTGGGCCCAAATATTTCTTCACTTATACAAGTAATTTTATTTTTACAGGACAAGTACGATGCTGTTTTTTATTTTTTTATTTTTACTCTATGCATGAATTCGTTTACTACTATTGTATTGGTTATAGTGATTATTGTTTTGGATTGTCTTATAGTTGAATTATAATTGAAAAAAAAGGTCCAATCTTAGATGAACAAAGTATAAAAAAACTTATAACTTATTATGAAACTAGTTTTAAAAAAATATTGTGCTCAAGTCTCCAATTATTAACAATAGTTGAAGCTGAAAAAAGTCTATATTTTGTTATCTCGAGTTTATGAGACTATTTTCTTCAAAATTTATTATAGAATTATTAACAATTAAATTATGATATTTTTTATTTTGTCAACCTAATATATTTTGAATGCACAACTTTTATTCAAACTAACTTATAAGATTCACATAGTTAAATTAAGATCCATTTTTTCCCTAAAGGGCTTACAAGATATTAGGATTGACTGTCAGACTAGGCAGTTTCACTCATTGAGCAGAATTTATAGGAACAAGTATAAAATATCTTAGAGGAAAAGGATGATAGAGTATAATTTCAACAAAACTTGGGTTTATCGATAACTAGTGAAAGGGAATTATTATTTGTCGCTGAGAGTGGAGGGAAATTAGAATTTATCAAGGTCAAGAATGAAAAAAATTAGGGGTTGTAGTTTATCAAGGTTGGCACTGAGAGTGAAATCAAATTTGGAACCCTTTTTGTAACATTGCTACCATAATATTTTTTTGAGAATGTGGGTAGCAATAAGGTTTGACACTCACATGTTTAGAATTTGGGGCAAGGGTCCAAAGTGGTCATGTGATCTTGTGGAGGTAAGGAGTTAGGCATCTGGAAAACTTGTGGGTAGGATCATAGGAAAGGTACTAGTTGAGGGGGAGTAGCATGAGGAAGATTGGTCGAGTTGGGAGTAGATGTTTCATTGAGAACATTAGTGATAGCATCGAATTTGGCAATGGTATCTATGTGACTTAGTCTAGAAAATGGTGGATGGTAGAAGGTTGTAATTTAATTATGGATTCACTTATGAGTATAATAGAAGTGTGGCCAACATGAAATTTCATGGATGGAACAAAATTGGAGATTATAGGCTATGAAGCACGGATTTGTCAAACACCCTCATGTGTCGGTATCCGATACGTATCCGACACGGATACGCTCGGATTCGCGAATGATACTATCCATAGAGTATCCAAAAATTAAAAAAATAAAATAAAATAAATAAATATTAAGACACGTATCCGATTCGTTTTCAATAAAGTATAGGATATATGGATTCGTTTTCAGTAAAGTATAGGATATATAGATTTGTTTCCAATAAAACATGATAAGATAGATTCGTTTCAAATAAAAAATGATACGATAGATTCGTTTCCAATAAAACAAGATAAGATAAATTCGTTTACATTAAAGTATGATAAGATATATTTGTTATGGAGGGCAATAATTTTATGATAGATTCGTTTTCATTAAAATAGGATAAGATAGATTTGTTATGGAGGGCAATGATTTTAAATTTTCATTATATTTTTTATTTCGGATGTTTTGATTTACACTTATAATTTTATCATATTTTATGTGTTTTTATTATTTTATACGCGTATCCCTCAACGTATCGTATCCTGTATTTTGGAAAAAATGTGTGTCGATGTATCGGATACGTCTCGTATCCGACACACGTATCAGTATCCGTGCTTCATATATTATAGGGCCCAATGTACTTAGCCACTCAATCCCCAAGACTATGTTAACACCTTTAATTGGAGTAAGTAGAATGGAATTAAAAATTATTGATTATGCATAATAATAGGAGTGTTGTCACATAGACCATTATAGTATATGTGAACACCATTGCCCACTATCACAGGAAAATATGGTGTTGGGGGAAATATGCACTACAAGGTGAGATGCAATTCAAGGGTGTAAAATGTTAGGAGAATTGCATATGTCCACTAATGTTGTAACTGAATGACCATGTATTGAGGCTGAAATTGACAGTTTTTTTTTGTGACAATTTACCCCTAAGGGCTTGGTCAAAAATATGAAAATGAGTGAGGTTAGTATGAGGGAAATCTGGGGGCTTGTCCAAGGTCTCACTAATAGGGAATTAAAGTCATCTTCTAGTAACAATAGGAATTTTTTGTTTGACATCTATTGTCATGGTGAAATTTTTCATCATAATTGTACCACAATTCCTCTGCACATATGCTTTTGAGTAGTAGAGAGGCGCAAAAGGAAATGGATGTGTTGGTGCAGCGGAAGTGATCGTTGCGTAGCGTTGGCCACAAACAATCAAATAAAGGACATAAGAATAAATAGAGGTGAAGAAACGAAAGAATTTGGTAACGGAGTTCATCCAATTGTGTCTACGTTCCTGGGAGCGCTGAGCGGCGACCAAGATATTATTAGAGAATAAAGATTACAAACCCTAGCACAACCATGGGCCCACCTGCCCATGAGGTGTTCTATTTGGTGCTTATTTCTGGTGCACATTATACCAAGGGACTTGAGTCCAATATATGACATAGGTTACTCTACTCTATTCCAATACTAGACAATGTGAGACTAACACAATAACATATTTCAAGCATCCCCAACAATCTCCACCTTGATTGAAATAGACGAATATCTCGCTCCTTAGGAAATCTACACAGGAATCTCCACCTTAGCGAATATATGACTTTACCTTGTTCAATGTCTAATTCTCTTTAACTACTTCCCTATAGCATAGACCTTCTAAGTATCCTTGAAGATGTTACCAAGGGTCTATCTCTCCAAACTTGTAGTGCAACTTCCCGTATCGCTATCAAATGGAACATGCTGCCTAGCCACCTATTGCTAGGAAGTCTTTCGATATATTGGAACATCTACACAAAAGTTCACTAACAATCGTCCTCTTCAATACTCAGTCAAACTAATCATTGGAGCTTCCTTGGAAAGCCTCATCCGCTACCATCATTGTCTACTCCGACAATCCTAGTTCAAAAGAACTATAATACTCCACTATAAGGAGTATACCCACTATACACACCTTGCATCAATGCTAACTAATGTCTGTGTCACATCCTTGCATCCAAGCCAATGTCCATGTCACACCTCTGCATCTCTACCAATGCTCGTGTTACAACTTGCATCAAAGTCAATGCCCATGTTACACCCTACATCAAAGTTAGACAGCGCCTCTGTGCTTTTGTGGATATGCTAACAATTAACATCCTTCACTATGACGTCTCAGACACGTCATTAGGATATTTCACTTCTCATCTCAAATGATAACGTTCTCTCAACATCTAGAGAGATATTGTCAGCACTTGTCTTTGGGTCAAACTCAACAATGAGTCCCTATCTCCACCTTGATCCTACTCCAGTACATGAATTTCAGGGATTTGGGATCAATATATATCGTCCTCACCACAGTTCCGCCGTGTTTTCTTCTCCTTCAACTCATCTACTTTATCCCCATGCAATACCTTTTATAGACCCTGTCCAGCCAACACGTTCTTAACCCTCCTTTGTCATAATCTAGTGTCTGGGTCAAGAGCCATCTACCAATTGGCTCTGATAACAATTATTGGTGCAGCGGAAGCGATCGTTGCGCAGCTTTGGTCACAAGCAATCAAATAAAGGACATAAGAA
>NC_032010.1:10881806-10885021 GCF_001865875.1 Lupinus angustifolius | reverse complement strand
TCAAAAAGAGGGAGATTGTGAAGAAGATCTTTGTTCCTCACCTTGGCACGGTTTTGATGAAGACACCAACATCATCAAAAAGAAGAAAATGAAGAATACTTATGAAGACAAAGAAGAATAAATCTTCAAGAAAAATTAGATTAAGTCTCCATAGGTACTTCTATCCTAAAACTCCTTGTTATGCAAAGTAGTAATGCTCAAACCATTTTTAAAGAATAATGAAACACTTTAAAAATACTTAAAACATTTTTTCAAATAATGTGTAACAGGTTACTTCATTCAAGTAACAAGTTACATGTGAGACAAAAAAGTTATCCAACTTAAAACTAGTTCAGAGTAATCCATTACTGCCTTTGAGTAACAGATTACCAGTTTTACAAAAGTTGAGTAACCGATTACCCAAATGGTGTAATCGATTACTCTAATTCGTTTTTAAATAATTAGTGGACAGTATGTTTGGGTAATCGACTACCCAATGTAAGTAATCAATTATTGAAGACTGTTACATGAGATTTCAGATTTCAAAACGAAATGTTTTCACTCCAAATGAAATCTCTTCACTTCAAACAACTTCTACACTTTCAGAAAGGCATCATGAGTGTTTGAAAAGTCTATATAAAAACTCTAACTCTCACAACATAAATACACAACTTTTATATAACTCTCATACTACTCCGAAAAATTCTCTCACTATTTTTCTGCACTTTTGCACTAAGTTCTAAAACTTTCAAAAGGGGAATTTTTCTGAGTTACTTAAAGTAATTGATTCAAGCAAAAATTAAAAAAATAAAATAAAATAAATAAATATTAAGACACGTATCCGATTCGTTTTCAATAAAGTATAGGATATATGGATTCGTTTTCAGTAAAGTATAGGATATATAGATTTGTTTCCAATAAAACATGATAAGATAGATTCGTTTCAAATAAAAAATGATACGATAGATTCGTTTCCAATAAAACAAGATAAGATAAATTCGTTTACATTAAAGTATGATAAGATATATTTGTTATGGAGGGCAATAATTTTATGATAGATTCGTTTTCATTAAAATAGGATAAGATAGATTTGTTATGGAGGGCAATGATTTTAAATTTTCATTATATTTTTTATTTCGGATGTTTTGATTTACACTTATAATTTTATCATATTTTATGTGTTTTTATTATTTTATACGCGTATCCCTCAACGTATCGTATCCTGTATTTTGGAAAAAATGTGTGTCGATGTATCGGATACGTCTCGTATCCGACACACGTATCAGTATCCGTGCTTCATATATTATAGGGCCCAATGTACTTAGCCACTCAATCCCCAAGACTATGTTAACACCTTTAATTGGAGTAAGTAGAATGGAATTAAAAATTATTGATTATGCATAATAATAGGAGTGTTGTCACATAGACCATTATAGTATATGTGAACACCATTGCCCACTATCACAGGAAAATATGGTGTTGGGGGAAATATGCACTACAAGGTGAGATGCAATTCAAGGGTGTAAAATGTTAGGAGAATTGCATATGTCCACTAATGTTGTAACTGAATGACCATGTATTGAGGCTGAAATTGACAGTTTTTTTTTGTGACAATTTACCCCTAAGGGCTTGGTCAAAAATATGAAAATGAGTGAGGTTAGTATGAGGGAAATCTGGGGGCTTGTCCAAGGTCTCACTAATAGGGAATTAAAGTCATCTTCTAGTAACAATAGGAATTTTTTGTTTGACATCTATTGTCATGGTGAAATTTTTCATCATAATTGTACCACAATTCCTCTGCACATATGCTTTTGAGTAGTAGAGAGGCGCAAAAGGAAATGGATGTGTTGGTGCAGCGGAAGTGATCGTTGCGTAGCGTTGGCCACAAACAATCAAATAAAGGACATAAGAATAAATAGAGGTGAAGAAACGAAAGAATTTGGTAACGGAGTTCATCCAATTGTGTCTACGTTCCTGGGAGCGCTGAGCGGCGACCAAGATATTATTAGAGAATAAAGATTACAAACCCTAGCACAACCATGGGCCCACCTGCCCATGAGGTGTTCTATTTGGTGCTTATTTCTGGTGCACATTATACCAAGGGACTTGAGTCCAATATATGACATAGGTTACTCTACTCTATTCCAATACTAGACAATGTGAGACTAACACAATAACATATTTCAAGCATCCCCAACAATCTCCACCTTGATTGAAATAGACGAATATCTCGCTCCTTAGGAAATCTACACAGGAATCTCCACCTTAGCGAATATATGACTTTACCTTGTTCAATGTCTAATTCTCTTTAACTACTTCCCTATAGCATAGACCTTCTAAGTATCCTTGAAGATGTTACCAAGGGTCTATCTCTCCAAACTTGTAGTGCAACTTCCCGTATCGCTATCAAATGGAACATGCTGCCTAGCCACCTATTGCTAGGAAGTCTTTCGATATATTGGAACATCTACACAAAAGTTCACTAACAATCGTCCTCTTCAATACTCAGTCAAACTAATCATTGGAGCTTCCTTGGAAAGCCTCATCCGCTACCATCATTGTCTACTCCGACAATCCTAGTTCAAAAGAACTATAATACTCCACTATAAGGAGTATACCCACTATACACACCTTGCATCAATGCTAACTAATGTCTGTGTCACATCCTTGCATCCAAGCCAATGTCCATGTCACACCTCTGCATCTCTACCAATGCTCGTGTTACAACTTGCATCAAAGTCAATGCCCATGTTACACCCTACATCAAAGTTAGACAGCGCCTCTGTGCTTTTGTGGATATGCTAACAATTAACATCCTTCACTATGACGTCTCAGACACGTCATTAGGATATTTCACTTCTCATCTCAAATGATAACGTTCTCTCAACATCTAGAGAGATATTGTCAGCACTTGTCTTTGGGTCAAACTCAACAATGAGTCCCTATCTCCACCTTGATCCTACTCCAGTACATGAATTTCAGGGATTTGGGATCAATATATATCGTCCTCACCACAGTTCCGCCGTGTTTTCTTCTCCTTCAACTCATCTACTTTATCCCCATGCAATACCTTTTATAGACCCTGTCCAGCCAACACGTTCTTAACCCTCCTTTGTCATAATCTAGTGTCTGGGTCAAGAGCCATCTACCAATTGGCTCTGATAACAATTATTGGTGCAGCGGAAGCGATCGTTGCGCAGCTTTGGTCACAAGCAATCAAATAAAGGACATAAGAA
>NC_032010.1:10803253-10881706 GCF_001865875.1 Lupinus angustifolius | reverse complement strand
CATACTTGTAAAGGCAATCCAAAGCCATTGTTTTAATACTACATTCATTGGAAACAATCTTTCTTTCACAGGGTGTGAATAGAAAGGGGATAGAGTAACTTGGAAAAGTGTTTTCCAAGGGTATAAATATTAGTGAGTGTGTAAGGTACTTAGAGATCTCGGGGTGAGACTTTGTAATTACTACTCATAATATTTAGTGGAAAATCTCTTGTGTTGCAAGAGTACTGGACATAGCCTTCGGTGGACAAGAAGGTGAACCAGTATAAAATCCTTGTGTACTACTCTCTTCTCCATTACCTCTTTGATTTATTCTTGTTTATTTTCTGCAATATTATCTGCTACACATTAACTCTAACGTTTTGCAGAAAAAGTTACCATAATTTTAAGTCAACTAATTCACCCCCCTCTTAGTTGCAATCTCATTCTTATAATTGGTATCAGAGCTATATTTGAGTAAGATATTCTCTTATATCAAGATGACCTCAAGATCATTCATAAGAGAAGGTTCCAACATCAACCGTCCTCCAAGCTTTGTTGGAGAGTGCTATGATTTCTGGAAAATTAGAACGAGGATCTTTATTGAATCTCAAGACTTGAACATATGGAATGTCATTGAAGAAGGACCATATATACCATTTATTGTTGTCAACAGTATAAGGGAAATAAAGCCTAAATCTTCATGGAATGATGAAGACAAGAAGAAAGTACAATACGACCTTAATGCCAAAAACATTCTTGTGTCGGCTCTAGAAGAAAAAGAATTCCTTAGAGTGTCAAGTTGCAAAACATCGAAAGAAATTTGGGACACTCTAGAAAGGATACATGGAGCTAAAGAAGTACAAAGATCTACAATAAATAGTAAAGCATCAACATCAAAGCAAAAATCTACATGCTCAATATGCAGAAAACCAGATCATCTAAAATGTGCTTGTTCAGTCCTACAAAAGCATCATACTTTCAAAAGAAAGAAGGACAAGAAGCATAGAAGAAGAAATGTTATATCAGAAGATAAAGATGATGGTTCAAATGCAGAACTCAGAATTAAGGAGCAAACACATATTTCGTTGATGGCTTCACATAATTCAAATGACGGTTACGAGGTTAGTAACTCTGAACCAAAAGATACATTTTCATATAATGAGTTACATAACGCTTTTTGTGAATTACATGAATAATTTATTAGACTCTCTAAAGTGTGCATAAATCAGAAAAACACTATAGAACTTCTTGAGAGTCAAAATAAAATTATACAAAAAGATTTGGATGCTTTAAAATCCAAATCAAATGACAAGTGCATTGATTGTCCAAAACGTGACACTCTTGAAACTAAAATTGTTTCATTAAATCAAGAAATAAATATGGTCAAGAAAAGTACTTATAACACCTCGTGTGAAAAATATAACACCTCCCTTAGTTGCAATCTCATTCTTATAGTAGTCATTATATTTGGCAAGTCTTGAACTCTCCCTTTTGTGCTTGACATCATTTTCTTGGGCCCTATGGAAGTTTTTCTATAAATGAGAGCGACTTATGTCTAAAATAAGTTCGTAAGAGTAGAAATGTAAGGTAGAGCACTACAACAATGGGTTTACGAGAAACAAAAGGTGAAATTTTAGAATTAGGAACAACGCTAATGACAACTCATAATGGAGAGACTATAGGTGTTTAATGTCCTTTCTACATGGGTTCTAATGAATAAGGTCAACTTTTCTTGATCAATTCAAATAACACCTCGTGTGAAAAATATTTTTTCATCACCTTCCTAGGTAATCATTGTAGGAAATAATAGTCCAATGTTGCTTTTTGATCTTGTATAATAACTGTAAATCTAGCAAAATCTTACACAACTTTAATTCCTTGTTGGTTCTTAATTATGAATTTATTTCTTATATTTAGGAGGGCTTAAACTATAATTAAATATTTACGCACTTGTGACTATAAATAAGGGAGGATTGGGTCGGACGGTCGACGAGTTCTACTAGTGTTCGAACTTGCAAACAATTGTAGGTCATAGTCTTAATCGACTGAGAAAATCAATACTATTCTAAAAAGTAGAGATGTTCGTATGATATAATTAGGGATGTGAAAGATTGGTTTATTTCGACTTTTGGTGTATTTGGTGATCGAACCGAACATAATGACATGGTTCACTTCAACTCAATTAACTGTAAATTTTTTATTGTAGGACCCAGACCGAACCGAACCGATCATGAATGATATGGTTGGATTTGGTTATACAATTTTCATTTTTTTAATAAAAAAATTATGCATTAATTGAATGTGTAAAATGTATTCCATTAAATATTGTTTGTCCATGAAAGATAAAATATTACTATTATCAAAATACACAATTAGTAATATATGTTACATTATAATTCACAATTAATAACATATATAACAATTTAATAACATATATAGGAATTAATAATATATAGTAATTTAGTAAAATATATAGCGATTAATAACATTTATAACAATTAGTAATAAGAGGAACATATATAACAATTTATGGTATATGCTAGTTTGAAAACCAATACCATAAAAAGTTAGAAGATAGATTCCAAATTATCATCATCGTGAAAAAGTAAGACATATACATAATAATTTAGTAATATATATAACAGTAAAAAAATCAATTTAAGTCATAAAATTGGGAGAAAGTTTCAACATCATGATTCGAACCGAACTTAAATGGTTCTTTGAAAAAACCAAACCGAACTAGCCATGTTTTATAGTTTGGTTTGGTTAGGTCAAGTTAATTTCACAGTGTAAACCATATATATTTACATCCCTAAATATAATTATAAATAGTTATTAATTATAATATGATGTTATCCAATTTGACCATATAATTTAACCGATTAAACCTAATATAAAATATATTGCAGTTCAATGTTTAACTTGAGTTTCATATCATTGGATTAAAATATATATACGATGTTTACACCAAAACTTACATCAAATTTTAACCATGCCCTTCCTATAAATGGTTGACAAAACGGTGTAACTTTTATTTAGCCATATTTCTTTACTTTTTAGCTAATACTTTACAGTCGGCTAAACTTAAATTTTCTCGTAGTGTTTTTAACAAATTGGAATATTTTTTGTAAATGTATATAGGCCTTTTTTACATATTTAGTCTCATACTTTCTCAATCCGTCCTTAGTAAGAAAAAAGATAAATTAAAGTAGAGTATTAAAATCCTTTGAGAATAAAATCCGGCATCAAATGATTCTTCAGATCAACTAAGTGCCACTTGTGACTGTATAATGTTCGGCCTATCTGGAACACATTTTTTGACACGCGTGAAGATCATTCTCCTACTTAGTCCTTTTATCCAATGACCGATAGGTTGTCTCAACCATAGAAGAACAATAGTTTAAATTAGGGGTGAGCAGGACCCGGCTCTAGCCACTTATCTGATATGACTAGATTATGATTGGGCATGAATATGGTTGTGTCTTATTGAGTCTAAGGCTGAGTTCGGGTTCAAAGATTAGATCCCATCAATATTTAGGTCTAGGTAAGGACCAAACATGATTCATCCCATGATCACTAACTCATCATGTTTGTATGTGTTTCTATTCAAATATGTACAGAGTAGTAATGTCATTTTTTGGTCGAAAGTATCATTGATTTTCTAATTTTTTCACCATATATACTTGATTAATAATATATAAATATATATCATTTTATATATCAAATTACATATTAATAATAATAAATAATATTGAGAGGATTTTATCTAAAATGAGTATGCATTATATTTAATCGGGTTTAGGTTGAGTCCAGGTTTAAATTTTGGCCCAAACGATATTTAGGGTTGAGTTAGCTTAAGATATAAGGCTAGATCCGGGTTAAAAAAAATGACCTTACCAACATTTAGGGTTGGGTAAGGACAAACCTTAATCCGTCTCAACCCGGCCTATGCTTACCCCTAGTTTAAATAAGATGAGATTCACTTACTCCAAGAGTAAATTTATAAAACTTACTTCATATCTTAGCAATTAATTATAGGAAAATCCAATAATTTAGATCTATTCACTAATTCAAACAATTTGATTTCCCTATAATTGATGGCTAAAATAAGAAATAAGTTTTTTAAAATTACTTTTTATAAGTGGATCCTATAATATTATTAAATATTGGTAGATGATGAATGGAACATTCAATACTTATCTTCTCAACCTCATGGAATTATCTATTTATTCTTGAAGACTATAAAAATTAACATAGAAGTTAAGATAACATTTTTAAGGTGGCTTTAAAACATGACAAACATTAGTTATTTATTATCTCTTTGTGACTAAACTTTCCTCTCCTACTACTTACATAAAACTTGTGAGGAAAAGAAAGAGTAGCATGAGAGTGTAACTGAGAAGAAGAACGGAAAGAGAAATAAAAGTAAAAGAAAGCTTTGGGAGATATTAAAGAGATGGTGTACCTCCTCCAAAAGATATGATATAAATCCCATTGGTTTTTCTTCTCTATTGGAGAATATTTTTGCACGTTAAAAATTTCTGTGTTATTCTTCTAGCTTTGCTAGTTTTATTTGTCTAATTGTCATTTTATAAGTGTCATCATACCCTAAAAGAAATTGATTTTATTTTCCTCACAAAAATCGTGGTTTAGAACCAGTTCATAACTAGTTCAAATATTGGTTTGAGTTCAAAACTAGTTTTTAGTAAAACTCGTTTCAAAATTAGTTCTCAAGAAAGTGGTTCAAACTGCAATGATGGAAAACTCAATTCAAATAAATTATTTATACAAAACAAATTTACATATTACTTATCTGTAAAGTTTATATTAAATTTATATACTTTAAATAAAATACTAAAAATAAAATAACATATTTAAATATATAAATAAATAAATCATAAAAGTTAATATAAATTTTGTTTTAAAAACATTGCATGGATTCCGTTGTATATTAAATATGTTAATTTATTTTTTGTTTATTCTTAATTTAACTATTGGACGAATGAAAAAAAAACTTTTTAACTTCCAAAAATTGAAACTGAAAATATTAGAAAACTTAATCCCAATATACTCACGTGTTATGAAAAAATGGCCTTTTAAAAATCAATTTACATTAAAACTCAAAATATAAGATAACCGAGGCAGAATTTAATTTTTTTTATTAATTCAAAATTATTTTTTATTCTTATAGTTATATTTTAAAGGGAAAATAAAAAAATAATTAATCCGGTTTGAATGCAAATTAGACCGTAGTGATAAAAAACGTAAAAAAAACATTAAAAAATATGATGCAAAAGTGAAAGTGGTTTTACTTTTATTTTAATTTTTCTTTTTTATATCTACCCTCTTATTTCCATTTCCTTTTCTCAGGCTTGCACAACAATGAGCAGCGAATAGTTATAAAATGGATAATTGCACAGCGATGTTTTCGTCTTTCCTATTCCAAATGTGTTTTGTGCACTAAATAATTATACATTGAATAATTATCTCCCAAAACATTTGGGATTTGGTAGATAGGTTAATGATAAAATATGATAAAAAGTAGAGTAAATTACAGTGAGACCCCCTGATAAAAAATAATAAACATACATTAGGAGGGCTTAAACTATAATTAAATATTTACGCACTTGTGACTATAAATAAGGGAGGATTGGGTCGGACGGTCGACGAGTTCTACTAGTGTTCGAACTTGCAAACAATTGTAGGTCATAGTCTTAATCGACTGAGAAAATCAATACTATTCTAAAAAGTAGAGATGTTCGTATGATATAATTAGGGATGTGAAAGATTGGTTTATTTCGACTTTTGGTGTATTTGGTGATCGAACCGAACATAATGACATGGTTCACTTCAACTCAATTAACTGTAAATTTTTTATTGTAGGACCCAGACCGAACCGAACCGATCATGAATGATATGGTTGGATTTGGTTATACAATTTTCATTTTTTTAATAAAAAAATTATGCATTAATTGAATGTGTAAAATGTATTCCATTAAATATTGTTTGTCCATGAAAGATAAAATATTACTATTATCAAAATACACAATTAGTAATATATGTTACATTATAATTCACAATTAATAACATATATAACAATTTAATAACATATATAGGAATTAATAATATATAGTAATTTAGTAAAATATATAGCGATTAATAACATTTATAACAATTAGTAATAAGAGGAACATATATAACAATTTATGGTATATGCTAGTTTGAAAACCAATACCATAAAAAGTTAGAAGATAGATTCCAAATTATCATCATCGTGAAAAAGTAAGACATATACATAATAATTTAGTAATATATATAACAGTAAAAAAATCAATTTAAGTCATAAAATTGGGAGAAAGTTTCAACATCATGATTCGAACCGAACTTAAATGGTTCTTTGAAAAAACCAAACCGAACTAGCCATGTTTTATAGTTTGGTTTGGTTAGGTCAAGTTAATTTCACAGTGTAAACCATATATATTTACATCCCTAAATATAATTATAAATAGTTATTAATTATAATATGATGTTATCCAATTTGACCATATAATTTAACCGATTAAACCTAATATAAAATATATTGCAGTTCAATGTTTAACTTGAGTTTCATATCATTGGATTAAAATATATATACGATGTTTACACCAAAACTTACATCAAATTTTAACCATGCCCTTCCTATAAATGGTTGACAAAACGGTGTAACTTTTATTTAGCCATATTTCTTTACTTTTTAGCTAATACTTTACAGTCGGCTAAACTTAAATTTTCTCGTAGTGTTTTTAACAAATTGGAATATTTTTTGTAAATGTATATAGGCCTTTTTTACATATTTAGTCTCATACTTTCTCAATCCGTCCTTAGTAAGAAAAAAGATAAATTAAAGTAGAGTATTAAAATCCTTTGAGAATAAAATCCGGCATCAAATGATTCTTCAGATCAACTAAGTGCCACTTGTGACTGTATAATGTTCGGCCTATCTGGAACACATTTTTTGACACGCGTGAAGATCATTCTCCTACTTAGTCCTTTTATCCAATGACCGATAGGTTGTCTCAACCATAGAAGAACAATAGTTTAAATTAGGGGTGAGCAGGACCCGGCTCTAGCCACTTATCTGATATGACTAGATTATGATTGGGCATGAATATGGTTGTGTCTTATTGAGTCTAAGGCTGAGTTCGGGTTCAAAGATTAGATCCCATCAATATTTAGGTCTAGGTAAGGACCAAACATGATTCATCCCATGATCACTAACTCATCATGTTTGTATGTGTTTCTATTCAAATATGTACAGAGTAGTAATGTCATTTTTTGGTCGAAAGTATCATTGATTTTCTAATTTTTTCACCATATATACTTGATTAATAATATATAAATATATATCATTTTATATATCAAATTACATATTAATAATAATAAATAATATTGAGAGGATTTTATCTAAAATGAGTATGCATTATATTTAATCGGGTTTAGGTTGAGTCCAGGTTTAAATTTTGGCCCAAACGATATTTAGGGTTGAGTTAGCTTAAGATATAAGGCTAGATCCGGGTTAAAAAAAATGACCTTACCAACATTTAGGGTTGGGTAAGGACAAACCTTAATCCGTCTCAACCCGGCCTATGCTTACCCCTAGTTTAAATAAGATGAGATTCACTTACTCCAAGAGTAAATTTATAAAACTTACTTCATATCTTAGCAATTAATTATAGGAAAATCCAATAATTTAGATCTATTCACTAATTCAAACAATTTGATTTCCCTATAATTGATGGCTAAAATAAGAAATAAGTTTTTTAAAATTACTTTTTATAAGTGGATCCTATAATATTATTAAATATTGGTAGATGATGAATGGAACATTCAATACTTATCTTCTCAACCTCATGGAATTATCTATTTATTCTTGAAGACTATAAAAATTAACATAGAAGTTAAGATAACATTTTTAAGGTGGCTTTAAAACATGACAAACATTAGTTATTTATTATCTCTTTGTGACTAAACTTTCCTCTCCTACTACTTACATAAAACTTGTGAGGAAAAGAAAGAGTAGCATGAGAGTGTAACTGAGAAGAAGAACGGAAAGAGAAATAAAAGTAAAAGAAAGCTTTGGGAGATATTAAAGAGATGGTGTACCTCCTCCAAAAGATATGATATAAATCCCATTGGTTTTTCTTCTCTATTGGAGAATATTTTTGCACGTTAAAAATTTCTGTGTTATTCTTCTAGCTTTGCTAGTTTTATTTGTCTAATTGTCATTTTATAAGTGTCATCATACCCTAAAAGAAATTGATTTTATTTTCCTCACAAAAATCGTGGTTTAGAACCAGTTCATAACTAGTTCAAATATTGGTTTGAGTTCAAAACTAGTTTTTAGTAAAACTCGTTTCAAAATTAGTTCTCAAGAAAGTGGTTCAAACTGCAATGATGGAAAACTCAATTCAAATAAATTATTTATACAAAACAAATTTACATATTACTTATCTGTAAAGTTTATATTAAATTTATATACTTTAAATAAAATACTAAAAATAAAATAACATATTTAAATATATAAATAAATAAATCATAAAAGTTAATATAAATTTTGTTTTAAAAACATTGCATGGATTCCGTTGTATATTAAATATGTTAATTTATTTTTTGTTTATTCTTAATTTAACTATTGGACGAATGAAAAAAAAACTTTTTAACTTCCAAAAATTGAAACTGAAAATATTAGAAAACTTAATCCCAATATACTCACGTGTTATGAAAAAATGGCCTTTTAAAAATCAATTTACATTAAAACTCAAAATATAAGATAACCGAGGCAGAATTTAATTTTTTTTATTAATTCAAAATTATTTTTTATTCTTATAGTTATATTTTAAAGGGAAAATAAAAAAATAATTAATCCGGTTTGAATGCAAATTAGACCGTAGTGATAAAAAACGTAAAAAAAACATTAAAAAATATGATGCAAAAGTGAAAGTGGTTTTACTTTTATTTTAATTTTTCTTTTTTATATCTACCCTCTTATTTCCATTTCCTTTTCTCAGGCTTGCACAACAATGAGCAGCGAATAGTTATAAAATGGATAATTGCACAGCGATGTTTTCGTCTTTCCTATTCCAAATGTGTTTTGTGCACTAAATAATTATACATTGAATAATTATCTCCCAAAACATTTGGGATTTGGTAGATAGGTTAATGATAAAATATGATAAAAAGTAGAGTAAATTACAGTGAGACCCCCTGATAAAAAATAATAAACATACATTAATTTGTATATTATTTGGACTTGTCTCCATAATATATTATGTTTTGTTTAACTTAATTGCATTTATCACATTTTTAGTTTAAAAATTACGCTTATTTCTCATGCAGGGGATCAATGTAATGAAAGTATAAAAAATAAGGGGTTTGTGTAGTGTAAAAAAATGAGGGGTGATTTGTATAATTTTACTAAAACTCATGGGTGTTAGTATAATTTACTCTAAAAAAATAGGATAAGAATGTAATAAAATATTAGTAAGATAAACTCTTAATTTACTTAATATGAGTATGGTAGACTTTTCTAGAAATTTATAAATTCCCTCTTAATGTTTGGACATTATATATTTTAATATAATTATATTGGGTATTCATTTAAGGGTTTATAAAATAAGTAGATCTTCATAATTCATATAACTTATAAAATCAATATGAGTTTAATGAGTGAATAATATTGTTGTCCCATAGGAAATAATGAGAACCCTATTTATTAATACATGAGGAACAATAGAGATTCTTAATACATCAAATCACAAAAAACAATTTTCGTTCTCCCCATTAAAAAAAATAGTAATTACCAATTTTGATTCTTCATGTTTTTTGACCTTATCAAATTAGTTTCTAATAACTTTAAATTATCAATTTGGTCTCCAACAATTTCAATGTGAAAATACATCATCCATATATGTCACTTAACGTCCTAATTAAATATTTAATTAAGAATAATGATGGTGCATCGTTATGGCACATGAAAATATCACACATCCACATGGATCATTTAAATAAATTAATTAAGTATAAACTTGTAGTTGGTTTTCTAAAAATCAAATTTGTTAAAAACAAATTATGTGACTTTGTCAAAAGGAGAAACAAACTAAAATATCTTTTAAACCTAAACATATAATTTCTCTACTAGGCCTTTACAATTACTGCATATGGATTTGTTTGGTTCATTTATGACTAAAAGTTTTGGTGACAACTATTATGCTCTAGTAATAATATACATAAACGAAACATTCCATGTTTTATAAAATATGCAAAAGGATGTTGTATAAAGGAAAAATAGATTATTAGAGGAACTAGCCAGAACAATACTAAATGAAACCAATTTGCCTAAATACTTTTGAGCTGATACGGTTACCACTGCTAGTTATATCTAAAATCGAGTTTTAATAAGACATAATTTTAAGGAAAACCATATTGCAACTCTATAAGGGTATAAAACCTAAATTGACCACTTACATGTATTTGGTTGTAGATATTGCGTTCTTAATAATGGAAAAGACAATCTTGGTAAATTCAATGCTAAATTTGATTAGGGAATCTTCCTTGGTTAATCTCTTACAAGTAAAGCATAAAGAATTTTCAATAAGAGAATACTTACCATAGAAGAATCCATGCATGTTTCGTTTAATAAGGCTAACTCCTCTAAGGATGAAGAAGTTGTTATTATTGATGAAGATGATGATAGGAATTTACGAAGTGCTTTATAAAATGAAGTTTCAATTGTTGAAGAACATTTTGACTTAGAGCAAGTGAAGTAAAATGAGGATCTCCCTCAACTTGAAGAGTAAATACACTCTAACCTACCAGAATAGTGGAGAACTCCTAGAGATCATCCAATAGACAACATCATCGAAGACATAAAAAGGGAGGTTTCTACTCCTCTTAATCTTAATTATGCATGTCTAAATATGACTTTTGTTTATCAAATAGAACCATCTAGAACAGATTATGTGCATTAGATTCTTGCCATGTATGAAGAGCTCAATCAATTTAAGAGAAACAATGTTTGAGAACATGTTCCAAGACCTAAGAATGAACAAGTCATAAGTACTCAATCGATCTTTAGAAAAAATCTGATGAGAATGAAATAATAGTTAGAAATAAGGTTAGATTAGTAGCCAAAGGATGTAACCAAGAGGAGGGAATAGGTCTTGATGAAACTTTCACTCACATGACTAGACTTTAGGCTATAAGATTACTTTTAGCATACACATGTTCATTAAATTTTAAGTTATATTAAATAGATGTTAAAAGTGTATTCTTAAATAGCTATGTACAATATGAGGTATATGTAAGATTGAGATGGCAACTAGGAGGGGGGAGTGAATTAGTTGTCTTTAATCTATGACAAATTTTTCTGCAATTTACAAAGTTAGTAGTAGCGGAAAAATTATGCAGAAAAATATCAAGTAAATTTAATAATAGAAAGGAGAACAGAGTACTCAGAGATTTTTATATTGGTTCACCTTCTCCTCTACTAAAAGTTGCATCCAGTACTCTTGCAACACAAGAGATTTATTCACAAGATATTAAGAGTAGTAACTACAAATTCTCACCCTGAGACTTCCTTGTACCTTACTCACTCTCTAATACCTATGTCACTCTTTGGAAAACAATCTTTCCAACTGACTGTATCCCATTTCTTATCACACCCTTGTGAAAGAAAGTATTTCAACAAATTGAATGAAGAAAACTTTAATTATGGCAAGGATTGCCTTTACAAGATTTGAAACTATGATTTCTTACAATCTGGTAACTCTTTATACACTTATTAATAATGCTCAGAAGTTTTGAAATTTTTTGAAACAATACTTAAAGCAACTTCAGAAAATTTAATCAAAAAGTTAAGAAAAAGTTGTAGAAAGTGCATAACAAGTATTTCAGAAAAGTTTAGGTTGTGTATGTGAATTGTACTTTTGAATTATGAGTTTCAATGCCTTTAAATAGGCTTTTCAATCAGCCATAACACCTCTATGAAAAGGTAGGATTCGATTGGAATGAAACATTTCCATTTGGGGTGAAAGCAATGCAGATTGAATCTGAAAACTAGTGCAACGACTCTCAGTAATTGATTACAACATTGACGTAATTGATTACTCAAACATTTTGTCCAACTGAGTAATTGATTAACACACAGTGTAATCGATTACTCAAAGGATGTAATCGATTACCCAAACATTCTGTCCAACTAAGTTTTTTGATTACCACACTGTGTAATTAGTTACTCACATGATGTAATCGATTATCTAAACATTTTGTTCAACTGAATAACTGATTACTGCAAAGTGTAATCGGTTACTCAAAAGGGTGTAATCAATTACCATGTTCTGTTTTTGTTGGGTAACTTATTTCTCACTCATGTAACTTGTTACTTAGTTCTGGTAACCTTTTACTTAGTCACAATAACATATTACTTAGATCCAATAACTTATTACACAGTATTTGAAAAATTGTTTTCATTTATACTTGTAGTTTTCAATTTTATTTTAAAATATTTTTTAGCATTACTACTAATTGTATATTATAGAGTATAAGAATAAAAGTACTTATAGACTTAGACTCTAATTTCCTTGAAGCTTTATCTTCATTATCTTCATAAGTATTCTTCATTTTCTTCTGTATGTGATATTGATGTCTTCATAAAAACCGTGTCAAAGTCAGGAGTAAGATCTTCTTCACAGTTTGTTGAATAACCTCCAGGTTTTGAGGATTACAAACTCCCCTCTCATGTATATAAACTAAAGAAAATACTTTGTGGTTTAAAACAAGCTACAGGAGCAAAGTATGACAGGTTAAACAATATTCTATATAAAAAAGGATTTACAAATGGTAAGGTCAACACTATACTCTTTATAAAAAGGATTCATCAACACACTTTACTTGTTGAAATTTATGTCGATGATTTTATTTTCGAATCTACTAATGAATCTTTGTATAGTGAATTTGTAAACATGATGCAAGGTGATTTTTAGATGTTGATGATAGAAATTTTAATCTACTTTATAGACTTCAAATTAAGAAAACCAAGGATGTGATATTTGTGAATCAATCCAACTATTGCAAGGATATATTGAAGAAATTTGACATGGATGAATACAACGCTATAGCCACTCCCACATGTTCTAACACATGTGTTGATATTGATTAGTCTAGAAAACATGTGGATATCGCTAAGTATCAAGATATGATCTGATCTCTACTTTGTCTTAATGTAAGTAGATCTGATATAACATTTAGTATTTGCTTATGTGCTATATATCAAACCAAACCTTATGAATCACATCTAGTTGTTGCTAACATAATCATGAAATATCATAAAGGAACAACAAATGTAGGCTTATGGTATCCCAAAGTAAACATATATGATTTGGTAGGATATTCTAATTCAGACTTTGTTGGATGCAAAACTGAAAGAAATAGTACTAGTGAAACATGTCAGATACTAGGAAATTGCTTAGTCTCATGGTCTTGCATAAAGTAGGTATGTTTTGCATTAAGTACTGCTAAGGAAGAATACACTACATCATACAGTTGTTGTGCACAAGTGTTATGACTTAAACAAAAATTATGTGACTATGGATTAGACTTAGGATGCATTCCCATTAGATGTGATGATACTAGTGTTATTAACTTAACAAAAAATCCAGTAATGCACTCTTGAATCAAAGACATATATACGATATCATTTCCTAAAGGACCATGTACTTAAAAAAGGTGTCCAATAATAGTTCGTTGGTACATGTGACTAACTTGCAGCTTCACAAAACTTTTATCTAGAGAACCCTTTTATACAATTAGAATAAAATTAGGAATTTTAGATGAACTGACTTAAAATAAAGCATTCTATGTGTTCATGTTTTCTAATATGCTTTATAACATGATATATGTTTAATTGTATGCTTGAATGTGTGTTTTATATGAACAATATTGTTTTATGAGGAAATAATTGATTGCCCTCTTCGCATAACCGATTAGTGGGTACCACAGATTCTCAAAATCCTTTAACAAGGTTGAATATCTGATTAGTCACTATGAGTAACCGATTACTTTGGAAAATAATAAGGGGTGGGTAAAGAAACGACCAATTTTCATGCACTTGAATTACACTTTTGCATTTAGTTTTACTTAGTTTTTCAGAAACTTTTTTTGTACTTTCAAAGTTTGAAAAACTTAAGCATTTGTGATAACTTGTTTGATTGTCTTTCAAAGGATCCATACTTAAATAAAATTGGGGTTAGTGATCCTTAGCCAAAAGTTAGTTATCTTCTTTATTATCAAAAATAAGAATCACCATAGGGTTTGGTGAGAGTACTTGTAAAACAAGAAAATAGTATACTTTCGTATTGGGTAATTTGAATGACCAACTTGAGAGAATCTTGGTATGAGATTGCATAGTGAAAATTTGTCGATACAAGTCAAGGAGATTGGGCATAGCCTTCATTTGGTGAAAATGAACCAAGATACATTGTGGTGTGGTTTTCTCTATCTCTTACTCTTTTCATTTTACAGCAATTTGTTATGTACTTTATACTTTCATTGCACTTCTGATTTTAAATTGTGAAAAACAACAAATAATATGAAAAATTAATTCAACCCCTTTTAGTTTTCCATCTTGTACTTACGTATTATACTTAACATTTGAAACAAACAACACTTCACGCAACAATTTTGCACACTTTGCATTGCTTTTCTAAGTTTTTACAAAAAGTTTTCTACACTTTTTAAGTTTCTGAATAACCAAGTGCAAAGTTTGCTATTGTATTTGAGTGTTCTTCAAAAGGATCCATACATCAATTATATTGGGTATAGTGATCCTTAGCCTTTTAAAAAGTCTTCTTCTATTTCATAAAGATAATATCACCCTAGGGTTTGGTTAGTGTATATGTAAACAAATCACCATAGGATTTGGTGAGTGTATATGTAAATAAGAAAGTTGTGTCTTTTCTTGAAAGAATTTGCATGTTCTAAGAAGAGAGTCTTAGTGGGAGACTTGTAAAGAAACTCAAATAAATGTAGTTGAAACCCTTAAATTCAGTAAAAGGGACTGAAGGTAGCCTTTGGTTGATGAATGTGAACTAATATATATCATGATGCGATTCTCTCTAACTCTTACTCTTTAAACTTTTGTAACATTTGTTCTTCATAAATTTACTTCCATCTCATGTTGCTTCCATCTCATGTTCATAAATTTTGTAACATTTGTTATTATAAAACTTTTGTAACATTCTGTTTTATAGTGTTATAAAGAACAAATTCATTGTAAACCTAATTCACACCATCTCATGTTGCTATCTTGTGTTACAATTTCCACTAGAGCAAAGTTAGGTATTTTGTTCTGAGGCCCTAGTTAAAAATACATGTAGATGGCTTCCTCCAAACCTTTTCTAGGCGAAGGCTCTCATATTAATAGACCTTCAAGTTTCGTTTGAAAATGTTAAGATTTATGGAAAATCAGAATGAGAATCTAATAGAGTACCAAGACTTAGATATATGGAATACTATAGAAGATAGATCATTTATCCCCAACATAGTTGTTGATGGGGTTAAACAATCTAAGCTTAAAGGTGCATCGATTGATGATGATAAACAAATATTCCAGTATGACCTTAAAGCAAAAAATATCTTAACCTCTTACATATGAATAAATGAGTTCTTTAGAGTGTAAAACTGCAAATCTTCAAAACAAATGTGGGACATTCTAGAAAAGATCCATTGAATCAAAGAAGTAAAAAGGTTCGCCAAAAACAATGAAGCATCCACATCAGGGTAAGACTCCATATACTTTGAATGAAGAAAACTAGAACATATTAAGAGTGATTGTCTTTCCTTACAAAAAGAGAATACATCCAAAGAAAGAAGTTCAAAATGCACAAAAGATCATACATCACATCAGAAGATAATAATGCTAGTTCAAATGTAGAACCCGAAAATGTGGTAGGTAAGGGAAACACATATTTTTTAATCTTACATCTTTGTTTGTCAATGATGAAATTAATAACTCACTAATTAGACTAGTTAAATCGATACACATTAAAAAATTATTGAAGTTTTATAATACTACCTAAGATTGTTTAATAATTTTATACTTCAATATTACAAATATTGTTATTACACAAATATTAATTAAACAACCAAAAAAATGTTTTACAATAATAAAATGTTATAAATAAGTTGAAAATGTCATCAAATAACATAGTTTTTATGATTTAACTACAAAGAAAGTGGACAAATAATTTTAAACCTTAATCAAATAAATTAGATTTTGTTACAATAAAGCTAAAAAAGTGACAAACAAAATTCCAATAATGACAAACATAAACGCAAATAAGTTGAAAACATAAGATTATTTTTTCTCACACGACTTCTTTTTTTATATGTTATTTTTAATAAATAATTAACTCAGTTAATCAAACTAGTTAGATAGGTTGAATTATTGGTTTTATATGCAAAATAGTCAAATCAAACCGATTCATATTGGTTTTGGTTCATAAACGATTAAATGAGCAACTCAAATCAGTTGGATATCAATTCTAGATTAGACTAATCAATCCAATCAAATTTAATAATATTATATTTATTACAACTTGCACTTCATGACCCTGGGTTCTAGATCAATCACTTACAATCCCTAAAGATAAAACAAGTTGGAGATAAATTAGCCAGGCCAGGTGACACCAGGAAAGGAGTTGGCAAGTGGAATAACTAAACGTATGTGCTTATAGTACAGCCTTAAATCATGTCTCATATATTACTTCATGTTAATGAAAATGAAGCAAAAGTAACAATAATAATAAAGGTTTAAATTTTTTAATTGACATGACATATTTTTATTAATATAAAACAAGATATAGGAGACAACAAATCTTTATGTTTGGTGAGATACATTTCATAAAGCCAAAGCATATAACTATACATCATATGGGATTTACACTCCTCTCCTATACCGTGCATCTGCAATGGCCACGCATCATCATAGTATGAATGTGTGATGATCTGACTCTGACGCGCTGGCTTTTAAATGAACCAAACGGATCAACTAACAATTGGAAAGGCAAGCTATGCACATTCAGTTTAGATATAAATATTACATGCTGTAATTATATCATCTTACATATATATGCTATCAATCATTTAATCACTTTTACCCACCAATAATGTGAAGGAAAAAAAATATAACCAACAATGTATGAATTATATATATTATTGTTATATTATTAATTATTTATGTTTAACTATTATTAACTCTTCAGAAAAAGTAAACCAAATGAATAGTAAATGATATATTAAGTGTGTATAAATATTTACAATAACGGTTGTGCATAAATGTTACACTCTACACTGACACCTCCTTAATTTTAGTGAAATTATACAAATCATCTCTCTATTTTTTTAAACTTACACAAATCACCCATAGTTATATATACATTAAGCTGACTACCCACGTAAAGAGAAAAATGTAATTTTTTAAATAAAAAATGGTGACGGCCGTAATTAAGTCAAACAAAATAAGGTATTTTATGAAAACAAGTCCAAATAGTATAAAACTCTATGTTTATTCATTATTTTGGTTTGTTACAAACTGCATCGATAATTCTAATGTGATGTTCAAATCACTCTTATACTATAATGTAACTAACCAAAATAATCAATACACATTTACTCTTATACTATTTAAATTTGTCTTTACAACATACCATATTTTGTTTATCATAATTACACTCGCCACCATTTTTTTGTTTAAGAAGTATACATATCTCTCCTCAATGAATATTTAGTTTAATGTATGTATATGATAGGGATGGGGTGATTTATGCGGGTTTAAAAATAGATAAGTGATTTGTATAATTTTACTATAATTCAGGGGGTGTCAGTGTAATTTACTCAAAAATAAATGTATATAACATTTTTTAAAGTGATTATATGACTATTAACTTATTTTTAATTTTAAACATGTATATATTATTCTATGGACACAGTTTATTATATTTATATGAAAATTATTTCACTTAAGACCCTTCCTATATATAAAAAATATAATTTAAAAATAACTATATCATTAATAGATTAGAAAGGTAAACATTCACCTTTATATTTTATATGAATAGTTATATTAAAAGATAAAGGTATCTACTTATTTAAATAACAATATAATTATTAAAATAAATAGGGTAACAAATAACTTTGTACTCTTAGCCATTTATGGATATAAATAATATCACTGGCCAACTGTATTTCAGAGATAACAATCTCCTCTTTACCACCCTCAGCCCCATTCCCACAATGATTCTTGTTTTCTGCATCATGAGTTGGCAATCTCAGTTTCCAACCTATAATTATTGATTTTGGGATCATATTATCTTTGAATACAATAGATCATTTTTTTATGCTAATAAAATTTTCAAAACAATTTCACCGCACTACCTTCAGTGTGTTAAAGTGATGTGACAACCAATACAACGTGAAACCAACAATTTGGAGAATAAAAAAATTTCTTATACTAGTATATAAATTATATATTTTAGCAACTAAAGGTATGAAATTTGAACTAGTTTCTATAGTTTTTAGAAATATTTTATAGAAAATAATTAAATAAGATACTGTCATAGTTTTAGTGGTTATAAAAATAATGTATCTCCTTATATAAGAAGATACTTTATTCTCTTATTTTATACTTATTTTCATTTATTTTAGGCCTGAATGTCATTTTCTAACATATTTTTTACTTATATGTGAAATTTGTTAACTCAAAGTTTGTAGTCTAGGTTCTCAAAAATCAAACCTTTCAAATGTTAGTTTTTTTGATAAGTTTTCCTCATAAAAACATATTTTCTAAAATGAATCGACTTGGTTTTGTGAAATATTATAATAGAAATTTATATCCAAAATTTTGAACAAAAATATTCACATGTGGTTTGTTTAAAACGAAATCTGAGTCGGACGTCAAATTGGAAGATTCTCGTGTTAGGTTTAACTGATTTAAAGGTTTAAACCGTCCGATCTGACCAGGTAATTTCATATATAACTAATATTTTTTTATCTATAAATATATAATTATATATATATATATAATTTTTTTTACAATTTATAATTATGTACAATTATATTGAAGTAATAGCTCTCCATCTTTTTTTGGAACGGGGTAAGACAAAAAGGATAAAGTAGTGTTCCATTTTTAAATTTTTTAACCCATCCGGTTTAATCCTCCGGTTATTTTGGTTTAACCAGGTTTAACACGGTCGTACTGTACTTTTACCGGTTCAAAACGGTTCAACCCTCATTCAGTTAAGACTCAAAATCAAAGTTGCTTTCAAGTGTGGTCAGCGATTAGATCGGTCGAACTGTTCGGTCCGGTTCTCACAACACTAGTTTAAAGAACATTGTAAGGGTTGTTTTAGTAAATTTATTTACTAGATTTGAAAACAAGAAATGACTTTCTCTCTCCAGTACTATATGCAGCAATGTTGTGAGGATTGGGTCAATCGGTCTAACTAGTTAAATCGCTAACCAGACTTGAAAATGACTCTGGTTTACACTCTTAACTCAACGAGGGGTTGGACTACTTTGAACTGAGAATATTCTAATCATATTGCATTAAAACTGATTAAACTGAAATAATCTAGAAAGTAAATCGAACAATTCACTTAAAATTAAAAAAATGAGCATCACTCTTTGTTTTATTTCGATCCAAAAAATATGAAGATATGTTAATTCAATATAATTATAAATAATTACTAATTAGTTATATAAAATTTGGCATCTATATACAATTATATTTATCGATAATTATTATATATTATAGCACTCGGGTCGGCCGAACAACTTAACCAATTAAACCTAATATAAAATCTCTTTCGAGTTGATGTCATAACTTTGATCTACACTCTGCAATTTTATGAAGCTTTACATCTCTTGTTTTTAGTTAAGGTTATAAATAGATTCAATTATGTAAAAATTTGTTACATTTTAACTAAACTCTCACTAATTAACAAAACAATTATAGTCTCGTCTCTATAGAAGTTCACGTGAGCGCTCATTATAAAAATTATTGCGACTCTTTGTGCTAGCACATACAAGAGTCTAAATGAAATCTATTTTTGGTTTGATGGATAGGGTTTGCGAAAGCTTAAAGGTATATGAGATTGAAAAGTTTAAATGTATCTTATGGTTTGATGAAGACAACAACAATATGACATATTTTGACATGCAATGATACAAGATGAAACTAAGACTATTCTTATGGTTAAGTCTTAGTTCACATTTCATTTTTATATTTCATAGATCTAAGATGTGATGGAGAGTAGAGTCTAATAGATTTTATGCATCTCATCATATCATAAACTTATTTAGGATCATTGCATATGATGATAGAAATAACGATTGAACTAGAATTATGAGTTTTGCCACACATAACCAGTCATTAATCAATTAAGCTACAAATTATGAAATTCGAATTTTTCTAGAACCTATCTTGAGATACACTTAATCGATTAACTAGATATAGGAATCGATTAAGAGTTTTAAACAAACTAATAATCAATTATGGCTAAGCCTTAATCGATTCTCTAATGCATAAGAATAGAAAAATAAATAGAAATTGTCTAGTGCTAACCTCTCAAATCTAGAAAGAACTTGTGAGAATCTTGGAGAAAATAAAATCTCTTCATATTTGTTTTCAAATCTTCTTCTCATCTTCTTTAATCTTCATATTCTATTAATATTAGTTTGTCAATTCTATTAGAGATAAGAATGAATTCCTATGTGATGTACATTGTTATTGTTATCTAGACAAGAAGGTATTCACCAAACAATAAATTTGTTGAGTGTTATAAAGGAAAGAAAATAGATAGATTAAGGGTGAAGGATCATTTATCTAGGATATTAAGATCATTGTAGGATACATGGAAGCTAGTAGATTGTGGGAAATGAATTAGTGTCAAGCTTATGAAGAAAGACAAGGGAGTATTTATAAATCTATTTGTATTAAATGATATCTACAATAATGGAAATCTTCAAATACCCACAGGATTAGTCATAACGTTATTCTTGGCGTGAACGACTATAAAATCTTAGGTGAAAATATTATTTTTCTATAATATTGAATTTCAGCATTTACATTTGACAATCAATTGAATTGTGTATGATTTGTATAGACTACAATATTAATATTGATTGGATCTTTCTTGAAATCAATAAGTCATTCTTGAAGATAATTGTGTTTTATGATTTCTGTTATAATTGGTTGATAATCAATTAAGGTGTAATTAACACTCTTTAATCGGTAATTAATCACATGATAATTGATTATCTTGAGGCCATTAGTATTAACATTTGATAATTCATAGAGAATGAACCGCATAGACCATAATATATGGTAAATAGTAAAGCAGTTGATAAACCCAAATCTCTATGGATGAATGATGAGAAAAAGAAAGTTTAGAACAATCTTAAGGCAAATAACATTTTTTTCTTTTGCATTGTCTTATGATGAGTTCTTTAAAGTTTCTCATTGTTTTATTGTTAAGAGTTAATTACACTGACACCCCTGAGTTTTAGTGAAATTACATAAATCACCCCTCACTTTTCTACGCCTACACAAACCTCTCATAGTTTTTATATTTTCATTACACTGACCACCCCGCATGATAAATAAGTATAATATTTTAAACAAAAAATTTGATAAATGCAATTAAGTTAAACAAAATATGGTATATTGTGAGGAAAAATCCAAATAATATACAAATCAATGTATCTTTATGATTTTTGGTTATAAAATGCATCAACAATTCTAAAGAAATATTATTTAAATTGCTCTTATACTATATCGTAACGAACTAAAAATAATAAAGAGGTATCAACAGATATATTATTTGGACTTCTCTCCATATTATACTATGTTTTGTTTAACTTAATTGCATTTATCACATTTTTTGTTTAAAAAATTACACTTATTTCTCATGCAGGGTGGTCACTATAATGAAAGTATAAAAATTAGGGCGTCTGTATAAGTGTAGAAAAGTGAGGGGTGGTTTATGTAATTTTGCTAAAATTCAGGGGGTGTCGGTGTAATTTACTTTATTGTTAAAGATATGATATACTTTACAAGTTACCCGAAAGGGTACTAGTAAAGTAAAGCATGCTCAAATGAATGCACTAAAGCATGAATATGAATTGTTTGATATATTACCAAATGAAAATATTAGTAATGTGCAAAACCATCTCATTGGTTTAGGTAAAGTCCTTATAAATAACAAAATTAACTAAAAAAGTGTAACCCCAGGTATGCACAATTATGGCAGCATAGGACCTCTTAACTATGTCCCTTACTATATTGTTTGAGAATCTTAAGGAATATGAAATGGAACTTGGACATCTTATACTACATGAGGAAAACACAAGATGAAAGGAATTGCTCTAAAAATGTTGGTGCAACGGAAGCGATCGTGATTACAAACCCTAGCACACCCATGGGCCCTCACCTACTCATGGGGTATTCCTATTTGGTGTTTATATCTAGTGTACATTACAACAAGAGACCCGAGTTCAATATATAATCTTGATTAGAACGAGGTCCAGTGGAGAGAAGAAGGAAGAAAAGAAAAATACCAAAAACCACACTTTCAGCTTTTATTAATTTGCTTGCTCTTTATGCAGAGAAGGAACAAGTTATTTATAGCAGAAACAATAACTAACAAACCTAACTGAAAAGACCAAAAAGGAAAGACTACCTAACTTAACTAATTAACTGAACCAGCAAAGCTGGGCTTAAACAAACAAGGCCCAAACCAAAAGAAAAAGAAGAAAAAGACAAGAATAGAGGTTTAACACCCCCTCTCAAGTTGGACTGTGGATGTTGCAAAGGCCTAACTTGGAAATGGAAGATTTGAAAAGCTTTGGAGGTAGTGGCTTAGTAAAAACATCAGCCAGTTGATCAACAGAAGCTATAGGAAGAAGATGAATTAAGCCTTTTTGAATCTTTTCACGAACAATGTGGCAATCGATTTCTATGTGTTTTGTGCGCTCATGGAAGACAGGATTGTGAGCCAAATATATTGCAGACCGGTTGTCACAGTAAACAGAGGTTGGAGATGATGTGGAAATGTGAAGATCATTGAACAAATACTGCAGCCATTGAATTTCACAGACTAAGCTTCCTAGAGCTCTGTATTCTGCCTCGGTTGAAGATCTGCTCACCGTGTTTTGTTTCTTAGTTTTCCAAGAAATGATTGAAGTGCCAAGGAAGATGCAAAAACCTGTAATGGATTTTCTTGAATCCAGACAGGATGCCCAATCAGAATCGGCAAAAGCTTTGAGAATTAGAGGAGAAGTAGCAGAAAAAAAAAGACCTTGTGCAGGGGATTGCTTGAGGTAATGAAGGACCCTTATAGCAGCTTTATAGTGAGAGTCTAAAGGTTTGGACATATAAAGGCTTAATTGTTGAACAGGGTAAGCAATGTCAGGACGAGAAATTGTTAGGTAGATGAGTCTCCCTACAAGGCGCCTATAAGAGGAAGGATCAGTTAGGGGTTGCCCTTGGTTGGCCTGTAATTTAGTTGAATGATCAAAGGGAGTGTTGCTGGGTTTCACAGCTAGGCATCCTGCATCTTCTAGGAGGGATAATGTGTACTTCCTTTGGTTAAGATGGATGCCTGATTTGGAACGAGCAATTTCGAGGCCTAGGAAGAATCTTAGAGGGCCTAAATCTTTGATTTTGTAAGCTTGATCCAGAACCTGTTTAACATGATGAATCTCAGAGGTGTCATTACCTGTAAGAATCAAATCATCCACATAAATGAGAATAACAGTAAAAGAATTGGTGAAAGATTTTGTGAATAAAGCTTGATCAGCTTGAGAATGGATGTAACCAAGGGATATAAGTTTAGAGGATAAGGTAGTATGCCATTCACGGCTAGCTTGTTTTAAGCCATATACGGATTTGTGTAATTTGCATACAAGGGGAGAATCAGTAGGAAGTAAGCCAGGAGGTGGCTTCATATAAACTTCTTCATGAAGGTCACCATGAAGGAAGGCATTATTTATGTCAAGTTGTTCTAGAAACCATGAGTTGGCAGCAGCTAAAGCCAAAACAACTCTGACAGTGGTGATTTTGACCACAGGAGAAAAAGTTTCAAAGTAATCTACCCCTTCCAGTTGGGTATATCCCTTAGCAACAAGCCTGGCTTTGTATCTTTCAAGAGTGCCATTAGCATTGTACTTAATTTTGTAAACCCATTTGCAACCAATGGAGGATTTATCAGGAGGGAGAGGCATCAAGGTCCAGGTATTGTTAAGATCAAGGGCTTGGAGTTCTTGTTGCATAGCTTGATGCCAGCAAGGGATAGAGGAGGCTTGTTTGTAGGATTTTGGTTCTTGATGGATGGAAACATTAAGGCAAAAATGTTTGTAATTTTTAGACAAGTTGGTGTAGGTGAGGACAGAGGAGATGGGATATTTGGTGTTGCAGGAGGGAGGCAAGGGTTGAGACAGAGTGAGGTTGCAATGGTAGTCTCTAAGATGAGTTGGAGGTCTTCTAATTCTAAGGGAGTGTCTGTTATTGGTGGTTTGAGATTTTGAGGAAGTAGGATTAGGCAAGGGTTGTTGAGTTGGTGTAGGGGGAGGATTGGAAGGGGATATGTTGGTGTTGGGAGAATCAGGTTGGGGTAGGAAGGTAGCAGGGTTGATTTTACAAGTGGTTTGAGGTTCAGAGGTAATGGTGTGAGAGAAGGGGAAATTTTGTTCATAAAAATGGACATGTCTAGAAAGAAAGAAATTATGAGAGGTGAGATCATAGATGATATATCCTTTGGTACCTTCTTTGAAGCCAAGGAAGACAGTTTTCCTACTCCTAGGCATGAATTTGGTTCTGTGGGCTTGCAGAGTGGTGGAGTAGGCTAGGCAGCCAAAGACCCTTAAGTGGTCAAGAGAGGCTAATTGGTTATGAAGTTTTTGGTAAGGTGAGAGGTTATTGAGGAGAGGAGTAGGAAGCCTATTTATTATGTGGACAGCATGCTGAACACTGAAATTCCAGAAAGTAGGGGGAATATTAGATTGAAAGAAAAGGGCTCTAGCAACATTAAGGATGTGTTGGTGTTTCCTCTCAACAACTCCATTTTGTTGAGGGGTTTCCACACAAGTTCTTTGGTGCAGAATTCCCTTAGAGGCAAGGAAATCATGCATCAGGAACTCAACTCCATTGTCACTTCTTAAAGATTGAAGTTTGGAGTTGAATTGAGTCTCAATGTGAGACACAAAGTGAATGAGGTGTTTTCTCGTTTCTGCTTTAGAACTCATCATGATAGTCCATGTGAATCTTGTGAAGTCATCAACTAGAGTTAAGAAATACCTATGTCCAAAGAGGGATGGCGTGGAGTATGGCCCCCAAATATCAGCATGGATTAATTGGAAAGGCCTCATACTCTTGGTGTTATTGTGAGGAAAGGGTAAATGCTTATGTCTAGCTAGATGGCAAATATCACAAGGAGATAAAGGTTGATTCTTATTATTATTAATGAAGGGAAACTGTTTATGCAGAATTTTCATTACAGAGGTAGAAGCATGACCAAGGCGTAAATGCCATAGAGAATTATTGTCAATATTGGCAGTAAAGTGAGAAAAAGTAAAAGAACTTTGAGAAGCAGTTTGATAGTTGAACAAGTATAATCCATGTTGAATTCTAGCTGAACCAATCATCTTCTTGGTATGGTTCTGCAAAACCAAACATTGTCTTTCAGAAAAAATCAAATGACAACCTAGATGTTTAGTTAGTTTATTGACAGATATGAGATTAACATGAAACTCAGGGACAAAGAGAACATTAGTGAGAATAATAGATTGATTCAAGGTGACTGTGCCAGTGGTGCAAGTGGTAACCTTTTCTCCATTTGGCATAGTGATGAGCATTGGTGCCATAGAGTGAAAACTACTAAAGTTGCTCATTGTGCAAGAGATATGGTCTGTGGCTCCAGTATCAAGGAGCCACTGAGAATGAGAATTACCTGGTTTAGCCAAAACTGCATTAGTGACAGAATTGACAGCATGGTCTTGTTGGTTCTTAGACTGATTAAGGAGATGTAGAATGCCCTGCATTTGTTCTTCTGTGAATGAGCTGGGTGTATTATGCATTTGATTTCCTGATTGAGGATTGGTTGCTGATGTCTCCTCTGTATCAAGAGGGAAAAAGGCAGTATGGTTGGCCATTTTGGAAGATTTATTAGAGTTTGGATAACCAGGAGGGTAGCCATGTTTTAGGAAACATGTCTCAATGGTATGATTTGTTCTCTCACAAAAAGTACAGAATTTGCTATTCAGAATCCGTGTTCCTGATCTACCACCTCTTCCTCTATAGTTAAAACCCCCTCTTGGTCTAAAATTTCCATTAGGGACAGAATTGGTTCCTCTGGTTTGGAAATCTTGGTTGGTATTGAGGGATAGTACAGTGCCTTGTGTTTCAAGATTATTTGGAAGGGGGTTATGTTGTTGTCGTTCTTGTTGAATAAGCAAGGAGAAGGCTTTACTGATGGTGGGTAGGGGTTGATTGAGCATGATCTGAGACCGAACATGAGCATATTGCTCATTTAATCCTTTGAGGAATCGAATGACATAATCCTCTTCCCTATATCTTTTTACATCTTGAATGATTCCATGCGTGCAATTCTCAAGGCATGGACAACTTCTAATAGGTCTGAAAATCTCTATTTCTTCCCATATAGTTTTTAGTTGAGTGTAAAATTCAGATATAGAGAGGTTACCCTGATTGAGATGATGAAACTCTTCTTGTAATTCAGCCATTCTGAACATGTCTCCTTGTGAAAATCGTTCTTCCAAGTCCTTCCAAACTTCTGCTGCAGAATCCATCCATAAAATTGATTTGGCTATGGATTCTTTGATCGAATGTTGTATCCAAGACAGTACCATGGTGTTGCACCGTCTCCATGGCCTGTATGAGTGATCTTCTGACTTCGGTTGAGGCAAGGTTCCATCAATGAACATGAGTTTGTTCTTGGATTCAAGAGCCAACTTGAAAGCTCTTGACCAAGAATGGTAATTGGTACCATCTAAAGAAGGGGTAACGAGGACGAGGGAAGAGTTTTCACTGGAGTGTAAGAAAAAGGGGTTGCTATCTTGATCCCCGTTGTTCATTTTCGAAGAGGGGAAGGATGAGGAGGAGAAATGGAGGAAGGAAGGGAGGAGAGGCGGTGATCAGAGCTATGATAGCTCTGATACCATCTTGATTAGAACGAGGTCCAGTGGAGAGAAGAAGGAAGAAAAGAAAAATACCAAAAACCACACTTTCAGCTTTTATTAATTTGCTTGCTTTATGCAGAGAAGGAACAAGCTATTTATAGCAGAACAAAAACTAACAAACCTAACTGAAATGACCAAAAAGGAAAGACTACCTAACTTAACTAATTAACTGAACCAGCAAAGCTGGGCTTAAACAAACAAGGCCCAAACCAAAAGAAAAAGAAGAAAAAGACAAGAATAGAGGTTTAACATATAACATTAATATTATATTATATTCTGATACTAGACAATGTGGGACTAATACAATAACATATTTCAAGCATTCCCAACAAAAAGTCATTACGTCAAAAGTAAACGAAGTAGAAGAGCATCATGTAGAAGATAGTTCTGATTCATTTAGGATTTATAAAGATAATATGGGATTGCTAGCGAGGAAATTTGTAAAATTCGTAAGGAAGAAATGAGGCTTTAGGAAGTTCGAAGGACAAGCAACACCACATCTATGAACAAAGTCACATGCCATAGGGCATATAAATTTATGTGTCCTTATTACCTCTAGAAGTATGATAAGGATAAAAGCCTAAAGGGGAAAGTGACAAGATAGGTAAAAGAGCTTACATAGTATTGGGTGATAGAGAATAAAATAGTTCAAGTGAATTAGATGATGAAGAAAGTGCAATGTTATGCCTCGTAAATCAATGCAACTAAAAATCAAGTGACAATGAGGTTAGTGAAACTGATTCTGTAAATTCTTCCTTCTTATGAACAAATTTTTGATATATATATATATAGAAATGCATGAAAAAAAAATGTTGAAATAAAAAAGTGAATAATGTACTGTGTATAATATTTGAACATTGTATAAACTAACTTTTGGGTAACAAATAGGATGTCCAAGTCCACAACTCGACAAGTCAATTTTTTTCCAATTGGACTAACAATGACCCCAAAACATTACTTCCAGGTGACACTAAATATGCTCACAAATCCAATATTGAGACTATATAGGATTTAAAGAAGACATACATGTACTCGTAGCTCCTGCTGCTACCACAAGTCAGAGTGTTTCATAGTTTTAAGTGACAACTCAGTTAATGCTTTGAGACACAGAGAAAAAACATTACAATCATAAGGAGGATGCCTATAGCTTTGCAATTATATTGTGGGAACTCATCCATTACATGTTGCCCTTTGAAGGCATCTTTAATCTAAAGGCAGCATATGCTTTTAAGGTAGATAGCATTCTGATGCTCATTTTGATGAGCTCTTCTTAAGGGCTAAACAGTGAAAAGAAACAACACCAAGCTCCAAGCTCCAAGCTCCAAGCTCCAAGCTCCAAGCTCCAAATATAGAATGATGTCTCTACTGAATGGTACCAAATTCATAAAGAGAGAAGTGGTTTCTAGTCAGATTTAGCCAGTATTATTAATATTGTAAAGGTATTGTTACGGTGATATAGTGAATTAGTCAATAGTTTATTAATTTAACTGCATACAAGTGAAAAAAGATATACTTATATATCATACTAATATTAATGTTGAAAAATTAATAAAAAAGATGATAACTACTTTTATTTATAATATTTGTTAAAACAAAGTGTGCTATTTAGTTGTAGACTATGTTTTAGAATATATACAAATGTAGTAGTTGTTTATCCCATCATCCATACCAAAATTTTGGTAAAATTTAAATGGCTTTGATTAGAAAATTAATTTTAAATGAATATATATATATATATATATATATATATGACAGATACAATTCAATTGAAAACTAATTAATATGATTGGTATAATTCAATTGAAAAGTATAATTTCCTCTCAACAACTCCATTTTGTTGAGGGGTTTCCACACAAGTTCTTTGGTGCAGAATTCCCTTAGAGGCAAGGAAATCATGCATCAAGAACTCAACTCCATTGTCACTTCTTAAAGATTGAAGTTTGGAGTTGAATTGAGTCTCAATGTGAGACACAAAATGAATGAGGTGTTTTCTGGTTTCTGTTTTAGAACTCATCATAATAGTCCATGTGAATCTTGTGAAGTCATCAACTAGAGTTAAGAAGTACCTATGTCCAAAGAGGGATGGTGTGGAGTATGGCCCCCAAATGTCAGCATGGATTAATTGGAAAGGCCTCATACTCTTGGTGTTACTGTGAGGAAAGGGTAAATGCTTATGTCTAGCTAGATGGCAAATATCACATGGAGATAAAGGTTGATTCTTATTATTATTAATGAAAGGAAATTGTTTATGCAGAATTTTCATTACAGAGGTAGAAGCATGACCAAGGCGTAAATGCCATAGAGAATTATTGTCAATATTGGCAGTAAAATGAGAAAAAGTAAAGGAACTTTGAGAAACAGGTTGATAGTTGAACAAGTATAATCCATGTTGAATTCTAGCTGAACCAATCATCTTCTTGGTATGGTTCTGCAAAACCAAACATTGTCTTTCAGAAAAAATCAAATGACAACCTAGATGTTTAGTTAGTTTATTGACAGATATGAGATTAACATGAAACTCAGGGACAAAGAGAACATTAGTGAGAATAATAGATTGATTCAAGGTGACTGTGCCAGTGGTGCAAGTGGTAACCTTTTCTCCATTTGGCATAGTGATGAGCATTGGTGCCATAGAGTGAAAACTACTAAAGTTGCTCATTGTGCAAGAGATATGGTCTGTGGCTCCAGTATCAAGGAGCCACTGAGAATGAGAATTACCTGGTTTAGCCAAAACTGCATTAGTGACAGAATTGACAGCATGGTCTTGTTGGTTCTTAGACTGATTAAGGAGATGTAGAATGCCCTGCATTTGTTCTTCTGTGAATGAGCTGGGTGTATTATGCATTTGATTTCCTGATTGAGGATTGGTTGCTGATGTCTCCTCTGTATCAAGAGGGAAAAAGGCAGTATGGTTGGCCATTTTGGAAGATTTATTAGAGTTTGGATAACCAGGAGGGTAGCCATGTTTTAGGAAACATGTCTCAATGGTATGATTTGTTCTCTCACAAAAAGTACAGAATTTGCTATTCAGAATCCGTGTTCCTGATCTACCACCTCTTCCTCTATAGTTAAAACCCCCTCTTGGTCTAAAATTTCCATTAGGGACAGAATTGGTTCCTCTGGTTTGGAAATCTTGGTTGGTATTGAGGGATAGTACAGTGCCTTGTGTTTCAAGATTATTTGGAAGGGGGTTATGTTGTTGTCGTTCTTGTTGAATAAGCAAGGAGAAGGCTTTACTGATGGTGGGTAGGGGTTGATTGAGCATGATCTGAGACCGAACATGAGCATATTGCTCATTTAATCCTTTGAGGAATCGAATGACATAATCCTCTTCCCTATATCTTTTTACATCTTGAATGATTCCATGCGTGCAATTCTCAAGGCATGGACAACTTCTAATAGGTCTGAAAATCTCTATTTCTTCCCATATAGTTTTTAGTTGAGTGTAAAATTCAGATATAGAGAGGTTACCCTGATTGAGATGATGAAACTCTTCTTGTAATTCAGCCATTCTGAACATGTCTCCTTGTGAAAATCGTTCTTCCAAGTCCTTCCAAACTTCTGCTGCAGAATCCATCCATAAAATTGATTTGGCTATGGATTCTTTGATCGAATGTTGTATCCAAGACAGTACCATGGTGTTGCACCGTCTCCATGGCCTGTATGAGTGATCTTCTGACTTCGGTTGAGGCAAGGTTCCATCAATGAACATGAGTTTGTTCTTGGATTCAAGAGCCAACTTGAAAGCTCTTGACCAAGAATGGTAATTGGTACCATCTAAAGAAGGGGTAACGAGGACGAGGGAAGAGTTTTCACTGGAGTGTAAGAAAAAGGGGTTGCTATCTTGATCCCCGTTGTTCATTTTCGAAGAGGGGAAGGATGAGGAGGAGAAATGGAGGAAGGAAGGGAGGAGAGGCGGTGATCAGAGCTATGATAGCTCTGATACCATCTTGATTAGAACGAGGTCCAGTGGAGAGAAGAAGGAAGAAAAGAAAAATACCAAAAACCACACTTTCAGCTTTTATTAATTTGCTTGCTTTATGCAGAGAAGGAACAAGCTATTTATAGCAGAACAAAAACTAACAAACCTAACTGAAATGACCAAAAAGGAAAGACTACCTAACTTAACTAATTAACTGAACCAGCAAAGCTGGGCTTAAACAAACAAGGCCCAAACCAAAAGAAAAAGAAGAAAAAGACAAGAATAGAGGTTTAACATATAACATTAATATTATATTATATTCTGATACTAGACAATGTGGGACTAATACAATAACATATTTCAAGCATTCCCAACAAAAAGTCATTACGTCAAAAGTAAACGAAGTAGAAGAGCATCATGTAGAAGATAGTTCTGATTCATTTAGGATTTATAAAGATAATATGGGATTGCTAGCGAGGAAATTTGTAAAATTCGTAAGGAAGAAATGAGGCTTTAGGAAGTTCGAAGGACAAGCAACACCACATCTATGAACAAAGTCACATGCCATAGGGCATATAAATTTATGTGTCCTTATTACCTCTAGAAGTATGATAAGGATAAAAGCCTAAAGGGGAAAGTGACAAGATAGGTAAAAGAGCTTACATAGTATTGGGTGATAGAGAATAAAATAGTTCAAGTGAATTAGATGATGAAGAAAGTGCAATGTTATGCCTCGTAAATCAATGCAACTAAAAATCAAGTGACAATGAGGTTAGTGAAACTGATTCTGTAAATTCTTCCTTCTTATGAACAAATTTTTGATATATATATATATAGAAATGCATGAAAAAAAAATGTTGAAATAAAAAAGTGAATAATGTACTGTGTATAATATTTGAACATTGTATAAACTAACTTTTGGGTAACAAATAGGATGTCCAAGTCCACAACTCGACAAGTCAATTTTTTTCCAATTGGACTAACAATGACCCCAAAACATTACTTCCAGGTGACACTAAATATGCTCACAAATCCAATATTGAGACTATATAGGATTTAAAGAAGACATACATGTACTCGTAGCTCCTGCTGCTACCACAAGTCAGAGTGTTTCATAGTTTTAAGTGACAACTCAGTTAATGCTTTGAGACACAGAGAAAAAACATTACAATCATAAGGAGGATGCCTATAGCTTTGCAATTATATTGTGGGAACTCATCCATTACATGTTGCCCTTTGAAGGCATCTTTAATCTAAAGGCAGCATATGCTTTTAAGGTAGATAGCATTCTGATGCTCATTTTGATGAGCTCTTCTTAAGGGCTAAACAGTGAAAAGAAACAACACCAAGCTCCAAGCTCCAAGCTCCAAGCTCCAAGCTCCAAGCTCCAAGCTCCAAGCTCCAAGCTCCAAGCTCCAAGCTCCAAGCTCCAAGCTCCAAGCTCCAAGCTCCAAGCTCCAAGCTCCAAGCTCCAAGCTCCAAGCTCCAAGCTCCAAGCTCCAAGCTCCAAGCTCCAAGCTCCAAATATAGAATGATGTCTCTACTGAATGGTACCAAATTCATAAAGAGAGAAGTGGTTTCTAGTCAGATTTAGCCAGTATTATTAATATTGTAAAGGTATTGTTACGGTGATATAGTGAATTAGTCAATAGTTTATTAATTTAACTGCATACAAGTGAAAAAAGATATACTTATATATCATACTAATATTAATGTTGAAAAATTAATAAAAAAGATGATAACTACTTTTATTTATAATATTTGTTAAAACAAAGTGTGCTATTTAGTTGTAGACTATGTTTTAGAATATATACAAATGTAGTAGTTGTTTATCCCATCATCCATACCAAAATTTTGGTAAAATTTAAATGGCTTTGATTAGAAAATTAATTTTAAATGAATATATATATATATATATATATATATATGACAGATACAATTCAATTGAAAACTAATTAATATGATTGGTATAATTCAATTGAAAAGTATAATCAATTTTAACTAGTATTATTATATGATTAATATAGTTATTGCATCATATCAGAAGGAGGAATGGTTGACCGGTTGAATTGGCAGTCTGGTTTTTATAACACTTGTTTTAGCTTAATAATCTAAACATACAAACAACACATAAATGAACAAGGATCGAAGCTCCAAAACACTGAGATCCGACAGTTGTTATAATGTTATTGTTGCCGAGGCAGAGAGCAAAACACTCAGAGGTGACAGCATGCAGAAGGAATACAAGCAAACGGCACTTCGTAAGTGGAATCCGACATAAACACTACATATTTTGAACATCATAACTTAGGTGAAGTTATGAAGCAACGCTATAACATTGTTTGACCTATTTCTTTATCCGTAATTTTAAGTGTTTAACTAAATCGTTTGATCATTTAATTTTACTCAACTTCTCAATAATTACTTGCAATTTTAACTTCGAAAATTCAGCAAATTCTTGCAATTTTAAAAAATAGGTCTCAGAAATTCTTGGCAATTACTTGTGCTTTTATAAATCAAGTAAAAACTTCTAAATACAGAAACTTATTTAAAAAATGAAAATTAACTACAAAATTTTTAACATTTCACATGCACACAGTAGAAAGATGTCAATGCACACTTTTTCCTTTTGTACAACTTTAGAAGTGATATAAGAGCACATAAGCTCAAAAGATCACTCACTAATTAATCACTGTCCTGCATAAGTAACCAGTTGTCTAATTGACTAGGTGGAGTAATTCTCTTCCTAACTAACATTTCAACTGAAGGACAAACTCTCTTCCTCCCACCTCTTGGCCTTGACCTGAATTCTGCATCAGCTTCTTCAAAATCACCCTGCATAAGAGAACAGAACTTACAATATTAATACAAAGTCTATTAATACAAAGTCTATGCTATAACTAATCAAAAAAACTTGAACTACAATATTAAGGGAACAGAACTTACAAGGGTGAAAACATGTTTCCCAGTTTTTTCATGTTTGTCTCTCACATGTTTGTAAGCAAATCTCATTCCACAATCAGAGAAGCCACACACATAGGGTTTGTCTTTGAAGTGCACAGCCTTCTCATGCTTGTGGAGATTAGACTTCTGTTGATGTATAAGAACAAGAGAGGAAATCAAATTGTAGCTAAATAAGGATTTTGGTTAGAATTTATAGTTGTACAGCAATCAGTTTAACATACACTTGAGAATGAGCAGTCACAATCCTTTTGAACACATTTAAACACCTCCGAAGAATTGTCAGCCTCATGCATTCTGAGGTGCCGCTTCATATTTTTCTTCAGTTGCTCAGTCCCACAAATGTCACAGGTTGTGTAAAGATGGCAGGAATTTATATGTTCTTTAAGGCACTTGGGATTAGTGAAATGCTTCATGCAACCAGGTTCTAAGCACAATACCTCTACTGACTCCAACTTAACTGCATAATAAAATACTTTCTTCAAAATTAGGCTCAACATATATCACAACTCTAAATGAAGGACCGCTTTACAAACATAACATCGAAAATTGTCAAATTCGTATCAAAAATAAAAAGGAAGGAAACTTACCATGAGAATCTTCATGCTTTCGTAGCTTTGATGCATATTTGAAAACTTTTCCACAGCCAACTTCTGGGCAGACATATTGCTTCTGACCTTCAGCACTGGTGGAGGTAGAACTCTCATTATGCATTTCCTTGACATGTCTTTTCATATTACTTTGTAATGAGAAAAGGAGGTTGCAATTCTGAATTGGGCATTTAAAAGTTTTCCCTTCATGCTGTGCAAGGTGTCGAGTTAAGTGGTCCTTTCGTCTATAACTTGCTTGACAATTATCAAAAGTACACACATATGGCCTCTGAAACCATAAAAGTGAAGTGTTTAAGCAACTTACATAAAAAAAAACCAACTAGTATCAATGTGATTTAGACATAGATGAACAATCCGCCAACCTCATTTTGAACAGAGCGTGACTGAGGCATTCTTGATGGAGCTTCACAGGAGGTCTCCCTACCTGATACTGATCCATCAAGTCCAATCATCCTGCCTCGTGCATTTTGGAGTTCTTTTTCTGGGATCCAATGCTTCACACAATAATGTCCATAAATTTCCAATGATTTTAGTAACTTATATATTATAAATTACTTTCCTGCAAAAATGTGTTTCTATTCAAATGACATATCACCAAATTAACATTTTTCACCATATAATGTACTGCACCAAACATAACCACATTCAGATAACTTCCATACATATAGCTCTGGGTATTCTGAACCTCACTGATCAAATCACACACAAAAGGATCATATATACAAGGCTTTATATGACAGTTTGGGTAACGTTTCAGAAAATTGCTAGCATTTGGGGTGCTTTAAATAATGGTTTCGGTAATGTTTAAGATAATTGCCAGCATTAGTGGAATTGTGTTGATGTCTGTCAGGTTCAAACCCAGATTTACAACATCTCCTATGAAACTAAACTAAATTCCCTATAAAAACTGAGAAACACGAATATTCAGGTAAATTCTGTGCTAATCATAGACTCATGTTTAATTATGAAAAAATACCTCAACCAAATGACTTTGCATATGCTGCAACAAGTAAGCATGTTTTTTGAAACTAGCACCACATTCCTCACAAGTATTGTTAGATTTTAAACCATCACCACCATCATTATCTTTTTCATCTTTTGCATCTTCCATATCCTAAAACACATCAAGAGTCAACAGCATAAGCAAATTTCATTTACCTATTCAGTACACGCTATGTTAACGAAAACATGTTTTGCAGTCTAAAATAAATAAGAACAATTGAATTCGATAAAAAAGAAAAAGAAAAGGGAAGTACCTTGTGGTGCAAATTGATATGGGAGGTGATTAGTGTCTTTTTGGATCTACAGATACCACAGTATTGGCAGTAATAGCGTCTAATGTCACTGAAAACAGGTAATTCTTCACTTCCCACAGATTCTTCATCCATCTTTGAAGCTTTGGTTGTTGAGATTAGTGTGTGTGACGGCTAGGGTTGCTTTGAGATTATAAGGTTTTGTGTATTTTTTGGGTTTAAATAGGAGAATCAATGGGTCGGGTTGGATAGCCGGGGCGAGATTAAGTACTCAGCTTTTCAATCTTAATCTAAAGGATCCGTTTTCTTTGATTATACCTCTCATATTTTTTACATAAAAATTAATCTGTTTTAATATAAATAGTTAAACAAATTATTTATAAATTTACTGCATCATACTTACCCCAAAAAATATGTTATAAGTCAACTCAATTTTTGAAAGTATTTTACTGTACACACGTTTCATACAATGGTTGGCTAATCACTTTTTTTACAAAGGACACATGTGCACTGATGACAAAATCATGTGTTGTCTACATTTTACACCTCTAGTGCTCATATTTATTTTTTATCCTTTCCTTCCATCTTCATTTTGTCTATTACAGGTAAAAAATTATTTTGATAAACTCGTCTTCTTTATTTTATTTATTATTTGTATCATTATAATTTTTTAATGATTAGTTTTATATTGATCGTAATTGTATTCGAATATTCCACAAGTGAAATATGCATTGAGGTAATTGTGCATTTTATTATGTTTTTTTATTCATTTATTTTTTGAAATGTAAGAGATAATTATGTTTACTTTGTATAATTAGGCTTGTAATGTTGTCTAATCTCTACAAAATATTTTGTACAAGTATTATATATAAAAAATTTGTAGAAGTTTTTCCACTAATTAGGTTTTTTTATGAAAATAAGCGGCTAAGCTGCAGGAACAGACTCCATAGACAAGAAGAAGAAAGAGGGATAAGGGTCCCGCCTACAAACAATGGCAGCCAGATCGAAAGTAAAAGAAAACCAACAAAAATTAGTCATTATATCAAAAAAATTCAGATCAACTCCTTAAGATAAACCAAATTTAGCAAGAGCATCAGCCACAATGTTCCTTTCCTTGAAAATGTGATTCCAAGCAAATTGACCGGCCCCCTCCATCAAACTCACAATCTTACACAAGAGAGCATTCACTGAATGATATTCACGGCATCCCTGATCAAGGAAATGGATTGCACACAATGAATCAGATTCCATAATCACCTTATTGAATCCTCTCTACTTTAAGAGTTCCAACCTAGTAAGGATTCCCCATAATTCCACGTGGAGAGCAAACTAGTATTCCCCATAGTGTGCCAAGGGATCCATCACTGCAAACTAATATTCCTATGACTCAGCCCTTGGGATAAGTTAAGATCCAGCCAAGAGTGAAGAGACAGGGAGAAAAATTCAGATTGGGGCGTATGGTACCCAAGCTTATTCCACACCTGAGAAGCAAAGCTACAATCACGAAAGACATGCAAATGGGTTTCATTATGGTTACTGCAAATTCTGTAGGTTGCATCATCTACTAGATTTCTGACAGCCCGCGAACTATTTGTCAAAAGAGCTTCTTGAGCAGCTCGCCAAAGAAAAAGATGAACACGTTGGGGCCCTGCCAGTCCCAAACCTTGGGAAAATGGTTCACATGAACTTGGTTCAACGATCCCGAAAGCAACCTGTAGGCCGAACCAACCGTAAAATCCCCATCATTTGTGAATTTCCAAGCTATACGATCTACAAAATTCGGACATGGGGTTGCATTGCAGCAATTCCATGCCACACATGTGAAGGAAGAAGAGATTGTAGACCGTCCAAGTTCCATTTACCATTTGGGAGGACAAAATCTACAACTATATGATCCAAGTTATGATGAATAGGGGTGTTCCAAGTTTGCAAGTTTAGGCAACCAACATTGGGGACCCAATCATCTGGCCAGAAGTGTATATTCTTCCCATTATCCAATCTCCAAGTTAGACCATGGTGTAAACTACTTCAACCTTTGACTATCCCCTTCCAAAAAGAAGAATTTGTGGACCTCCTCGATATAGTTGGGATGAGATGAGTGCCACATTTATACTTACTTCTGATTACACGAACCCAAAGGTCTTCTCTATCCATACAAATTTTCCAGGCTGCCTTCATCAAGAAAGTCTGATTGATCAGTCTCGAATTTCGCATTCCTAACCCACCATAATGTCGAGGAGAGCAAAGAGTGTTCCAATTAATCAAGTGAATTTTCTTTGACCCTGTTGAATCACCCCAAATAAAGGATCTACAAGCTTTATTGACCCTATCAGATACTGAAACCAGCAAGTTGGCAGTTTGCATAGCATAAGCAGGAAAGGACTGCACCATAAATTTGGAAAGGGTAACACGGCCAATAAAGGAGAGAATATTGGTTTTCTATGCACTAAGCCTTTGATTTACCTTGTCAAAGATGAACCGGTACGTTAATTTGCGGTTCTGTGTGGAATGCACACGAACACCCAAATACCGCCCCAGATCAGGAGTTCTAGCAAAATTGAAAGCACTAGTTATTTGGCTCTGAGCAACTTTATGGACATTTTTGGATAAGAAAATGTGAGCTTTTTCTCTGTTAATTCGTTGACCAGAACTGTCACAAAATATGTTAAGAGTTGAGTTGATAACCTCCACTTTATCATAATTTGCTTCTGCGGACAAAATTAAATCGTCCGCAAAAGCGAGATGAGAAATTGGGGGACCATCTTTGCCAAGTCTAATAGGTTTTTAGTACCCAGCAGATGTGGCTATAGCAATAAGTTGAGAAAGGCGCTCCATATAAAGAATAAAAATATACGGGGAAAATGGGTCTTCTTGCCTAATTCCCCGAGAAGGAGTGAACTGTTGTAGTGCTTCTCCATTCTAAAGAATTTGCATTAAGGGGTTGGAAATGCAATGCATAACAATATTAATGAAGATCCTAGGGAGACCAATATCTTTAAGAGTATCTTCCACAAAACTCCATTTGAACCTATCATATGCCTTCTCCAGGTTAATCTTCATAGCCATCCGGCCAATTCTCCACATTTTCTTATTCATAGAATGGATCACCTCCTTGGTAATAGTAATGTTGTCATTGCTATGTCTACCCGGAACAAAGCTACATTGGTGGAGACTAATGACATGCTTCAACACCCCACACAGACAATTAGCAAGAATTTTGGTAACAACTTTATAAGAGACATTACACAAACTGATTGGAAGAAACTACCGCAGGTTGGTGGCATTATCAATTTTGGGGATCAAGGTTAGGAGCATATCATTCAAACTTTGCATTGAAGATGGATTCCTAAAAACATTTTGAACTGTAGAAATCAGTTTCTGACCAATAATATCTCAATTAGTCTAATAGAAAAGAACTTGAAATCCATCTTTACGAGGGGCTTTGTAACTGCCCATACTAAAGACGACACATTTAATCTCTTCTTCATGTAATTCACTGCCCAGGGAAATCCTATGCTCATCCGTGAGGATGGGGAAAGCCCCCGAAAGCAAGAACTGCCTATTAGGGGTATCACCCGTGTAAAGATTTTTATAGAACAACAAAACATGATGCTCAAGAAGTGCATTCCCCGATATACAATCTCCTTCATCAGATTGCAAGGTATAAATATGATTTTTACGTCTCCGAATAATGGTAGAAGCATGGAAGAATCTTGTGTTATGATCACCATTAACCAACCATTTAGATCTGGACTTTTGCAACCAAAGCAATTCCTCTTGGTGCAACACCTCTTCATACTCTTTCTAGAGATGCAATTGAAGATCCTTCGGATGAGGGGGCATGTGAAGGGTGCAACTTCTAGCGATACCATTCAGCCTATTCAACAAGGTTCTCTTCTTAAAGCAAATATTACTAAAGGCATTTTTATTCCAGTCAATGAAGGCATTTTTTAAGTTCTCAATTGACTCCTCCTCCTCCTCCCCCTCCTCCTCCTCCTCCTCCTCCTCTCCTCCTCCTCCTCCTAAGCTTGGGGAATCTGAAAAACTCAAGAGGAGAAGGTTGTGATCAGACTTGAAACAAGGAAGGTGGTTGACAACAACATGGGGAAATGAGGTTCGCCAAGGCAAGTTGACTATTGCTCGATCAAACCTTTCTTTCAGCCTACCTCTTCTCCAAGTGAAAGGAGATCCAATGAAATCCATGTCCACTAATTCACATTCATTTAGAAGAGATGCAAAATTAGCAGATCCTCTAGGAGGATTGTGGCTAGAGTTACCCACCCTTTCATGATTATAAGCCACCACATTAAAGTCCCTGATAACACACCAAGAAGTGTTCATATCTTTAGCAAGGTCCCTCAAGTGAGACCAAAGGATATATCTCTTAGCCATCTGAGGACACCCATAAATGACAGTAAAAAACCAAGGAGGATTATCTTTCCAACAGACTTTCATTGTGATGAATTGATTAGAAGTGTGAATCACACAAACATTCCACAGATCCTCCCATATGATCCAGATGCCACCAACACGACCAATAGCATCAACATTCGTAGACTTATCAAATTTGAGGCTTTTGATAACTTTATCAACAGTATCCCCACTAACTTAGGGTTCCAGCAAAAATAACAAACTAACATTTTGAGTTTTTCGAAGGTCTTGGATTATTCTTCTGAAGCCTTTAGACTTGGATCCACGACAGTTCCAACACATAACTTTCATTGGGAACTAGAGGGGTTTGAGGGGATATTATCCTATTACCTCGGTGTGGTCTAGAACTCTCACTTCGAGTAGGGAATCCTGCAATCTCCATTTCCATATGACTACCTGAATCAACTCTCTTTGATTGGGGAAAAGAACCCCCTGATCATAGGAATCCAAATTGTTCATTCCATTAGAATTTTCATCTTGCTCCAACAATTCTTCGTTAGAAATGTGTGGGCAAGTTGTATTAGTCACTTGAGTGTCATGGTTCACACCCTCCTTGGGAGAATTCCTGGAGCGGGCCAACACTTTTAGATTGGGAAGATGGGTTGGCTTAGTTAAGTCCCTAATGGGTCTCTTTTTAACAAGCATCTAAGGCCCAAAAATATCCTCTTTTTTTCGTATTCATCTGGACCAATAATGATTCATTAACTACCCCCAAATTAATGTTGGGCAGTGGGAAGGACTCATCATTCTTTAAGTTGCTATTCACCAAACTATCATCTTGGTTAACCGTATTTAAGTCTTCATACCTAAAGCTGACTTTAGCCTTGTTGGATGCCCCCTCGACCACTCCTTGTGTCCCTTGGGATTCCTTCACCACCTCTGCAACTGAACCCGAGCTTTCCAAGCAAAACTCCTTATGATGAGAACCTCTTCAAGAGATCCTTTTTTGAAACAATCTATCTTGTTTGGTGTTCTTAACCCACAGTCTTATGGGTTGTCTTTGAAGGTGAATTTTTTGCAGCAAGGAAATAATAAAGGATAAAAGAAGATGGTAAGGATTGAAGGGGGAATGGCGCCACAACAATGGTGTTGATAAGTCGGGTGATATTCACCACAAGAACGTGGTTCTTGATAAGAATTTTCCCAACCTCACTTAACCATTGTAACCGGTAAGGAGTGGGATGTGACTTAGTCACAGGATTAAGTTTTGACACTAATCTTGCACTAACCACATTAGCACAACTTCCACTATCAATAATCAATGAACAAAGCTTACCATCCACAAAACATCTTGTGTGAAAGATGTTTTCCCTTTGACTTGCATCCTCCTCCTTGATTTGGCTTCCTAAGAGCCTCCTCACCATGAATAAGTCTCCTTCGGGAATGGTAATATTTTCCTCCTCATGATCATCTTCTTCATCACTAGAGTCCTCGGATTGAGACTCTACTTCTCCATTTCTTATGATCATACTCCTCCTTGTGGGACATTGAGAAGCAATATGTCCAAGGCCTAAGCACTTAAAATATTTTACATCTCCGCTTCTTTGGTTAGAACCCATAGGTTGTTTGCCTTGGCTTGTGGCCACGGCTTCCTTAGTAGTTTGTGTACTACTTTTGAATGGTCCTCCCTCCTTCTTGGATCTATCCATCCATTTTGAACTTTGAAACTTGGAACTAGAACTTGAGGAAAATTTTGATTTTCTCCTCTTTAGTTGTTGCTCCACTTTCATGGCTTGTTGAACCAAATCATCCAATTCAACATAATGTTGTAGTTCAACAACATCTTGGATGTCTTAGTTTAAACCATGTAAAAACCTCGCCATAGTAGCCTCCCTATCCTCCTCAAAATTGGACCTTAGCAAAGCTAATTCCATTTCTTTAAAGTATTCATCAACACTCTTAGACCCTTGAGTGAGTCTTTGGAGTTTGTTGTGAATATCCCTTTGGTATGAACTAGGGACAAATCTTCTTCTCATTAACACTTTCATCTCTACCCAAGTGTTAATAGCCTCGGCTCCAGCCCTCCTTCTTTCCTTATTGAGTTGATCCCACCAAATCAAGGCATACTCCTTGAACTCAAGAGCAGCTACCTTAACTTTCTTACTCTCTTGGTAATAATTGCATTCAAACACTTGTTCCATCTTAAGCTCCCATTCTAAATAAGCATCCGACTCATTTTTCCCTTTTGGCAGCAAGGAAATAATAAAGGATAAAAGAAGATGGTAAGGATTGAAGGGTGAATGGCGCCACAACAATGGTGTTGATAAGTCGGGTGATATTCGCTACAAGAACGTGGTTCTTGATTAAGATACACTCTCATTTTCTCCATCTCCCTCCTTAAAGTCTCAAATTGTGTTGTCATCCTAGCATAAAGTGTTGTTGTACTAGGGGACATTATTGGACTCCCACTTTCACTAGATATTTTCTCTCAACTCTCTTTGTGTTTCACTCAAGTATTTAGTGGAAAATGTATCACTCAAACTCACTCAAATTTTGTGGAAAATGTAACTCTCAAAACTCACTTGTGTTTCACTCACTCTCCTCCACGGTTTCTTGAAAGAACCAAGGCAGAATCACGAATTGTGAAAGAAAACACCCAACTTAGCAAGACTTGTAACACGATTTTGTGTATGGAATTTTGACACTTTGTGGTTTTTGGTTTTGGACTTGACACTTTGTTTTTGACACTTTTGGTTTTCGGTTTTGGACTGGACACTTTGTTTTTGACACTTTTTGGTTTTTGTTTTTGGAATGTAAGAAGAACTCACGGCCAACAAGAAAGAAAACTTTGACACTTTTTGTTTTTGGTTTTTGGTTTTGGAATGTAAGAAAAATAATGAGAAGACTCACAGTCAAGAAAGAAAATTTTGAAACTTTTTGTTTTTTGATTTTTGTTTTTGGGATGTAGGAAAATCAAGGTAACACACGGCCAACAAGAAGAATTTGGACACACCAAGTAAGAACCTTAGCTCTGATACCACTTGATGAGAACCTCTTCAGGAGATCCTTTTTGAAACAATCTATCTTGTTTGGTGTTCTTAACCCATGGTTTTAGGGGTTGTCTTTGAAGGTGATTTTTTTTGGTAGCAAGGAAATAATAAAGGATAAAAGAAGATGGTAAGGATTGAAGGGTGAATGGCGCCACAACAATGGTGTTGATAAGCCAGATGATATTCGCCACAAGAACGTGGTTCTTGATAAGAATTTCTAATCTTGGTTCAGTAAAGAAGTTAGGAGAAGATACACTCTCACACAAAAGGAAAAATCCTTATAGTTTTACTCGAAATCTAAGTTGTCTTCATTCAATCTGAAAGTTTACACTTATAGGCCATTTCATGGTTGGTCATTTAGTTCCAACCGAAATGTTTAAGAATTCAAATTATACATAAATGAAAAACTTTGAATTTCCATGAAAAGTCATAATTGTTTGCAAGGAACTAAGTCTCGGTTTCATTAAACTTTTGATGAGGAATTCGGCCACCCTTGGAGTTGTGGTCTTCATGAGTAATGGTCTTCATGATTCAATGTGAGTTTGAATGTCTTGCACGAAAAAGCATCTTGAATGACTTAATCGTGGAAGACACAACAACTCTCCATGCTAGGCTTTATGATGGACGACACAATTGAGTCCATGCTTGACTTGGCTTGAATGCCTTGCACGAAAAAGCATCTTGAATTGATCATGAATGACTTAATGGTGGACGACACAACAACTCTCCATGATAGGCTTTATGATGGACGACACAATTGAGTCCATGCTTGACTTGATGGTGGGCGGCACAATTAAGTGTTGCAAGACTTAATGGTGGACGACACAACAACTCTCCATGCTAGGCTTTTATGATGGACAACACAATTGAGTCCATGCTTGACTTGGCTTGAATGCTTTGCACGAAATACCCAAGTTGACTTGACTTCATTTAATGCTTTTCAAGGACTTCATTTATTCTGAAATTTAAATAGCAAAAGACAAATTAAATATTGGATGAAACATCTTAGGACACAATAAATGTGTCTTAGCCATGTTTAGAACATGGTCGTGCCCTACTAAAAGGGTTGGGAATTATTTTCCCCATATCAGCCCACATGTAAGGTGATATAATGAAAGAGGTGAGAACTCCCTATGTTTGAGCTTGGGGGAATTTCCTTGATGTCCTTAATGAGTAGGCTAAGTGCATTGTGTAGACGTTTGGCCCTTGCCCTTGTCATGGGTCCACCTATGCTCCTTAATTCCTCATTATCCTTCTTAAGCTCATTTGGATTCACATCACCTTACGATGCCCGTATCTTAGACAATTGAAAAAAATATGATGTAACCCTTCATATTTGAGATGTAAAGAATTCCTATTATTTTAATTTTAGGAACCAGTTTCTTTCCCAAATCAATTTCCACACATATCCTCACAAACTTACCTCTGGAGTGGATTGAGGTAAGTTGATCAATTTTTAGCATAGTTCCAATGGTGGATCCCACCCTCCATAAGAAGTGGTGGTGATAGAGTTCAATTGATAGACATGTAATCCTTACCCATACGGCCACTTTTTGATTCTTAGAAGCATTCTTCAAGAAAAACGGGCGCCATCTTTGCACCAACAAATAATGATCTGTAATGAGCCAAGGGCCCTCAAACATGGCATGATTGTAGTCTTCCTCCACGGTGAACTGAATGAGATAGAAATCCTAAGTCATGTTAATAATCTGAATATGACCTTTCACTGCCCACAACTTGTTCAGCCTAGCTTCCAGCAATTTCATAGACACACGTTTACCCATCAACTTCACCATAAGAGATGACTTCCAAGGTTTACACCAAATCTCAAATTCTTCTTTAGAGATACGAATTTCAGGGCAAGGGTCAAATTAATCACTTTCCGGTAGGGCCTCATCCTCAACATCCTTGTACCATCGATTTTCTAGAAGATCCATGTTATCCATAGTAGAGGTATAATCCTCTTGGATTTCATTCAGCAGAGCATTTCGGTATGAACTAGGGCTTGTCCCCTCCTCCTGGATCTCCATAACACAGTCTGAAGTTGAGGGCTCAACAATTCTGGTTTTAACTTTTTTGGTACTTCGAGTATTCAAATCTTCTTCTTCTACAGGTGGTTTTCGTGGAAACACAAAAACCCTAGCAGAAGCGTCGCTCATTTTTATCAATTTTTCCTTGGGGTTTGCTTCTACTAATTAGGTTGTAGTTTATTTTGTTGCAAATTTATAATAATGTTTTATTTTTATTTTTATTTTTATTTTGTTACCGTTATACTTTTTTTTGTTACCCTCAAAGTATCTATAGGGTAGTTATTTAGTTTTTTATTGACATTTAATCATTAAAATAAGAAACATTTTCACATCATTCATATTATTTTCTATATTTGTTTAAGAAAATAAAGAATTTAAAGTAGATGAAGTAAAATGTCCATCAACCAAAGTGTGAGATAACATAAAACAAAAATGTAGAAGTCCATTAAGAATCCTAAATAAATATTTCAGACAAAAGTTATGACAATAAATAAAATGTACTATCAAGGACCGTCAATGAATTATTCATACCCTACCTAAGAAGATTATAAAGATTACAACATTAATCTTAAGTATTCGCTCATTTTACAAATAAAATCTTAGAGTTTAAATGTTATGTCACAAAACAATTGAAATAAGACAAATAAGATATGAGAAAGTAGAAAATGAGCCTCAGAAACTCATACTTGACCCTTCTATTTTTTGTTGGAAACCCTTAGCTAGACCACAATATAAACTTAAAAGACCTTGTTGAGAACTTAATTTGTCCAAAGTACACATCATGATAGAGAAATACTGACTGCGATAAATCTCATTAAATTTTGATAAAAATATTATCTTCAATGTGTAGGATTAAAATCCATTCACCTTCATCATCACTCATTATTCAAAGCAAAAACAAAACTAAGATTGTATGGTTGTTTTTTTTTAGTATTTCTTTCCAATATTTTTACATGAAAGAGCTTGAAAAAGGAGCAATAAAACAAAAGAAATTTGAAATCCATCTCAAACTAGGACAATTTTGAAGTGTTTTTATCCAAAGCAAATGGATTAAGCCCACAAGGATAACATAAGTAGCACGATCCAGAATATCAAAGTGGGGAAGTTTTACTTTAGGGTGTTCACAAACATAAAAAAAAGTCAAACAAAAAAAACAAAATGAAGAAATAAAAGAATGCTAGGTTAAAAACCTATAAGACAATTTATGAAAAAGAAAGTTGTTCTAAGTTGAAAGCCTACAAGGGTAACTTAGAATTGTAATAAAAGGAAGAATACTTACACTAAGTATTTGAGTCAAAATTTTGGGGAAATTAAGTGAAGACCATAAGGGAAAAGTCTCTCTAATACCCACCATCAGTTAAGCAAACTGAGGCAGCTTTTGTCCTCCAAATGAAAATGAATAGCCACATTGAGAAAGAATGACACTTTCATCTCTTTGAAAAGAAATTACAAACAACTTACATTGGGTACAATTGGGGAATAAAACTTACATTGGGGCAATTGGGTGATTGAAATATGCAGCTTCGTATTGTGAGTTATTTGAGATTAAAAGCTCCAGATAACGTGCTGCATCAACTTCATGCAAGCTAATTAACAAGTTAGTTAATTTGAGGTGTATGAGAAATAGATACACCTATGTATCTTGTCTCATTATTATCAAGAGAAATAAGACATCCTCAAACAGAAAAGAAGAAACCTTACACATATTAGACATACATAGATAATCTATATTGCTTTTGTGTACATGTTTTTGGTAAAAACTTGCCTTTTATTGCTTTCTTAACCAGCACTCGTTAACACAACCTTTGTCAACTTAGAAAGTAAGGGCGAAAACATTGCAGACACTATAATGGAACCCATTCATTCAAGAATTATGCAACTGCACAACAGGGTTTAAAAAATGCATTAAGGTGACTGCTGAATACAATTTGTACAGAAGTAATAAATAGACATAAATATACACCTCAAAATCTGGGTCTACAAACATGTCAGTAATGAATATAAATGGTCCAATTGCCAATATTTGCTTTAGCTGCATTTATAGCTCTTTCTTGGCCAGCAAGCCTATTTTCTCTCCCCCACAACTTTAATCCTTTCACTTGTGTTTATTAACATTAGTAAATCTGGTAAAATTGAATTTCAACCATCATAAGGAAAGCTTAGTCCAGAGAACATTTGGTTGTAGGGAGCATAAAGCTTTTCCATTTCATTGCACGAGCTCGAGCCCAGAAGAGCTGAATGAGAAAATCAAGTTATCTTACATCCTTTGCTGGAGATCAGTTCTCATCAAGGGCGATATCAGCAGGGTCTCCTATCCAGGGTCTCCCTTCCCTCCACCGAAATTTTATTCGTAGTTTTCCATTTGCATCAACACCTACCACCTGTCCCTTGCTGGCATGTGTCTCCATTCCCCATCCCCACCGTGGGGCCACCAGTCCATCTCTGATCTTTACCTTATCCCCCACTTTAAATGGCCTAATCTGCTCCATTTCCCATGCCTTACATAGCCATAGCCTCTCCATGAAACAGAATGCCACCCACAGATCCTCATCTTCCATCCGATGCACCACCCCGATGCTTGAATGACTCACTTCCCCCCACTGGTGGGTTGGGGTTGAAACTGATGCTCTAACCCTTACCCAGTCTCCAATGCAAAGCTCCTTCTCTTCTACTATCTCCACTTCTGATGGATCCAACATCCATGCTTTTGATCCTGCTGGTGTGTATATTCGAAGTTTTCCATCAGCATCAATTGCCTGTACAGTTCCAATACTGGCATGGGTGTGCCCTGACCACCCAAATCTTGGTTGCTTTACATATTGTTTAACTCTAACCTTCTGTCCAACAGAAAGCTTGTCAACTCTTTCAAGATGGGAACTCGGTCCTATCCACTTTTCTGGCTCCCCACAGAAGCCAATGTAAGTGCTTCTGTCCGATCCATCTCCTTCATACCCTATTCCTTGTACAACTCCAACATTACCTGGACCAATTGATTTCCAATTATTTGCATTATCTTTCAACCTCACCCACTCTCCCACTTCAAACATTTGCTCAATCTTCAGGTCTGAAGGATCTCCTCTCCACAATCCTGGTAAACCGAAGAATGCAACCCTGGTTTCTCCATCAGCGTGAATGCTTGTTATAACCCCTTGCGATTCAGGCTGAGCTCCTCTCCAACCCCACCTTGGTTCAATCAAACCAGTTCGGAACCTAACATACTGCCCGACTTTAAAGCTAGGAACTTTTTCAATATCAGTGTAGTGAGTGATCCACTTCGCTTTACGGAAACAGCAAGCTAACTCCAAGTATCCAGAATCCTGTACACTATGCACAACAGCTAAACTTTCTCTCCCAACATTATTCCAGTCATAACTTAGTCTGGTGCCCAGGCTTGGTTTTGAGCGAACCCAATCACCAACTTCAAATCCTGGAAGTCGTTCTGCATCTCCAGGAGAAACTTTCCACAAGCTCTGCCTACCAGTGACTCTCACCTACAAAAAAACCAGCAAAATAATTTATTTCATGTCATAATCTCAGGATAATCACAAATAATGTCACTGAAATGAATGGAGATGGGAAGAGGAAGGGCAGCAAAGCTTATGATGGAAACCTTAATCCTAGTTTTGGGTCAACATTTCTAAATGTGCATCTTAGAGACAAATAAAATATATTAATTTGGGTAGTTACCAACTGGGGCCTGTTATATGTAGGTCATTACTAGCATGAATTAAAGCCTCTGGCTTTATGTATGTAAAGTTTCTGAAAGCCATCTGTGCTAGCTGATATTTGTTCGAGTTAGTTAGAATTAGTTTTCAGTCAGTTAGAGCTATCAAAACTGCGAGCCACGTAAGCAAGTGATTAAGGATAGTCATCTCAATAAATAGAGACACTCTCAATGTATGGTTAAGCTTTCCATAATAAGAAAACTGTAACTAAATTAGTTACATTCTCTCTCTATGTCTAGTTTATTCTTATTACATGGTATTACGACTCTAATGGCTGATGGCGCCATCCTCTTCCTCCGCCGCCAATTATGGTTGTCCCACTATGCTCTTCTCTTACTCTACCGCTTCCAACAACAAAATAACAGAGAAATATTTCCTTTGTATGGCAACAATTCATGCAGCTGTTCTCACTTCAAATCGAACTGATCGATTTCTAACTGGTTCTGATATTCCAGAATGATTCCTCACTGAAGAGGGTCATCTTCTTCGCCGCGTAAATCCAATGCATTTTATCATGGACGAACAGGATCAAATGATCCTCTCATGGCTCCTTAATACATTATCTGAAGATCTGCAAACACACATTGGAGCTATGGCATGAAGTGCATGGATATTGTAATGCTCAGACCAAAGCTCATAGCCGTCAACTTCGTTCTCAACTGTGATCAATTGTGAAAGGGTCCAATACAATCTCTGAATATTTCATGCAAATAAAGGTTACAGTTGATTTTCTAATCTAATAGGTTCCCCTATAATGCATGCTGAGTATGTCAATTGCATTTTGGATGGATTTTCTGAAGAACTTCAGCCGCTCATCACTCCTGTGGAAAGTCAGGAGGAGATTCCATTGATTAATGCACTTCAATCCTATCTCCTCGTGTTTGAGGCATGTCTTGAGCGAAATCGAACTAGGTTGATTTCTGATATTTTGTCTGTAAAAATTTATGCAAAATCGCCAACATGTTCTCCAGCTTCCATCACTTCTTAAACGCAATATCACCCAACTAGATCCCCTCCGTCGTATTTTATTCCTCAAGTTAGCACTGTAGGGTTGTCTTGTCAATTTTATGGAAGTGGTGGTTATCGTGGTGATACCCATGGTGGGTTTCATGGAGGTCGCTTTGTGCCACAGGAAGGACATTACTTCTGCGAGTATCGCATCAAGTATGGTCATGATGTCTGATACCGTTACTGTGCTCCTCCTGGATTTGGTTTACTACATGGTGACTATGCTCCTTCATATCTTCATGTATCCATGAACTTCACCCAATATGCTCCTCCTTATCCTTGTGTAGCAAGGAACTTCACTGCATTCTCTGGTCCACGTTCGACTCATCCAAGGCATTTACCCTCCCCTCATTTAGCTGGACTCTACAATCATTATCCAGCCTATCTTCCCGATACACTAATTGTGACATTGGTCATTCTGCTGCACAAACTTCATCTTCCTATCCCTATGCTATGACAGCCTTGTATCCAGACTCAGGAGCTATTAACCACTTCACTTTTGACCCTGATCTTGTTCAAGAACCTACTGAGAAGTTCACCTCTGAGCAGATATACACGGGTAATGGTTCTGGAATTACTGGAATCTATATTGCTACATTTGGCAATTCTAAATTTCATTCTTCCTTAAATCCTCAAGTGTAGTTATCTCTTAAAAATTTGCTTCTAGTTCCTTCCATCACTAAAAATTTGCTTACCGTTTCCCAGTTTGCTAAATACATGCTACTTTGAGTTCCATCCTCACTCTTGTTTTCTCTAATCTCTGGCTACTAATCAACTATTGCTACGAGGCACTCTCACCAAAGAGGGGCTCCATGCTTTTCATCATCTATTGCCTCATCAATCTCCTAGTTCATCTACTGGTTCTACCTTTGATGTACAAACTTCCTATGTTTCTAGTCCCTGTCATGTTTTTACTATTTCTTTCAATAAATCTGTACATAGTTCTACTAGTACTTCTGCTTTCTTTCTTTGGTATTCTAGACTAGGGCATGCTAATGAAAGAGTAGTACTCAATCATTGTAAGATTTCCCATGCTAGTAAAAGTGTTTTGAATTTTGTTCTGCTTGACACTTAGGTAAATCACATAGACTACATGTTGCTACTCTATGAATCAATATCCTAATCCCATTTTTTGCTCAATATATCTTAATCCCTTTGATCTACTCTATTTGGCACCATAATATCCAGCATTCAATCCCATAAAACATTGTTAGTCTTGTGGTTTTACGGTAGAATTTTCTCTTCAGCTCAATAGGTACATTTATATGACAAATAACACAAGAGGCATTCCCAAATTTTATCCACCCAGCTTGGATCATATGATTTATATATCTCTGTTTCTCAATCAGTGTGATAGATCCGAGGCACTTAAACAGTGAGACTTGGGCTATGGGGTGATCTCAGATTTTAACTTCTAAGTCAATGCTGATGGGCGTCTTATTAAACTAGCAAAAAATACAATGATATTATCTTGGACCACGAATGTAGTAGACTGTGCAAAAAATTAGAAAAAACTAAATAAGTAAGCTTACATTGAGAGCACCATCCATGTCGATTCTCACTACTTTTCCAACAGTAGCTGGTGATTCATTTGACCATCCAAGTCGTGGCTGAGTAACAGATGCCATCACATGAATTTCTTGTCCCACCTGAAAAGGAGGAACTTCATCCACATCAGTTACTGAGCAAGAAAAAGGCTTACTTCTGAAGCAGAAGGCAACACCAATATCACCATCCTCATCCAAGCTATGAATTATCCCAACACTGTTCCTTGTAATATCCTCCCACCCATATTTTGGGGACGACACTGAAGCTTTCACTCTGACCCAATCACCAACCTGCTCTCCATAAAAATAACAAATTAATAAGAGCAAGACAATAATCAATCACCTCTCGATAAATTTATGAAGAGAACAAACTAAAAGCTGTAGCAAATGATAAACTGAAATAATAGGCACCTTCAAATCTTCCACCTTCTCCATATCAGATGGATCAGCCTGCCATGGAATGGGCCTATTTGGTATATCTATTATTAAGAGACCATCATTCTCAATCTCACTTATTGTTCCAAGACTATGATGTGTCTCACCACCCCAAGCATATCTAGGTTCTGCAACAGAACGCTTAACACATACCCGATTGCCAATCTGTAAGATGATTTTTTTGTTAATATAATAACTCAGTAATTAGAAAAATGGCGGCTCAATGCATGAGACACCCACTTGGTGGAGTCTAGGGATGGTAGATGTACGCAGCTTTACCCCTGCAAGCGGAGAGGTTGTTTCCAGGACTGAAACCCATGACCTCATGGTCACTATGCAACAAACTTACCATTGCGCCAAGCTCACCCTCTATAACTCAGTAATTAGAGAGAAGGAAAATAAATGTCATAGACCAATAATAACCTATATTATTCTTACCCTAAAGGGAGCAACATGCTCAACCTCCTCTGGTTCACAATGCCATTGATTTGGAAGATAGCTCAGTTCTATTAACAGACCACTGTCTGGTCTGATACAATACACAATTCCAATGCTTCCTGGTGTCACGGATCCTAAACCATGCTTAGCAGAAGTTAAATTCGGACGGATACGAACCCAGTCTCCAACCTTGAATTCCTCAACCCGTTCCATCTCAGCTGGGTCAGCTTTCCATCCTCTAGATGCTCCAGGAAACCCAACACGGAGGATACCATCATCATCAACACATAATACTGTCCCAATGCTATCACGTGCCTGCTCACGCCAACCAAACCTAACAGATAAATGATCATCAATATCAAAAGCAAATGTAAAAGCATTAAGGATTGCAAGCACACCACGCACAAGGAACTTATTAACATGATTCAACGGTCAAACATAGATTATTGACTATATTATTTTTTATGATAAAATATTATTAGATGAGGAATTTACTGCAATTTGATGTTAAAAATGCCTTTTTACATGGTAATCTTGAAGAGAAATATACATGGAGACCCCCCTGGGTTTGAATATGTTAAAGGTATAGAATGTAAGCTTAAAAAGGCCCCCTATGGACTAAAACAATCACCTAGGGCATGGTTTGGCAGGTTTAAAGTAGTTATGAAGAATATGGATACAAGCAAAGTCAAGGTGATCACACTTCAATTATTAAATACTCATCTTCAAAGGGAGTTATTGCACTAACTAATGGTATATGTAGATGATATATTTGTTAAAGGAAATGATCCATAGGAAATGGAGAGCTTAAGGAAGTGCTTGCTGAAAGAATTTGAGATCAAAGAGGTGGGAAAGCTAAAATCTGGGCAGTCGATCGCTTGCAATAGCGGTGGATAGCGGAGGTCGCGGACGTTGATGTCCTTCCCCGCGACAGAATGGCGTATAATGAAGCGGTTGGCCGTCGCACCCAGTCGCGGGTTGATTAGCAGCAGAGTCATGTTCCAGAACCTGCTGCAGAACCCACTCTAGTGTGAAGAACATAATTTTAATGGGAAATGTCATTTTTGCCCTCATTTTTTATTACATGGCATACGTTTTTTAGGTTTTTTTATAAAAACACTTCTCCCCTTTTGAAAAGACACATGACTCTCAGTTTTTTCCATTCTTCTCCTTCCCTTTCCCCTTCTCTTCTTCCCCTTCCCTTTCCCCTTCTCTTCTCCCCCTTCCCTTATGCTCTTTCCCTTCTTCACCTTTCCTTATGCCCCATCCCTTCCTCCCCTTACCTTCCTTCTGTGAATTTCCTTTTGTTTTCTCTCTTTACACGTTCAACACATTCTGATTTTAATGTGTTACTTTTATTTAATTTTCTTTTACTTTTGTTTTCCCATTCCCTTGTGAATTTCTTTTTGTTGTCAAAACTTAAAGAGTAAGAATTACTTATATTTTAGTGTATTTGTATATTTATATGTGTAGGACTGTAGGGTATTACATATAATTCGGTGTATATATATGTTTTTTGTGTATTTATATGTTTAGGATATAAATTACTTAAAAAATTTCCCATAGTTGTAGCGGTCATCCCACTCCCGCTATAGTGTTTTTGGGGTCGACCGCTATGCCCCGCTATCCACAATTAACTACCTAGGCTAAAATACTTTCTAGGCATTAAAAGTCCACATTCTAGTCATGGAATATTCATCTCTCAACACAAATATGTGTTGAACGTATTGGCAGAAATAGAGAACTTGGTTGGAAACCTGCTGAAACACCTATTGAACAGAATCACAAGCGAAGTAAAGCAACAGGAGGTGTTGTTGTAAAAGGAGAAACATAATAGATTTTAGTGGAAAAATTAATCTAATTGTCTCACAGAAGACCTGTTATAGCCTAATGCAGTAGCGGTAGTGTAAGATGATTTTTTTGTTAATATAATAACTCAGTAATTAGAAAAATGGCGGCTCAATGCATGAGACACCCACTTGGTGGAGTCTAGGGATGGTAGATGTACGCAGCTTTACCCCTGCAAGCGGAGAGGTTGTTTCCAGGACTGAAACCCATGACCTCATGGTCACTATGCAACAAACTTACCATTGCGCCAAGCTCACCCTCTATAACTCAGTAATTAGAGAGAAGGAAAATAAATGTCATAGACCAATAATAACCTATATTATTCTTACCCTAAAGGGAGCAACATGCTCAACCTCCTCTGGTTCACAATGCCATTGATTTGGAAGATAGCTCAGTTCTATTAACAGACCACTGTCTGGTCTGATACAATACACAATTCCAATGCTTCCTGGTGTCACGGATCCTAAACCATGCTTAGCAGAAGTTAAATTCGGACGGATACGAACCCAGTCTCCAACCTTGAATTCCTCAACCCGTTCCATCTCAGCTGGGTCAGCTTTCCATCCTCTAGATGCTCCAGGAAACCCAACACGGAGGATACCATCATCATCAACACATAATACTGTCCCAATGCTATCACGTGCCTGCTCACGCCAACCAAACCTAACAGATAAATGATCATCAATATCAAAAGCAAATGTAAAAGCATTAAGGATTGCAAGCACACCACGCACAAGGAACTTATTAACATGATTCAACGGTCAAACATAGATTATTGACTATATTATTTTTTATGATAAAATATTATTAGATGAGGAATTTACTGCAATTTGATGTTAAAAATGCCTTTTTACATGGTAATCTTGAAGAGAAATATACATGGAGACCCCCCTGGGTTTGAATATGTTAAAGGTATAGAATGTAAGCTTAAAAAGGCCCCCTATGGACTAAAACAATCACCTAGGGCATGGTTTGGCAGGTTTAAAGTAGTTATGAAGAATATGGATACAAGCAAAGTCAAGGTGATCACACTTCAATTATTAAATACTCATCTTCAAAGGGAGTTATTGCACTAACTAATGGTATATGTAGATGATATATTTGTTAAAGGAAATGATCCATAGGAAATGGAGAGCTTAAGGAAGTGCTTGCTGAAAGAATTTGAGATCAAAGAGGTGGGAAAGCTAAAATCTGGGCAGTCGATCGCTTGCAATAGCGGTGGATAGCGGAGGTCGCGGACGTTGATGTCCTTCCCCGCGACAGAATGGCGTATAATGAAGCGGTTGGCCGTCGCACCCAGTCGCGGGTTGATTAGCAGCAGAGTCATGTTCCAGAACCTGCTGCAGAACCCACTCTAGTGTGAAGAACATAATTTTAATGGGAAATGTCATTTTTGCCCTCATTTTTTATTACATGGCATACGTTTTTTAGGTTTTTTTATAAAAACACTTCTCCCCTTTTGAAAAGACACATGACTCTCAGTTTTTTCCATTCTTCTCCTTCCCTTTCCCCTTCTCTTCTTCCCCTTCCCTTTCCCCTTCTCTTCTCCCCCTTCCCTTATGCTCTTTCCCTTCTTCACCTTTCCTTATGCCCCATCCCTTCCTCCCCTTACCTTCCTTCTGTGAATTTCCTTTTGTTTTCTCTCTTTACACGTTCAACACATTCTGATTTTAATGTGTTACTTTTATTTAATTTTCTTTTACTTTTGTTTTCCCATTCCCTTGTGAATTTCTTTTTGTTGTCAAAACTTAAAGAGTAAGAATTACTTATATTTTAGTGTATTTGTATATTTATATGTGTAGGACTGTAGGGTATTACATATAATTCGGTGTATATATATGTTTTTTGTGTATTTATATGTTTAGGATATAAATTACTTAAAAAATTTCCCATAGTTGTAGCGGTCATCCCACTCCCGCTATAGTGTTTTTGGGGTCGACCGCTATGCCCCGCTATCCACAATTAACTACCTAGGCTAAAATACTTTCTAGGCATTAAAAGTCCACATTCTAGTCATGGAATATTCATCTCTCAACACAAATATGTGTTGAACGTATTGGCAGAAATAGAGAACTTGGTTGGAAACCTGCTGAAACACCTATTGAACAGAATCACAAGCGAAGTAAAGCAACAGGAGGTGTTGTTGTAAAAGGAGAAACATAATAGATTTTAGTGGAAAAATTAATCTAATTGTCTCACAGAAGACCTGTTATAGCCTAATGCAGTAGCGGTAGTAAGTCAATTTATGCACAATCCTAAAGAAATACATCTTCGAGTTGTTTACCACATCATCAAGTACTTGAAAGGAACTCCTGTAAAAGGAGTATGTTTAAAAGAGGGAAGGACATTACATTGGAAGTATAGTGGTGATAAGTCAATTTATGCACAATCCTAAAGAAATACATCTTCGAGTTGTTTACCACATCATCAAGTACTTGAAAGGAACTCCTGTAAAAGGAGTATGTTTAAAAGAGGGAAGGACATTACATTGGAAGTATAGTGGTGATAAGTCAATTTATGCACAATCCTAAAGAAATACATCTTCGAGTTGTTTACCACATCCTGCAGTACTTGAAAGGAACTCCTGTAAAAGGTGTATGTTTAAAAGAGGGAAAGACATTACATTGGAAGCATACACTGATAGGAATAGAAAGGTTAAGCCTATGATTAAAAATGTATATAGAAGAGGGAAGAGGAATGTTTGGCTAAATAAATAGCAAAACTCCTTCTTTACCCTGGGTAGTTAATTCTGTTAGGAATTAAAGGCTATTAATAGAAGGTTGGTTGGGTAGTAGATTGATCATTCTGATTTAGGAAAATCAGAGAGGGGGTTAGGATTCTGGAATCCTAGCATTGTTCTTAATCATCTTCTTCATTGTAACACTCTTCTTCTATCAATAATATTCATAGAACCCTTGCAGAATCGTATTGTTTCTGTGTTAGGGGCATTCTTTTTCCTATATTCTTCTTAATTTCTAATTCTTAGATACCAGTGTCTAACACTGGTATCAGAGCACCTTTCTTGGTGCCTGAGGTGTGGAGCCCTAACGCCACCGCTGCTAAATCCGAGTTTATGGTATCAACGAGAAGTATGGCCAAGGAGGGAGAAGAAGGAGTCCACGAACGTGGTGATGTGAGAAAAGAAAGGGAATAAATTCGATTAAGGTTGGAACTGAATGAAGCCAGAATGAACAAGACAGAGGAGTTGCTTGCCGCCATCGCTGAGAAATTAGGGATTTCAAGAAAGGGGGCTTCGAATGAGGAAACCAGTGAGAATGGTGAAGAAGTTGACAGTAGAAGGAACTTTCACGGGGTGGATAGATGGCGCAAACTAGAAATACCAGTTTTTATGGGTGATGATGCGTTTGGATGGTTACAAAAATTGGAAAGGTATTTTGATCTCAGAACCCTAACAGAAGCAGAGAAGATGCAAGCAACCTTGGTAGCTTTGGAAGGTAAAGCTCTAAGCTAGTTCCAATGGTGGGAAGGGTGTAACCCATCACCTACTTGGGAGGGGTTCAAACTCGCAGTGGTACGAAGGTTCCAACCTTCGATGGTTCAAAACCCTTTTGAGTTGCTATTGTCTCTAAAACAGGAAGGGAGTGTAGAATCTTATGTTGAAGAGTTTGAGAGGTATGCTGGAGCTTTGAGGGGGGTTAACCAAGAATTTGTGCGAGGAGTGTTCCTTAATGGGCTCAAGGAAGAGATAAGGGTGGAAGTTAGGCTTTATGAGTTGAATCTCTGCCTGAGATAATTCAGAAAGCAATCCTTATTGAACAGAAGAATCACGTGGTGAGTAAAAGGCCCAATTCCAATTTTTCTAGGGCCTCAGGGTCCTTTCGAGGGAGTTCTTACAATAAAGTGGTCACTTTACATCCTTCTTCTACTAGCAGTAATCAGAGGGAAGGCTCTTCAGTGGGAAGTGGGGGAGGATTCCTCAAATTTAACCAAGAAGCAGAGAGTAATAAGGGAAAGGGGGAATTCAAGAGGCTCACAAATGCTGAGATGAGAGAAAAGAGGGAGAAGGGATTATGCTTTAGGTGTGATGAACCCTTCAATAGAGATCATGTGTGTAAGCATAAGCAATTAAGGACTCTTATTCTAGCTGATGGAGAGGAGGTGGAGGAAGGGGCAGAGGAAGAAATAGAGAGTCTAAATTCTCTACAATTATCTCTATACTCCATGAAGGGCCTCACTTCTACCAAGTCCTGGAAAATAGAGGGAAGGATAGGAGCCCATCCCATAGTCATCTTGCTGGATTGTGGAGCCTCACACAATTTCATTTCCAAAAAATTGGTAGAACAACTACAGTTGAAGGTGGTTGCCACAAAAGCTTATGTGGTAGAAGTTGGTGATGGTCATCACATCAAAGGTATGGGTAAGTGTGCTGAACTAAAGATTGATGTGCAACAACTAGAGGTGGTTCAAGATTTTTATTTGTTTGGATTGAAGGGTGTGGATATTGTGCTGGGTTTGGAGTGGTTGGGAAGTCTGGGGGAGGTTATGGCTGATTTTGGGAAGATGAAGCTTAGGGTAAAGATAGGGGATTCTATCATTACCTTAAAGGGAGACCCTGCTCTGGCTAAAGCAGAGTTACCCTTGAAGGCATTCATGCAAGTCTTGATCAAAGAAGGAGAAGGGTTGTTTGGTCCAATGTGATGCTACTCCCTAGAGGTCAGATTAAGAGATTCCTGGCCAAATCAGAGAGGTGTTGCTGAGGTTTCCAGAGGTTTTTCAGGATCCTAAAGGCTTGCCTCCATGTAGGAGACAAGACCATGCTATTCATCTCAAGGAGGGGGCAGAGATACCTCATCTTAGGCCTTACAAGTGTCCTTATTACCAGAAAACTGAGGTGGAGAAATTGGTGTCTGAAATGCTAGAGGCAGGGGTGATTAGGCCCAGTATTAGCCCTTACTCTAGCCCCATCATTCTGGTAAAGAAAAAGGATGGAGGGTGGAGGTTTTGTGTGGACTACAGGGCTCTCAAAAAAATCACTATCCCTAACAAGTTTCCTATCCCTGTGGTGGAAGAATTGTTGGATGAATTGGGTGGGGCAATGGTATTCTCCAAGCTGGATCTGAAATCAGGGTACCACCAAATAAGGATAAGGGAGGAAGATATAGCTAAGACAGCATTCAGAACCCATGAGGGTCTCTATGAATTCCTAGTGATGCCTTTTGGATTGACCAATGCTCCCTCCACCTTCCAAGCCCTAATGAATGAGATTTTGAAACCCTATTTGAGGAAGTTCACCCTAGTCTTTTTTGATGATATATTAGTGTATAGCCAGGATTTGGCTACTCACTTTCAGCATCTACAGGCAGTGCTAGAATTGTTGGTAGAGCATTCCCTAAAGGCCAATTGGAAGAAATGTAGTTTTGGGCAGCCTAGTATTGAGTATCTAGGGCATGTCATAACAGGGCAGGGGGTATCTGCAGATGGATCTAAGGTTGAGGCTATTAAGTCTTGGCCAAGGCCTACTAGTGTGAAGGGTTTGAGGGGATTTTTGGGTCTCACAGGGTATTATAGAAGATTTGTGAGAGATTATGGTAAATTAGCCAAGCCCCTCACCAACTTGCTTAAGAAGGATTCTTTTCTCTGGTCAGAAGAAGCCTCTAATGCCTTTGAAGGCTTGAAATCTGCTATGATGAGTCTTCCTAGTCTTGCTGTTCCTGATTTCTCTAAAGGGTTTGTAGTTGAAACAGATGCTTCAAGCCAAGGGTTGGGTGCTGTATTGATGCAAGATGGGAGGCCATTAGCCTTTTGGAGTCAAGGACTTTCCTTGAGGGCACAACAGAAGTCTGTCTATGAAAGAGAACTCATGGCTTTGGTACAAGCCATTCAGAAGTGGAGACATTATTTGATGGGCAGACACTTCATCATCAAGACAGATCAAAAAAGCCTGAAATTTCTCACTGAGCAGAGGCTATTCTCTGAGGATCAATTCAAATGGGTAGTAAAATTGATTGGGCTAGATTTTGAAATACAATATAAACCAGGGAGGGACAACTCAGTAGCTGATGCTTTATCTAGGCAGAAAATGTACTCTGCTCTGTCTATGGTTAACAATGATGATTTGGATTCTTGGACTGAGGGATTGCAGAATGATGACAAGTGGAGGAAAGTAATGCAAGATCTAGTGATCTCTCCCACCTCTCACCCTGGATTTGAATTGAAGAAGGGTACCTTGTATTACAAGGACAGGTTGGTAGTAGCTAAGGCCTCAAACAGAGTCCCCTATATTATAGCAGAATGCCATGAGACCCCTATGGGGGACATTCAGGTTATTTCAAGACTTTTAAAAGGATTGCCAGCTTTTTGTTCTGGGAGGGAATGAAGACAGATATTAAAACCTATGTGCAAGAATGTGAGGTTTGCCAGAGGAGTAAGTATTCTAACTTAGCTCCTGCTGGGTTGCTCCAACCTCTGCCAATTCCCCAACAAGTCTGGATGGATATATCCATGGACTTCATTGGAGGCTTACCTAGAGTAAGGGGGAAGGATACCATCTATGTTGTTGTTGATAGGCTCACTAAATATGCTCACTTTGTTGCTTTGGGTCATCCCTACTCTGCCAAGGATGTGGCTTCAGTGTTTATGAAGGAAGTAGTAAGGCTTCATGGGTTTCCTAACACTATAGTATCAGACAGGGACCCCCTGTTTCTAAGTCAATTCTGGAAAGAATTGTTCAAATTAGCTGGCACTCAATTGAAGATGAGTACATCCTACCATCCACAAACTGATGGTCAGACATTGGTTACAAACAGGTGCTTGGAGACTTATCTCATATGTTTTGTAGGCCCTAACCCTAGGCTATGGTTGGAAGGGTTGCATTGGGCAGAGTTCTGGTTCAATTCTAATTACCACACCTCAGCTAGAATGACTCCTTTCAGGGCATTGTATGGAAGGGATCCTCCTCTGTTGATGAAAGCAGGGACTATACCTTCCAAAATAGAGGAAGTAGAGGAAAGTAATCAATTGGTTGCTCAAAGAGATGGGATACTTGAAGAGTTGAAGGGAAATTTGGCCAAGGCTCAGAATCTCATGAAGCAACAAGCAGATAAGCATAGGAGAGATGTGGAGTTCCAAGAAGGGGATTGGGTGTTTCTCAAGTTGCAGCCCTATAAAACGAGGTCTCTGGCTATTAGACCTTATGCTAAGCTAGCTCCTAGGTACTATGGTCCCTTCCAGATAGAGAAAAGGGTTGGGGCAGTGGCCTATCAGTTGGCACTGCCTGCACAATCTCAGGTCCATCCAGTGTTTCATGTGTCATTGTTGAAGAAAGCACTCAAGCCTCACCAACAACCACAGTCCTTACCTCCCATGTTAAATGAGGAATGGGAACTAATTGTGACTCCAGAAGATGTGTTGAATAGCAGAGAGGATAAGCAGGGGAATGTGGAAATTTTGGTGAAATGGAAGGATCTCCCATCACATGAAAGCTCATGGGAATTAGCAGCCTCAATACAAGACAAATTCCCTGATTTCCCACTTGAGGACAAGCTGGTGGTTGAAGAGCGGGGTATTGATAGGAATAGAAAGGTTAAGCCTATGATTAAAAATGTATATAGAAGAGGGAAGAGGAATGTTTGGCTAAATAAATAGCAAAACTCCTTCTTTACCCTGGGTAGTTAATTCTGTTAGGAATTAAAGGCTATTAATAGAAGGTTGGTTGGGTAGTTAGGTAGTTAGAAAGATTGATCATTCTGATTTAGGAAATCAGAGGGAAGTTAGGATTCTGGAATCCTAGCATTGTTCTTAATCATCTTCTTCATTGTAACACTCTTCTTCTATCAATAATATTCATAGAACCCTTGCAGAATCGTATTGATTCTGTGTTAGGGGCATTCTTTTTCCTATATTCTTCTTAATTTCTAATTCTTAGATACCAGTGTCTAACATACACATATGTTGACTATGTCAGATCTATAGATGATAGAAGGTCTACATCCGGATACTGCACATTTCTTGGAGAAAGATTAATAACTTGGAGGAGTAAAAACAAGATGTTGTCGCAAGGTCAAGTACAGAGACAGTTTAGAGCAATGGTCTTAGGGATATGTGAACTACTATGGATAAAAATAATTATAGATGATCTGAAGATTGAGTGGAATAAACCAACGGGATTGTACTGCAACAACAAGTCAGCAATAAACATTTCACATAATCTAGTGCAACATGATAGGATCAAGCACATTGAAGTAAACATATAATTCATAATGGAGAAGTTGGATAATAGGACAATTTGTGTCCTCCAAAAATGAACTTGCAGATGCACTATTAAAATGATAGAGTGGTGCTACATTTCAGTCTATTGTTGGCAAGCTGGGAATGGATGATATCTACTCACCAAAATGAGGGGGAGAGTCAACATCCTTGTGAATTGAGAAGAATAGAATGTTTCCTTGTATATACAAAATTAAATGCTATAAATGAGGATGATAGGGTGACTTTTTTAAGAGCAATTGCTCTTCTAATGAAATCATCAAAAACATTTTTCTGCCAGGGATAGGGCGACTTTTTGAGAGTAATTGCTCTGCACATAAGCTTTTTAGAGGTGTTTCTTAGGTAAACATGCAAATGGATTGGCATGCTATGATGCATGGCCATGTTGCCTAGGTTTTAGGTGCTTCCAGTAGGGGAGCTTCAAGACAAATATTGAGGGTGCCAAAAATATAAAGGGTAGAGTAAGGTGATAAATAGTTAAATACTATGATATGTACAGAAACGTTTTTTAACAAATTAAAATATAGACCTATTGCCCCAAGAGACAAGTCAGTTGGTTAAGTTATGAGACAAATTGTTGGAAAGTAAGTCTCACATCGCCTACCTCATTATCTCGGGAATGGTTTAAATACCTATTTGGCTACTCCTCTCATTGCCAATTGGTTTTGAGATGGAACCTTAACATGATATCAAAGCCAGAGCCCAACTTCTTTCTGGTTGTCATGGGCCAAAAGATGCCCTTTAGTTATGGGTTAAAGGTAACCCTTCGCCTGGTCCGACAAGCTTATGTGGAAGGGGCATGTTGAAAAGTAAGTCCCACATCGCCTACCTCATTGTCTCGGGAATGGACCTGTTAGGCTACTCCTCTCATTGCCAATTGATTTCGAAATGGAACCTTAACACAAACTGAGTGTCTGAATTTAAACCATAAAATGTGCTCCGACCCTTTTTCATTTCCATCTCCCCTCTCCTCATCTTGAAAAAGGCATCATATGAATCTCCCTTGGACAATATATACTATACACATCACATTCGAGAAAGATTAAGTTTAAATATATGTCGTAGCAAAATTTGGGAACAAGCAACTCAATGACAAAAATAGATGCTGATACTATTTAAATTTCTTTTTTAAACTTAGTCACTTACATACTACAAAGTCAAAAATAAATAAAAACATCTATAGCAAAGCTATCTTTTTTTCTAAAAAAACAATGGCAATGTTCTAAAGGTTGTGGATCTTGGTTAGTGGATTTCATTTGGACAAATAAAATTAGAAGAGAAATAGATGTGACTTTTTGAAGTGGTCAAATGAATGTATTATTGTATAGTCAAAACTTCAGCTTTTATTTTCTTAAAATATATACTTTCTTTAATATATACATAGATGAAAAATTAAAATCCTAGGGGCTCCCCTCTGTCCGCTTGGAAATCAGCCACTGAGTGATTCCCTTTGTTTTCATGAGGATGTCTTATCCTCTTCCCGTATTCTTCTATTTTATCATCTAATAATATTTAATTATTTTTAAAAAAAACAAAAAAAGAAAGAAAGAAAAGAAACCCCACACATAGACAGGTAATGTGAAAAAGGCATTACACTGTGTACACTAAACCAAACCTGGGCTTTTTTACATCTTCTTTTAGCTGTACATGTTGTCCCCTGTCTAATGGAATGACTTTTACAACTTCATTTGCCAGAACATGAACCTCTCCAGAACAAAATGAAACAACAATATTATCTCTGTCTGGAACACTTTGCACAAAGCCAACACTCTTCTGTCTAGCACCTTGCCACCCATTGGTTGGAGTTATGACAGTTCTTCTAAACTTCACCCAATCTCCCACTTCAAATCTATATACAATAAGAAATAACAACTTTTAATATTTATCAGACACATATACCCAGATGATAAATATCCTACCCAATAAAAAACAGTAGAACATTGTGTCGTCTGCTTACATAGTAGGAGACAAACAAACTCCTCTACTCATGAGTGCCTCCATCAGATCTTCTGATATCCATTCTCGGGGGAGGGCCTCCAAGATGTCACGAAGGGTCTTGCCACTGTCATAAAAATTAACCTTATCAGTCACAGTAGTACATTTGTGTTCGTTTCAATGTGCTTATTATGTTAAAGTGAACAAACAATCAACAGCTTTAAACACAGTTTCAAAGATATAACAATATTCCGATGTTTATAACCAAAAATAAAAAAATAAAAGGACGCAACTAAAAGTTAATGAAAATGTTTGTGCCTTCAGCTGAGACTTACCTGTGGTTTCTGACTTCAATATCAGCATTCGGAATCCTTAGCATAACAGTAAGCCAATCAAGATTTTCACGTATCATTTTTGCTGTCTCTGCTGCTATATGGAAGGCAGTGTCACCATCATCATTCTGACACAAGTACATTACAACCTTAAATGACAAGGATAAATGGTGAAGCTCCCTTAAAAAAGATAAGGGGATTTTAACTTCCAATTACTTCTACTATGTCCACAAATTTAAGCTAACCATAAAAATCTAATATACAAAACTAAAAACAGTATGACATGTGGGCTCTGGCTCCTAATTGAAGTCAAACCAAAACAGTATTATATAAAATGTATGAGAAATCAGAAAGGGCAAAACAGAAACCACGGAGCAAAGCACCATCTTCACTAGCAAACATAATACCACCAGAAATCAGAATTATTGCTCATTATAATTATGATTATACTTATTTGTGATGAAATGGTGGAAATGAGAACTGGAATGGGAACCTGCAAATTACAATCTGCCCCAGCAGCTAGAAGTAGTCCAACACATGCCTTCGCACCCCGATCTAGGGATAAGTGAAGAGGTATACTGTTATGCACATTGCGAATATTCACATCAACACCAGCAGCAAGAATAACCTATTCAAACACCCAAAATGAAATATAAAATAAAAAAAATTAATAAAATGTAAAATTGGCATTCTTCTGTTATGGATTAAATATTTTCATTGTAATCAAGAAGCTGATTCCCTTACCTTAACCAAGTCCACATCATTAGTCATAGCAGCTGTGTGCAAAACTGTCCTCCCATTCTGTGAATCTTGAGCAGACGGATCTGCTCCTGCTGCAAGCAATATCCACACCAGTTCTCTACCCTCTAAATTTGGCATGAATGACAAAGCTCAAACAATTCAAACATGGTAGTAAAGAGAAGAAATAGCATAAATATGTAAAAAATATCAATGCATTAACTGCCACATTTAGAGTGTTAATTTGAAGATGAATGTGGATTCAACAGAAAAGCATTGAGACAAAAAACTCAAAATAATGATCAAAATGAGGAGAAATAAACCTTAACTTTAGTTATACAATATGATATAGAGATGATAAACCAGTGTTTCCATTCACATGCAAATCAACAGCATTATCATGTCATGGTGACAAATAAACGTTAACTTTTAGGCACAACACTTTTGTTTCTAAAATTATAATGAATTTGAACATTCAGGAATGAAAGTTTCAGCAAGTTCAAGTAAAAAGGAATATGGGGAGATTGTACAACCAAATAGGCACACTTTGTGAGGATGTGTTAGAGAAAACACAATGCAGACTAGATTGGATCATCATAACTTTTAGACTAGATTGCATCATTATAACTGCCGTACAACTAGTATTAGGTTAGTAAAACCCCTGCAGCCGACTAGCCAGGCAGTTGTAGGTAATTGAAGGCTGTAAGAACTGCCAGATGTAATAACAACATGTATATAAACATAGTTTACTGTGTTCAGCTTCAATCAATGAAAATCAAAATCATTTCTCACAAGTACTCTTCTCTCTGGCAAACTCAATCTCTCTCAATTTCCATGCTATGCTTCTATTTCTACACATTGTATATCCTTCTTCCATTTTCTTACCCATTCCCCAAACCATAAGAGATTCCTGATCTATAAACTGATTTGGATGTCTAAACCTCATTCTAAAGTGAAGTCTTTGCCTGGAAAGTGGCAATTAATCAGACTAATACAAATGACTTTTTGCTGGTACATAGACCTCACGTAGCTCTGGCATCTGAGTAGTCATATAACCTGTTCATTTAGAATTAATTGGACACTTGCATGGTGCAAGGCATCCATTTTCTCACGGAATAATTTGTTGAGATTCTTCGAGAGCATTGGTCATGTCCTTCTCTGGAACACTTTATGCAGCTCAGGTTTAAAGGCCCTGGCAATAAGGAATTAAGTTTTTATGGCACTATGCAGTTTTTTAAGCACTTTAGTGTATTTGGTTGGAGCAGAACGCTTGCATCTTTAAAAGTGTTTTGTTCAAAGGAGGGAAAGGGAGTGTATTATTCCTTTGCTAATTTAGGTTAAAGGGGAGGGAAAATAACCTTCATTTTCTAATTCTGTATTGGTTAGAAAGGGGATGGAAGAGAATGTTAAAAAATGCTTCAATAATTTTTCCTTCATTATTGGTTAGAAAGGGGAGGGAAAATAATTTTCTCCTTTGTGAACCCCCTGATATCAGATGCAAGGAAAAAAAGGAAGGGAAGAGATTTTGACTTCATTATCCCCCCCCCCTCCAAATTTCTGAACAAAGTGGGATTTTAAAACCGTCCATTCCACTCCAACAGAACACACTGTAAGTGTCTCTCTACCTCCACCTTATTATGGAATAGGACCATATCTGTGGCCTCCCTTCGGTACTTGGCCAATAGTTACATTCTAAGGATGCTTGCCATTAGAGATTGACCAACTTGCTACATTTTTTATATTGTGAAGTTTGTTGCTCTTTGCTTTATATCAAAGCCCTTGAAATTGATATACAGTCAATATTGAAGGATTTCTACTGAAAACTTGGAGATCTTTTTCTTAAAATATCATCATGGAGATTAAATAAAACTGAGATTACAGCTATTAAATAGATGCTGTTTACAACTTACTGACCGAGCTAATAAATAGATGCTGTTTAGAACTTATAACCTCTTAATCCTTTAGTTTGTTTTAAGAAACTTTATTGGCATCCACCAAATAAATTTATTTGAACAAAAATCACACCAAACTTTGCAGTAAATTTAAAAATAACAGCTTTAACTAGAAAACTATAAGAGCTTTATCAAAAGAGAGCCCAAAACTAAAATCATTATCAAGCTATGAAGTTTTGCATACCACTTTCATGGTCTTTCTTAGATGCAGCTGCCATGCACAAGGCAGTGCCGATGGAGCTAGGTATGTCAATTGCTTCGGTAATATCATCAGAAGTTGCAATTTCCACCCATCTCTTCACAACCGTGACATTCCATGTTGCCACGCACAAATGCAGTGGTCTGCAACACCAGAGTAAAGCCATATGATCATATATGCATGTGAAACAAAATAATATATCATTTCAACACTCAAGCAATAATTAACAACAACCAACCCTTATCCCACTAGGTGGGGTACGCTGCACGGTCCAATCATATAGAAATGACACATCAAAGGAATTTCCTTATTCTATATAACTATGAAACAAACCAAGATCTGATGTAAATTCCAAGAAATGTGAAAAGAAATAAAGTGTAGACTACCCACACCTGTCCTCCAAAATAAGTCTCCTCGTCAAACTACTTTTGATTTTAATCCTGACAACAGTAGCTTTAGAGTGTTTGGTTGTGCTTGTTTTCATTTACTTAGACCTTACAACAAGCATAAATTGGATTTTAGAAGTTTTGAGTGTGTGTTTCTTGGTTATTCTACTACTCACAAGGGATATAAGTGTTTTTCTAAAGATGGTAGAATTTATATCTCTAAAGATGTAGTCATCAATGAATATTCTTTTACTTTCAACTCAAAATCAGTCATTTCTTCCTCTATTCCTATTTGTATACCTCATTCTAATGATGTTGTCAATCATCCTACACACTCTAGTTCTCCTTCTTTTCCTTATTCTACAGAACATTCTATTTCTCCAAGTTCAAATTCTCCTCAAACAAATCCCAATTCAGATCATGCTTATTCTCAACCAAGACAATTCAAACTGTCACTTTCCTATCTACTGTCCTCTACTCCTAATTCTCCTCTCAATCCTAATAGTGTATCTTCATCTTTGCCCTTAACTTCTTCAGCCTCTACTCCTTCAAATACCAACTTTATCCAATAGTCATTCTCCTTTAACCTCTACTTCTGTTCCTTTCTCTTCTCATCCTTTGCAAACAAGGTCAAAATCTGGGATATTTAAAACTATTGCACCCAGGGTTTTATTGGCTCAAACTAAACCAGTTAATGCCAAAGTTGCATTAGCTGATGCTGTCATTGCTCTGGTAACTTGATCCTTAGTGCCTCTACCTCCTCACAAGACAGCTATAGGATGCAAGTGAGTTTTAATAAAACCTTCATGGAACTGTACAAAAGTATCTGGGAAGACTTGTTGCCAAGGGGTTTCATCAAAAGCATGATGGACTACAATGAGACTTTTCTCTCGTAGTCAAGCCACTCACAATCAGAGTCTTACTACCCTTGCAGTCTCCTATCACTGACCTATTGAACAACTTGAGATCAACAATGCTTTCTTAAATGAGTTTCTTTATGAATAGGTGTACATGACACAACCAGTGGGTTTTCAACATAATGACAAAACTTTAGTGTGCAACTTACAGGCAATTTATGGTCTCAAACAAGCTCATAGACAATAGTCTGAAAGGTTAAAGGGGTCACTTGTCAAGATTGGTTTTCAAGTCAGTAAAAGCAATAATTCACACCTCTCAAACCTACAAGCTCTATGTGTTGGTTTATGTGGATGTCGTTATAATCACAGGATCCTCACTCTCTCTTGTTATCAAGTCATAAAAGATCTTAGTTCTACATTTGCCCTAAAACAACTTGGTCCCCTAGATTCTTTTCTAGGTATAGAGGTTAAACATTTATGTTCTCTGTTTCTGTCCTAATCTAAATACATCATAGATCTTCTAGGAATAACTCATATGGCATCTACTAAGCCTATGCCTACACCTATGGCTAGTAATTGCAAACTTACTTAGCGAGGAACTGACTATTATGAGGATCCTAATTTCTATAGGTCTATTGTAGGGGCATTAATATATGGTACAGTAACCAAATCAGACATTGCCTATAGTGTGAACAAACTCTGCCAATTTCTTGGAATCCTCTTAAATCTCATTGAACAATGTTTTTCCGTCTAATGTATATATACAAAAGAACAAAGGTAAAATAAGTTCACCCCAATCTATGAAGCACGGATTCGTCAAACACCCTTACGTGTCGGTGTCCGACACGTATCCGACACAAATACGTACAGATTCGCGAAAGATACGTATCCATAGAGTATCCAAAAATTTTAAAAATAAAATAAAGTAAATAAATATTAAGACATGTATTCGATTTGTTTTCAATAAAATATAGGATATATGGATTCGTTTTCAATAAAATAAAGGATATATAGATTCGTTTCTAATAAAACGGGATAAGATAGATTCGTTTTCAATAAGACAGGAAAAGATAGATTCGTTTCGAATAAAACATGATAACATAGATTCGTTTTCATTAAAATATGATAAAATATATTTGTTATGGAGGGCAATGATTTTAGGATAGATTCGTTTTCATTAAAATAGAATAAAATAGATTTGTTATGGAGGGTAGTGATTTTAAATTTCCATATTTTTTACTTTGGATATTTTGATTTACACTTATAATTTTATCATATTTTATGTGTTTTTATTATTTTATACGCGTGTATCCTGAACGTATCGTATCTTATATTTTGGAAAAAATATGTGTCCACGTATAGGATGCGTATCGTACCCGACACACGTATCAGTATCTGTGCTCCATAGACCCCAATAACTAATAACTAATCTCTATGAGCAGAAAATCCTTGTTTTACGCACATTTTTTCTTTCCTCCAAATGTTTCAAATTGTAGACCTCACCATCTGACGCGGCTGCAATATTGCAGTTATGGTGATCGAATCACAATGATACAGCCGCATCCGGTAGCAACGCAACCACATTGGACCGAATTTGAGCCACATCAGACCGTATCAAATTCAAAATGTTTTTTTAATAACAAAATAACACCGCAATGATCAAAATCTGCATCACAACGGATGCAATGACCGCAAACGTAACCGCAATTTAAAGCATTGCTTCCTCCCATTTTCTCTAGTTCCAAAGAGAGGGTAAAAAATTTCAATCATACAAGTCGCTAAGAAACTAAAAATTAGCTCATGTCAACCTCCATATAGTGGAGCTGCATCTTTCAACATGAAGGTACCATCCCATTTTAAGGAATGAAGAAGTCATGCAATAAACCAGAAGACAACAATATGTGAAACTTAAGGTTCATAACAAAGAGACAAACTTCTACATGTAAAATACTAATTAAGATCAGTTATCATACCTCAATACTGCTTGACACACTAGTCATGCAAATATTAAGCTACAAAGAAAGTTGTAGGGAGGTCTATACTCACGTCAAATTCTTTGAATTCAAGATGGCCATTGATCTACAGCCCCCATTTTCCAAAATCATGAGAGCACAGTCTGTGTACTTCTTGGAAATTGCCCTATGCAGTACAGATTCACCTTCATCATCCACTGCATTAGGATCAGCTCCAGCTAATAGTAATTCCTGTTTTTGTATACAAATTTTAGATGAATGTTACTCTAATAAACATGAAGAAAACACATGTGCATATAATTCACCTAATACATACTCGCATACAATCCGGTTGGCCATGATAGGCACAAACATGAGCCACAGATGGGCCCAAGCCATCTCTCAATCGTGACCTCACATTAGCATTTCGCGTGATAAGGCTATGAACACATTCCGGGGACCCAGCTGCCAGTGCAAAAACAAGAGGAGGATCTCCATCTTTGTCCAAGACATCAACATTGGCCTCTTCATACTCCAAAATTGCCTCAACAAGTTCTGCACTACCACGCCTACAAGCTAAGTGGAGAGCCGTTTGACCATCAGCGTTTTGGGTTTCCAATACAGAAGATATGTAGTTGTTACCATTTTCTAATGCCACCTTTGCAAGAAGATCTCTGTACAAGAAATATGAAGAGAGTGAAGGAAATTTAGTTTTAAATAAAAGCAAGCTTAGCAAGTTGTCATATTAACTAACCTAACACCTGTGGCATCCCCTTCAGACACAAGTCGATGAAGATGATTTGGATTTTCCTGAGGAACATCTAATTCAGGTACTTGGGAAGGTTCGGTCACATTTGACACAGAACCTTTAGCGAAGTCACTGCATCCATATAAATATATAACATCAGATACAACAATTGCTGTTTGCTGAACATCGACGACAGCTTTGTATTTGGCTCATTCCTAATTAAGCTCACATTTCCAAATTAAAAACCATAAATAGCTTTAGCCGCTCAACCAGATGCCATAAAACCAAAATAAAAGATTGTCATGGTTATAATAACCTAACAGACTTACTTATCAGGGCTTGGAGGAGGACTGTGTGGTATTTCTTGCAAATGACGGAGAAATATTGCTAACATTGCATTAAAAGTAGGCCTTTTAGATGGCTTGAACTGCAAGCACTCTCCAATCATCTTCCACAATTCTCTCGGAATTCCACCACCAACCACACTAGCATACTGTGGAGGCAATTTCTTTGCCTTAACAACTGCTCGATAAATTTCCTCTGTACTTAAACCAGCCCAACTGCACAAGTATACATTTTGCACCAAGAAATTATAAAAAATAAAATAATAAGGAACGAAGTTGGAGAAAAGAGTTGCTCCACGTACGGAATGGAACCCGTGCACATCTCCACCAATGTACAGCCAAAACTCCAAGCGTCCGACTCAGAAGATATACCTATTGCATCATCCCAGAACAAATTTAAAGACTTCTTCACAGGCTCCCAAGCCTCGGGTGCTGTATAATGTGGACTAAGCATTATACATTCCATACAGGAATGGATCTTTGAGGAGTCACACTCTGGTCGAGCCTTCCAACAGGAAGGCTTCTTCAGAATTGTAGCAAGTCCATAATCAGAAACCACCGCATGACCATTTGCATTGAGAAGAAGATTGGAAGGTTTTAAATTCATGCAAACAACACCTGCAGCATGAAGCTCAAGAACCCCGCGTGCAATGTCTGCCCCATATCTACATTTGACAAACTTCAATCTCACTATTCAAAGTTATATAATGGACAATTGACAAGCAGTATGCTAGGAAGAAATTCTTAGGTCCTATGGTACACCACATCATCTTTAAAGCACTCAATTATTATGTGACGTGTGTAAAGGCATTTTTAAAGATAGGTGCATTTCTAACATAGTACCCACAACCTTAAATATGGTCAAAAATGATTTAGTTGTTATGGTAAGTAAACCATGTCTAACAGAATTAATCTACGGGATAACTCAAATTTCATCAAAGTGATTATTAAGCATCCCCATTAGGAAGCAAATAATTTAATCAAAAGATGAAATTATTCTGCCAAAATCTTTTATATACAATTTCATTCTAAGTATTCAACTATTTCTCTGATTAAAGGCTTACTTTTAAATAACCAACAGGAAAGTACTGAGGCAAGGCAGGGGTGAACAGTGTGATTTAGTCCAGCCTAGATTATCAACCACATACAGTTCCCTTCCATATTAACATTGCATTTTCTCCAAATTCTAACCAGATTGCAACCCATCATCCTTAAACCAGCGAATCATTGTCTTTTACATTGATTGAATCATGCCATAATGCTCTATTATAAATTATGTTCATTGACAAAACATTGATCTCTAAATATTTCTTATGCATTATGCCCCTTGTTTTTCTTGGTCTCCTTCTTCCTCTAGATATTGGACTAACTCCATTTGATCTACTCTCCTCAACAGGGATTCTAATTGTCTATCCACATATATCCAAACCACCTAAGACATGATTCTACAATCTTTTCTACAATTGGAGTTACTCCAACTTTCTCCCTAATTCATTTGTTTCTAATACTATCTTGTTTAATGTATCCACTCATCCATCACAACATTCTCATTTATGCTACATAAAGTTTATTCTCTTATTGACATTTTACTGCCTAACATTCAGTTCCATATAGCATTGTGGGACGGATAGTTATGTGGTAAAAAACTCTCCCTTAAACTACAGTGGCACCTTTCTATCACATATGACACATGAAGCACTCCGTCATTTCATCCACCTTGCTTGAATCTCATGGTTTACATCTCCATTAATTCCCCATCGTGTTGTATACTTGACCCAAGATACTTAAATCTAGTAACTTGTGGTATGGTATAATCTCCAATTTTACCTCTACAACAAGGTTTGTCCACCTCTTACTAAACTGACACTCCATATACTCTGATTTGTTTGGACTTATATGAAAGTCGTATGCTTCTAAAGCTTGTCTCCACCATTCTAGTTTCCCATTTAATTCTTCTCTCAATATATGCATTTGCTCTCATATATACTCCATATACTCCTATTACTATATATGCATTTGTTCTCACATCTTGTCATACATATCATTGATTTGCTCGAATGTATACAATTTAAAACATTTCTCTCTAGAGTTTTCTACATTTCTCTCAACAAAAATCATTTGCAAGTCCATTTGATTTCTCCGGTATCCATCTATCAATTATCATAACAAGTATATAGCCTCCATACTCGACCTTCCCAATATAAAAGCAAATTGATTTTCAGTGATACATGTCTCTTATCTCAACCTCCACTCAATTATCCTCTCATATAGCTTCATATTATGGTTCATTTGCATAATCCTTTATTGTTTGCATAATTTTGTATGTTGCTATTGTTCTTATAAATAGGGATTAAAATGTTTCTCCTCCACTCATCTAACATCTTAGATTTCATGATTTCATTAAACAATTTTGTGAGCCAACTAATGTCTTACCTCCTAGAACCTGAGGCTTTAATAAATATATTATTTGGTTCAACCGCTTTGTCATTCTTCCTCCTTTCAAAGCTTTTTCACCTCGAACTCTCAAATTCTATGATAAGGTATAATTTTGATCCTCCTTTTTCATGTTTAGTCTATCAGAAAGGAAAGAATCATTTTCATCATTGAAAAGCTTGTGAAAATAGTTTTTCCATCTTTCTTTAATATCTTTGTCATTCTGCAAGACTTTTTTTCATCAACATCTTTAATGTGCTTCATTTGGTCCAAGTTTCTTGTCTTTATTTCCCTATCCTTTGTAAGCTTATAAACATTTCTTTCCTCTTCCTTAGTATCTAGAGATTTGTATAACTCATCATATGCTCTATCTTACATTTTGCTGACAACTTTCTAGTCTCTTTCTTAGTTGCCTTGTATTTTTTCCAACTTTCAATATTTTTACACAATGATAATGCTTTATAATATTTTCTTTTCACCTTAACTTTGTTTTCCACAGTTTTGTCCCACCACCATGATTTTTTACTCTTTGTCCAGAGCCTCTAGATTCACCTCCTAAATATTATTAGCATTTCCTTGTACCTCCTTTGCTATCTTCCAATTTATTTTGGCCATCTCCTCCTACATATTATTAGCATTTCCTTGTATCTCTCAAAACCCTTTGATAAAAGCTCTTTTGTTCCTCTGCCTTCAATTTCCACCATTTGTTTTTTGGGATTCTATCTTAGCCTTTTCTTTCCACTCTACTCTTAATCCTTACATTCATAACCAAATCTCTATATTGAGTGGTCAAGCTCTCTTCGAGTATGACTTTGAAGTTCAAGCAAAATTTTCTATCTAATTTTCTTATAAGAAACAAATCGATTTGGGAACACATCATTTCAATCTTATATGTGATAAGGTGCTCCTCCCGCTTCTGAAAACACGTGTTGACTAATGTAAAATTAAAAACTAAGGAGACATCTAGAATAGTCTTACCTTCCATATTTGTTTCCGCTATGTCATAACCACGTGAAAACCTTCAAATCCTCTAGTGTTTCTCTCTATATGCTCATTAAGATCCCATCTGAGGAAAATCATTGAGATTCGAGAAAGTTTTTTGTTCTATGTCAACTTCTTAACACAATTTCCACCTCTTATCTAGGTTTAGGATCAACTATGTATAACATGAAGTACACGTAAATATATTTTAAAATTTGGATCACACTACTTAATGTGACCTCAATATTGCAGTTGTGATAGTATTCACAACCACGTCATTGCACAATGCAAGGTGAGAATCCCAACGTAACGGCATTGCGACGACCCTTGTCACACAAGCTGCGATGCGCATAATGGAAATAAATGTATGATGCGCATAATGAGATGCGTTGCGCATAATGGAAATAAATGCAACGCAGCCGAGGCCATGTTCGCAACCGCTACAATTTAAAACCACAATAATCACATATGTTTCAAGCAAATGTAGACTAATGAAACACAATAATCACATGTTTCTTTTTCACTGGTCACTACCAAGTCAAATAAATTTTCTACCAACAAGATTTTTCTCCAAAAAACAAAATGTGAAAAAATACTGAATCTGAATCATGAAATTCCGAAACCTTAGGACTTGCTCCAAGGTGAGTCTCCCTTCATTCCGCTGCATCTCAGACTGAACTGATCCATAGCACCTATCCATCACAAGGCACAAACTCTCTTCCACTTTCATTGCTCCATGAAAAGTGCACACATTCCTACACCACATTGAAGCCCTACGCAGATTCTCCAACTTCCCCTGCACCCATTCCAAATCCATCCCCTCCACTACCATCACCTTTTTAACCGCCACACGATGTCGCCGGCCGACACTTCCACCAATCACCGCAGTCCACATCTCCACTCCAGCCCTCCTCCCCTCTCCAATCCGCTCGACCAGTTTCATCTCCTGATGCGCCCCGACCTCGATCACCTGCTCGCAACCTCCCGAACTGGATGTCTGCGACCCGCACAGCCGCCGCCGCTTCTCCTCATCATCCTCCACCTCGCCGCTCGCGTCATCATCGTCAGTGTAGTCACAGTCCAAATTCGCGGCATTGGCGGCGGAGTGGATGAGCGCGAGAACGGCGAAGTTCTTGCGAAGTGCCTGAACGGAGTTCCCGATGGTGGACACGTGGCGGCACCGCGGACACGTAAGCGTTGCGTCAGAAGAAGCAGAGAACATTCTAGAAAGACATTCTCTGCAGAAAACGTGACCGCATTGTAGAAGAAGCGGAACTCGCTCTTCTTCGTTATACCGCGTTTGGCACACCGAACAACAAGGGATTTTCATTTTTCTCTCACTTTTCTCTCTCTTTCTTTATCTCTCTAAATAAGCTCAAATTCTAAGAGTTAAAAAGCAGAAGCAGTTTTTAGCTTAGAGGTAGAAGTAGTTTGATCCAAATTTAAGGTGAAAGGATCTTTGTTATGAAAAATTGGAGGTAGTGAGGTGAGGGAATTTTAGATCCATGAGGGAAATAAAAGGAGAGAACTTCGAAATGAAGTGATTAATTTAGGTTAATGATTATGAAGGAAATCTTGAGAAAGAGTTGCTGAAGAAAAAGGAAAAAGTTTGAAGGGTGGATTTTGGTACTTTGATGATGAAGTTTCTTTCCCTTTTCTCACGGTTTGTCCAAGTCCATGTGTAAGAATTGGTTTGGCTTAGGTGGGTAGGAAGACTGTATGTGTTGTTGCCTTAGACTTTATTGAATTCCTTGAATTATGAGAGAAAAATGTGTTATATTTTCTCTGAGTTCTAAAAATATCACTGTATACGCATTAAAATAATTATTGATTTTTAAAAAAAAAATTATAATAACTTTGTATAATTTTTTAGATCGACAATATACAGATATAATACTCTCACATATCTACTATTCTTTTTTTGTCCACTAAGATATAAGATGCTAAGTAATTGTTGTATGACGGAGTTATTCAGTTGTTTTGCCTAACATATATCACTTATAAGAATTGAATAATAAATTTTTATCTTTACGATAAGTAATAGAACATTACATTATTAGATTAACATTTTGTTAGTTGAGACATCTAATTTTTTTTTTTAATTATGGAACAAAAAATTAAAGGCATTTTTGGAAATTGTGGATCTCTTTACGAATTGTATGCTTAAAAGTCATCTCAGGGGTTGATTTTCTTCAGTATATACGTATTTTTCTTTTCTTCTTTATCCTAAAAATGAACTATAAATAGACCCTGAGTTGAACTACAGTGTACGTGTAACAAAATTAAATAAAACTGACATAATTAAATGGAAAAAGAGTGTTAAAGTATGAATAAAAGGTGAAGTATATATGGTTCTTGTTCATTGGTATCTACAATTCTTTTCACTCACCAAAAAGAATATTAAAGACATTTGGTTGAATTAGGATGTGGATGTTAAAAATGGATATACTCGGACATAGCTTTTCATGGGAATGCTTAGACATAGTTAACTGGTAATTCAATGAAAATTTGAATAACGTGGAAGTTGTTGGAATTTCTGACAATTTATGGGTCACAAATATAATTATATAATTGTGTTATGGTCATTATGTAATTAGCCAAAATATAAAATGATCTTAAGTAATTAATTTGGTGGCTAAGGTCATATGTGTCATGAAATAATAATAAGTGTAGATACCTTCAGGCAATTTCTGATTTGATGAAGGGACTGAATCAGAATTATTGCAACTAAAGTAGTAACCGTTTCGGGGTTACTTTTATGGGTTATGGTCCCCATTTGTAGAGCAACAGGTTTTCAAGTGTAAAGGTTAAGGAGAATAAGGTAGGATGAGAATAGTGTTATCCAGGATAGGATAACACTATCCACCCATCCATAAAGCTCATTAGGTATAAGGATGAGGTTTC
>NC_032010.1:10802751-10803153 GCF_001865875.1 Lupinus angustifolius | reverse complement strand
GCGAGATTTGGCTCGCCCGGGCGAGATTTTGCTCGCCCGAGCGAGATTCGGTCGCTTAAGCGACAGGATAACAGAGGCAAATCGCCTTAAATAGGGCTCAAGCGAGATTTGGCTCGCTCGAGCGAGATTTTGCTCGCCCGAGCGAGATTCGGCTCGCCCGAGCGAGAGAAAAAAATTTTTTTTTTTATATATTATTTTTGGGACTTCAGTATCTTTGTGTATTGGTTTAATTGTTGTTTGGTTGTCCATTAAGGTTGTCTGTTATTTCAAGTGAGCCAAATGAAGTGAAATGTCGCCAAAGTGACCTCTTTCATGGATAAAACTCATGAGGAATAATGGATGGAAGTGTGTATGGTCATTCATGAGAGTATTAGCTGGCCCAAAGGAAAGTTAATATTTGGC
>NC_032010.1:10802444-10802651 GCF_001865875.1 Lupinus angustifolius | reverse complement strand
TTTGGTTTAGTGAGAGTTAGAAAGTGCACACATTTTGTTATGCTCTATGTGATTTCAGTATTTTGTATGAATACTTTGTATTCAAACTTCAGTTGATTAATCATTCAGTTTGGTATTTTGTCATTATACTTTGTACAATAAGGTTTTATGTTATAGTTAAGGATCTCACTAAAGTTAAGTAGGACCAGTTGAAAATTGACATGTACA